>NW_024070194.1:62959196-63256384 GCF_014754425.2 Oryx dammah
TTCTTTGGAAGGAATGATGCTAAAGCTGAAACTCCAGTACTTTGGCCACCTCATGCGAAGAGTTGACTCATTGGAAAAGATTCTGATGCTGGGAGGGATTGAGGGCAGGAGGAGAAGGGGACGACAGAGGATGAGATGGCTGGATGGCATCACTGACTTGATGGATGTGAATCTGAGTGAACTCTGGGAGTTGGTGATGGACAGGGAGGCCTGGCGTGCTGCGATTCATGAGGTCCTAAAGAGTTGGACACGATTGAGCGACTGAACGGAACTGAACTGATATATATATACACACATAGATTCTTTGTTAGATTAATTTACATTATAGGTTATTATCATATGTTAAGTATAATTCCCTGTACAGTAGGTCCTCATTGGTTATCTACTTTACATGTAGTAGTATCTGTTAATCCCAAACTCCTAATTTATCCTGCCCCACCCACCACACCACCCTACTTTAAAAATAGCAATATTTTTATATTTTCCTCTTTGGCTGTTTTAGGTATCAGCTACATATTTCCTCCCTCCTCAACAAAGACCTTGAATTTTATAAGTTATTGTATTTATATTTAAAATGAAAAACACTTGAAATACCCACAGAAAAAAGAATATAATATTAAAAGTAACATCTAATAGCTGTCACTTCTTCAAAAGTGATTTTGTATTTTATATCTATACCCAATTTTAATATTATAAATGATATGCAGAAAATTTTGAAAGGGAAATTGCTCACAAGATAAAACAAAATTTATAGCAAAACATATTTCTTAAAGCAATTACTCTTCACCAGCTTTATTGAGGTAAAATTAACAAATAAAAATTGTATATATTTAAGGTGTACAACATGGTAATTTGGTATACATATGCTTCAGGAAATGATGACCACAATCAATTGTGAAGATAATTAACATATCTATCACCTCACATAGTCACTGTTTTGTGAGTTTGATAAAAACACTTGAAATCTACTCTCCTACTGAATTTCAAGGATATAATACATCATGGGACTTCCCTGGTGGTCCAGTGGTTAAGAGTCTGTACTTGCAAGACATAGGTCTGATCCCTGGTCAGGGAACTAAGATCCCACATGCCAAAAACTAAGATCCCATGTGGCAAAAAAAAAAAAAAAAAAAAAGGATATAATGCATCAATATTAATTATAGTCACCATGATGTACATTGAAAGTGGAATGTACAGCTCAGTTGTGTCCGACTCTGCAACCTCAAGGACTTAGCCCACCAGGCCCCTCTGTCCATGGAATTCTCCAGGCAAGAATCCTGGAGTGGGATCTTCTCTAGGGGATCCTCCCAACCCAGGGATCAAACCCATGGCTCCTGCATTGCAGGCAGATTCTTTACCATCTGAGCTACTGAAGAATCTAAGCTACTCCATTTTGTTAACAGAAAAACTCCATTTCGTAAGGTTCTGGAAAAAGAGCCTTTGGAAATCCCCTGACCTCACCACACCACCCACGAGCCAATCGGACCCCAGACCAAAATCTCCTGACTTAACCTTCAGGAACTTGTGGTCTACCTAGGTAATCGGGACCAATCAAAAACCAACACACAACCCTTCGAAAGAAAGTGACCAATCAGATGTCCCCCTACCTAGAAATTCTTTTTTCATGAACACTCCCTATATAAGCAATGTAATCCAAAATCCGGGGGTCCTCCCTATAGCCACTGCGTCCGTAACGGTGGGAGCCCCAGCTCGAGCTTGGTAATAAAGACTCTTGCTTTTGCATTGGATATCGGCTCCCCGGTGGTCATTGGGAGATTTCCCGACTTGGGCATAACATTTGGGGGCTCATCTGGGATCTCCTATCGGCTCCACGGGAAGACTGATCGGAGAGTCATCTATAGCCGGTGAGCTTTTTTCTTTCTTTTCGTTTCTGACAGGGCCTATTTCCTGAGACGGGTATATGACTCAGGCGGACGCACCGACAGGTCACCGGTGTGGGTCGTTGGGAGCCATCCCCGACCCCCTCGGAGGGGACGGAGTGCCCCTGTTCTCTGTAGATGATAGCGGGTCGCTCCCGCTGAACGGCCGGAGGCCGTCGTCTTACTTTCAGTTTTGCCTCCGGACTCCCGAAAGTCTATTTCTCCTGTCTCTCTGTCTGTGTGGCTGTCCGTATTTTTGTATTGTCTGTGTTAATTTACCAACATCTGACTGATCCAGGAATGATGGGGCAATGTCAATCTAGCCTTAATCCTCTATCTCTGATCACTGACCATTTTAAGGAGGTCAAAATGCGTGCTCATGACCTCAGTGTAGAAATTAAAAGGAATAAATTAATCACTTTTTGCAGCACAGAATGGCCGACTTTCCATGTAGGCTGGCCCTC
Organism: Oryx dammah; assembly: GCF_014754425.2. NCBI lineage: Eukaryota > Metazoa > Chordata > Mammalia > Artiodactyla > Bovidae > Oryx > Oryx dammah. The sequence goes on from NW_024070194.1 coordinate 62,961,541, forward strand.
AGAAGGCACCTTTGACTTAGGAACTGTACACCGAGTCCGGGATATCATCTTCCGACCGCAGATCGGACATCCTGACCAAGTTCCCTATATCATAGTATGGGAAAATATCATATTGCGCCCCCCTCCTTGGGTAAAACCTTTTCTGCCTCAACAGGGATTTGCTACCGCTCAGGTGTTGGTGTCGCGTGTAGGAAAGACCCTGAAGAATCCCAAGGAGCCTGAATCAACGGCACCGCTATACCCCATCTTGCAGGGGGGAACAGAAGAAGAACTTCTCTTTCCTCCCCCTTACCAACCCCCCGAACCGCCACCGGCCCCCGTCATCCCTTCACCCAGGGACAAAACACAGGGTGGGGGACCCGCACAAAATACTCGCCACTGGCGAGCCATGCCCCAGGAGGGGCCAGCAGACTCAATGCTTGCCCTCCCCTTACGAGTGGCTGGTCCCCCTGATGAGGAAGGAAACCAACCTCATCAATATTGGCCCTTCTCTACTAGTGACCTATATAACTGGAGATCCCAGAATGCTAAGTTCTCAGACAACCTAGAGATCTAACTAACCTTCTAGAGACTGTGCTTTTTACTCATCAGTCCTCCTGGGATGACTGCCAACAGCTGCTCCAGATTCTCTTCACCACAGAGGAGAGAGAGAGAATACAGAATGAGGCCGGTAAAAGGGTCCCAGGGGCAAATGGAGAACCCACCACTAATATAGATGAAATTAACACCTCTTTTCCTTTATCGCGAGCTGACTGGGATAACAATACAGCACGAGGTAAGGAGAGGCTCCGGGTCTACCGCCAGACTCTTTTGGGGGGCTTAAGGCAGCTGCATGGAAACCTACTAACCTAGCTAGAGTGGGAGATGTTCAGCAGGGCCCCACCGAGAGTCCAGCCACCTTCCTGGAAAGGCTGATGGAGGCCTTTAGACAATTCACCCCCATGGATCCAGAAGCAAAAGGCACTCAGGCTGCTTTGATAATGCATTTTGTCAACTAGGCGGCCCCCGACATTAGGAAGAAGTTACAAAAACTAGAACACCTGGGTGAAAAGAGTATCCAGGATTTAATAACAGTAGCAGAAAGAGTCTACAACACCCGAGAAACCCCCGAGGAAAAACAAACCAAAGTGGCAGATCGCCAAACCCATAACATGGCACGCATCCTGCTGGCTGCAACAGTTCCTGACTCGGGAGAGAGGGAGCGCCAGTTGCGCCGCCTGGCTGCTGAAGGTAAGAGCCGTCTCCGTACGCGACCAGCATTAGGAAAGAACCAATGTGCCTATTGTAAAGAGGAAGGACATTGGGCCAAGGAATGCCCTAAGAAAAAGAAGGGACCACGAAAGACCCCATCCTGGCTGTCGAAGAACTGAGTGATTAGGGAGGACGGGGTTTGGCGCCCCTCCCCGAACCCAGGGTAACCCTAAGAGTGGCTGCTGCTGCTGCTAAGTCACTCCAGTAGTGTTCAACTCTGTGCGACCCCATAGACGGCAGCCCACAAGGCTCCCCCGTCCCTGGGATTCTCCAGGCAAGAACACTGGAGTGGGTTGCCACTTCCTTCTCCAACACATGAAAGCGAAAAGTGAAAGTGAAGTGGCTCAGTCGTGTCCGACTCCTAGCGGCCCCATGGACTGCAGCCCACCAGGCTCCTCCATCCGTGGGATTTTCCAGGCAAGAGTACTGGAGTGGGGTGCCATTGCCTTCTCTGCCCTAAGAGTGGAAGGGACCCCAATTGACTTCCTTGTCGATACAAGGGCTCAATATTCGGTTTTGCTAGAGCCCCAGGGAAAACTGGCCGGAAAGACCTCTTGGGTGCAGGGGGCTACTGGAATGAAACAATACCAATGGACTACCCGTAGATCAGTGGACTTGGGTGAGGCCCGGGTATCCCACTCTTTCATGGTCCTTCCAGAATGCCCCTTCCCGCTGTTGGGAAGAGACCTGTTGACCAAAAAGGGGGCCCTGATTCACTTCCTCCCGGGGGAAACTAAAATACTTGACCAGTTGGGCAGACCGATTCAAGTACTGACAATTCAATTAGAAGACGAATATTGGTTGCACCAAAACCCGACGCTCCCCCAAGCAGACATTCAAAAATGGCTAGATGAATTCCCTGATGCGTGGGCCGAGACAGGGGGAACCAGTTTGGCCGGACACCACCCTCCTATATATATAGATCTCAAGCCAGGGGCCAACCCTGTCCGGGTCCGACAATACCCCATGCCATTGAGGGCATACTAAAACAACCCCCAGATAGGTGGATCAGCAACGCTCGGCTGACCCACTATCAGGGATTACTGCTAAAGCCCTCCAGAATCATCTTTCTGGAGCCTACTGCTCTCAATTCAGCTACACTGCTTCCTAACCCGGATTTGGAAGCTCCAATCCATGACTGCAGCGACATGCTAGCCCAGGTACATGGAACGTGAGAGGACTTGCAAGATCGCCCTCTAGCGGATGCGGAAGTTATCTGGTATACCGATGGAAGCAGTTTCATCTGAGATGGGCTCAGGTATGCAGGAGCAGCCGTAACCTCAGAAACCCAAATCGTGTGGGTGGAAGCACTAGCTCCGGCACTTCGGCTCAAAGGGCTGAAATAATCACCCTAACAAAAGCCCTCCAGTTGGGGAAGGACAAAAAACTTAACATCATTACCGATAGCAGATATGCCTTTGCTACTGCCCACATACACGGAGCCATCTACAGAGAGAGAGGACTCCTCACGGCCAAGGGCAAAACGATCAAAAATGAAGAAATAAAAGCCCTCCTCACGGCATTATGGCTTCCTAAAAAACTAGCCATAATACACTGCCCGGGACACCAAAAGTCAGACACCCTGACCTCAAAGGGAAACAATTTGGCAGACAGAGCAGCCCGAGATGCAGCCCAGGGCACCGTGATAGAAGCCACCCTTCAATTAATTGCCCGACCCCAGGAGCCCTGTTCTGCCAGCTTTACCCAACTTACTCACCAAGAGACTTAGACTGGATAACAATTTTGCCTATGACCCAACAACTGGCCAGGTGGTGGAAGGCAGCAGACAGCTCCCTGATCCTCCTGGAGGAACTAGGAAAGCAGGTGTTACTGAGGATGCATCACGCCACTCACCTGGGAACCCGCAAGCTGCAGGACCTGATTAGACATGCCAAGATTACCATGAGAGACGTCAGATCGACGATAGAAAATATCGTATCGACCTGCAAGGCCTGCCAGCTCACTAATGCTGTCCGTCATCCAGCCAACCACAGGTCTAGAGAACGTGGAAGTCAGCCAGGAGCATACTGGGAGGTGGACTTCACTGAGGTAAAACCGGGTAAATATGGATACAAATATCTACTGATATTCAGAGATACCCTCTCAGGGAGGGTAGAAGTTTTCCCCACCAAGAGAGAAACAGCACAGGTGGTGGCCAAAAAGCTGATTGAAGACATCTTGCCACAGTTTGGGTTTCCTGCACAGGTGGGGTCGGACAATGGGCCAGCCTTTGTATCTCAGGTAAGCTGGGGGTAGCCCGGGCTTTGGGGACTAGGTGGAAGTTGCATTGTGCTTATAGGCCCCAGAGCTCAGGACAAGTAGAGAGGATGAATAGAACACTCAAAGAAACGTTAACAAAACTACTTGCTGAGACTGGTGGGGACTGGGTGGCTCTCCTCCCCTTTGCCCTATACCAGGTGCAAAACTCCCCCTACCAACTTGGACTCACTCCCTTCGAAATTATGTATGGGATACCTCCCCCAATAATTCCTAACCTAAAAACAGAGGTGCTAAAAGAAATAGATGATCAAAGATTACTCTTTTGTCTCCAGTCCTTACAATACTCCCACAGGGACATGTGGAAGAGGCTCAAAGCATTATATGATTCAGGCCCACCACCTGAACCCCACTGCTACCGACCAGGAGACTGGGTGTACATGCACCGCCATCGTCAAGAGACCCTAGAGCCCTGGTGGAAAGGGCCCTTCCTAGTTGTCTTGATGACACCCACTGCTCTCAAAGTTGACGGCATATCCACTTGGATTCACTACACCCACGTACAGCCTGCGGACCTGGTCACCCTAAGGGAAGAATTCCTTCCCCAATGGAAGACCAAGCTGGACAAAACAAATCCACTCAAACTCAAGCTACAAAGATGATAAAAGTACTGTTTATGCTGTTGCCCCTATGGTTTAGTGCTGCCGCTAACCCTCATCAACCAATGAACCTAACTTGGATGATTCTAAGCGCAACTATGGGAGAAGTAATTAACTCCACCTTGGCCATTCATCCCAAAAACACCTGGTGGCTGGACTTGGAATTCGACCTCTGTCTTCTGGCCACGGGATCTTGGGACATTGGCGAATGGGAGGTAAAGACGCCTGGCAAGCCGGAATGTGGGGCTGGCACTAATAGGTGCAATACTCGGCCCCCCACTAACTCAGGACCTGGATGCAGCCACTGCATTCAACGGGCAAGCTTACGGGAAACACCCTTCTATGTGTGCCCCGGAGGGAGACGGAACCAGGCGACCATCAATAACTGTGGGGGGGCTGACAAGTTTTACTGCGCCACTTGGGGATGCGAGTCAATGGGGACAGTCGACTGGGAGCCCCCTATTCGTGGTGATTTGATTACCTTGGGTCATGTTCCAGGGCCCACTGGGTCAACTGGGGGACATGGAAGGGAGTCCCTCATAACTGGCCTTGTATGAACTTTCTTTGCAATCCAGTGAGGCTCAAATTCTCAACTGAAGGAAAAAAGTTCCCCGGTTGGGAAGCCAGACAATCCTGGGGCCTCCGGCTATATCAGTCAAGATATAATAATGGGTTGCTATTTACCGTCAGGTTGAAAGTAGAACCCATACAGATTGGCCCAAATCAGGGCATAGGGCCAAATTCTGTCCTAGTGCCACGAGAGCCTACTCACGCCCCCGTTCAAAAGCCTACCCGAACGCCTCCCGGGCCCTACATTACTAGTACAAACAGCTCCCCTCGGGTTAGCCTTAAGAGACCTAATATTAAAGATGATCAGGACCCATTATTTGATATGATAATCAACACCTATCAGGTCCTAAATTCCACTCGCCCGGACCTGACTAGCAGTTGCTGGTTATGTTATGACATCAAACCCCCCTATTATGAAGGTATAGCTGTCCTGGGAATTTACATTCAAACCAGAGACCACAGAGCTTGCCGATGGCAGCAAAAAGGAAACGCCAGATTAACCCTCCAATGAGTAACCGGGCAGGGCCTTTGCATAGGGAATGTCCTCCAAACCTACCAACATGCCTGCAATTCTACAGATTCTATAAAGACAACCGGGTACCTGGTGCCTCCCCAAGAAAATTGGTGGGCCTGCTCCACGGGCTTAGCACCTTGTATTCATGGGCAGGTACTAAATGACTCCAAAGATTTTTGTGTATTGGTGCTATTGGTCCCCTGACTGTTCTATCACTCCAATGATGAACTCCTCCTAAAACTAGAAAAAGCCTCGCCCCGGTCCAAGAGAGAACCAGTCTCGGCCTTAACCCTTACAGTTTTGTTGGGGTTGGGGGAGGCTGGGGCAGGAACTGGGATATCCTCCTTGATAGTGCAGAATCAACACTATTCTAGCCTAAAAGCAGCCATTGATCTTGATATCGAAAGACTAGAAAGCTCAATCAGCCACCTCCAAGAGTCACTGAGTTCTCTGGTGGAAGTGGTACTGCAGAATAAAAGGAGATTGGATTTGTTTTTTCTCCAACAGGAGGGCCTATGTGCTGCATTAGGGGAAGAATGTTGTTTTTATGTGGATCACTCAGGGGTAGTCAGGGAGTCCCTGGCCAAGATAAGAGAAGGGCTGAGTCAGAAAAAAAGAGAAAGAGAAATGTCTCAAAATTGGTTTGAATCCGGGTTCAACTCATCCCCCTGGTTCGCAACTCTCATATCTTCCTTGGTGGGGCCCCTGACTATCTTGTTACTGCTACTCACCTTTGGGCCATGCTTACTAAACAAATTGGTGGCCTTCATTAAAAGCCGCATCAACATGGTGCAGCTCATGGTACTCAGATCCCAATATACAGCCCTGCCAATGGTCCCCTTAGCGGGAGACAATATAGAGCTGACCCCAAACCCATGATTGGGTCTGTCCTGGATCCTAGAGAAGGGGGGAATGAAGAATCTAAGCTACTCCATTTTGTTAACAGAAAAACTCCATTTTGTAAGGTTCTGGAAAAAGAGCCTTTGGAAATCCCCTGACCTCACCACACCACCCACGAGCCAATCGGACCCCAGACCAAAATCTCCTGACTTAACCTTCAGGAACTTGTGGTCTACCTAGGTAATCGGGACCAATCAAAAACCAACACACAACCCTTCGAAAGAAAGAGACCAATCAGACGTCCCCCTACCTAGAAATTCTTTTTTCATGAACACTCCCTATATAAGCAATGTAATCCAGAACCCGGGGCTCCTCCCTATAGCCACTGCGTTGGTAATGGCAGGAGCCCCAGCTCGAGCTTGGAAATAAAGACTCTCTTGCTTTTGCATTGGATATCGGCTCCCTGGTGGTCATTGGGAGATTTTGAGACTTGGGCATAACACTACCCGGGAAGCCCAAGACCGGAGATCTCTTCAAGAAAACCGGAGATACCAAGGGAACATTTCATGCAAATGTGAACACAATAGAGGACAGAAAGGACCTAACAGAAGCAGAAGAGATTAAGAAGAGGTGGCAAGAATATGGGATTCCCCAGTGTCTCCCCAACAAAGAATCTGCCTGCAATGCAGGAGCCACAGGTTCAATCCCTGGGTCAGAAAGATCTCCTGGAGGAGGGCATGGAAACCCACTCCAGTATTCTTGCCTGGAGAATCCCATTGACACAGGCATGAATGGCAAGAATAAATAGAAGAACTATACAAAAAGTATTAATGGCCTGAATAACCATGATGGTGTTGTCACCCACCCAGAGCCAGACATCCTGGAGTGTGAAGCCAAGTGGGCCTTAGGAAGCATTACTACAAACAAAGCTAGTGGAGGTAATGGAATTCCAACTGAGCTATTTAAAACCCTAAAAGATGATACTGTTAAAATGTTGCAAATTCCAAATTTCCAGCAAATTTGGAAAACTCAGCAGTGACCACAGGACTGGAAAAGGTCAATTTTCACTCCAATCCCAAAGAAGAGCAATGCCAAAGAATGTCCAAACTACACCCAATTGCACTCATTTCACATGTTAGCAAGGTAATGCTCAAAATCCTTCAAGCTAGGCTTCAGCAGTACATGAACTGAGAATTTCCAGCTGTATAAGCTGGATTTAGAAAAGGCAGAAGAACCAGAGATCAAATTGTCAACATCCAGTGGATCATAAAGAAAGCAAGGGAATGCCCCCAAAACATCGACTTCTGCTTCATAGACTTCACCAAAGTCTTTGACTGTGTGGATCACAACAAACTGGAAAATCTTTAAAGAGATGGGACTATCAAACCACCTTACCTGTCTCCTGTGAAACCAGTATGCAGGTCAAGAAGCAACAATTAGAACCAGACATGGAAAACAGACTGGTTCAAAATTGGGAAAGGAGTACATCAAGGCTATATAATATATTGTCACTCTGCTTATTTAACTATATGCAGAGTACATCATGCTAAATGCTGAGCTGGGTGTATCACAAGCTGGAATCAATACTGCTGGAAAAACAACAACCTCAGATACGCAGATGATATCACTCTAATGGCAGAAGGCAAAGAGTCTCTTGATGGAGATGAGAGAGGAGAGTGAAAAAGCTGGCTTAAAACTCAGTATTCAAAAAACTAAGATCATGGCATCCAGTCTCATCATTTCACGGCAAATAGATGGGGGAAAAGTGGAAACAGTGACAGACTTTATGTTCTTGGGCTTCAAAGTCACTGTGGACAGTGAGTGACTGTAGCCATGAAGTTAAAGATACTTGCTTCTTGGAAGTAAAGCTATGACAAACCTAGACAGAGTATTAAAAAGCAGAGACATCAGTTTGTTGACAAAGGTCTGTATAGTCAAAGCTATGATTTTTCCCGAATATTCATTGGAAGGACTGATGCTGAAGCTGAAGCTCCTGTGCTTTCATCACCAAATGCAAAGAGCTGACTCACTGGAGAAGATCCATGATGCTGGGGAAAACTGAGGGCAGGAGGACAAGGGGACAGCATAGAATGAGATGGTTGGATGGCATCATCAGCTCAATGGACATGAGTCTGAGCAAACTCCAGGAGACAGTGAAGGACAGGGAAGCCTGGCGTGCTACAGTCCAAGGGGCACAGGGAGTCAGACCCAACTTAGTGACTGAACAACAGAAACATGCTGCACATTAAGGCTCCAGAGCTTATCTTTCTTTTGGTATTAGGATAACACTGACCTCACAGGATAAGTTATAAAGTAGTGCCTCTGCTTCTAGCCTCTGAAAGACATTGTAGATAATTGGTATGCTCACTTCCTTAAAAGTTTGGTAGAATTCACCAGTGAGTCTGGGTTGGCCTGGTACTGTCTGTTTGGGAAGGTTATTAATTATTGATTTAATTTCTTTAATAGATATAAGCTCACCCAGATTGTCTATTAGTCTCTTTTTTGCCTGTCCTTTATTAGAATTTTAGAATTTTCTTATCAATTTGCAAAATGTACATATTTCTTTTCAGTGGCTATTTGGGTCATTGGAAGTATTGACTTTCATGCATGCAGAACTTAACTGGTCATTTATTAACTCTAAATCATCATAGGCACATTCTCCAAAACTCTTCTTTTTGGCGGAGGCGGGGAGAGGACCATGCTGCACAGCTTCTGGGATCCTAGCTCCACAAGCAGGGATCTTATCCAGGCCCTTGGCAGTAAAATGCAGAGTCCTAACCAGTCCTAACTGGCTCACCAGCGAGTTCCCCTACAAATATTAATATTACAGTTACAATGGACCCCACCAACTGATTGATCCAAAGCTTTCAGGTTCCAGATAAGGAGATGAGGTCACAAGGCCAGACCAAAGGAAAAAACATAGAAGAAAAGTAATATTTGATGAGTATTACAAGGGAAACAATTGTCATTTACTTATTCAACAAATATTTCCTGGGCAGTATTACATGCCAGGCACTGTGTTGGATGCTGGGGATTCAGACAGCTACCTCAGAGATTATATGATTGTGGACATGACAAACAACAAACATGTAAAAAGATAGTGTGTTACAATAATTTTAGTTTTTGATATGTGTTCTGAAGAAAATTCAAGCAGACTAGAGGGATAGGAAGAGGTTGGAGAAAGGAAATACTATTTTGGATAAGGTGTCAAGCTGGGTCACTCTAAGCCAATGACATTGGAGCAGAGATTTATATGAATTGGAGGAACAAGCCATCTCACTTCATCTTAAAATAAATAGCAAGTGAAAAAGCAAAATCCCTGACTCATGAATGAGCTTAGTAAGGTTGGAAACAGCTTGAAGGCCAGAGAAGCTACAATGAAATTAAAGACAACAGTGGAAAGAGAGACATGGAAAGAGACTAGAGTGTGTAACTTGTTATAAGCCATGGTAAAAAGTTTAGGTTTTATTCTGGAGGTGGGAACAAATAGAGACATACTATGATTTAGTTTTACTGTTAAAGTAGATAACAGATGCCTGTGTGGGAACAGAGGGACAACCATGGAAATAGGTAGACCACCAAGAAGGAGTATGACAGTTCATCCGTAAGATTACGATGATTTGAACTAGGAAGTAGAAGAAGTGGTGAAGTTTCAGACTCAGTACAAAGCTTAAAGATAGGGCTCATAATGTTTGCCAAAAGATTGACTCTGGAGAATGAGGAACAGAGAAACTATCATTATCGCGTCATCAATAATGTTATGCATTTATTACATGTCTGGCAGTATGCTCAGTCCAATCGTTTGCACTTTCTCGTTCTGTTCCTCAAAACAACCCTTCAAACGGAATCCTATTACATCTATTTTACAGATAGAGGCCCAGGAAAACTAAGTGCTGTACTCCAGCTAATAAGTAGAAAAGTTCAGGTTCAAATCCAGTCCTGCCATTAAAGCTCAGGTTCTTCCTGTTATATCCCTGACTCCAATCATATTACCATTAAATGGTATCACGTGTTTTCCGTCACTTAAGCAGAACATACTCAGCATTTCCATTATGCCAAATACACACTGTAATCATCTTGTCTCTTACTTAACAGAATTTTTAATAATAAATCAACTTTCGCAAAAGTCTTGTGACATTGCAGTTTTCATTTCAATTTCCTATTTTTCTATTTATTTTGTTTAGGAAATAAACCTTTTATTTACACAAAGGAAGCAATCAATTTGGAAGTTCAGTTCAGTTCAGTCGCTCAGTCGTGTCCGACTCTGTGACTCCATGAATCACAGCACACCAGGCCTCCCTGTCCATCACCATCTCCCGGAGCTCACTCAGACTCACGTCCATCGAGTCCGTGATGCCATCCAGCCATCTCATCCTCGGTCGTCCCCTTCTCCTCCTGCCCCCGATCCCTCCCAGCATCAAAGTCTTTTCCAATGAGTCAACTCTTCACATGAGGTGGCCAAAGTACTGGAGCTTCAGCTTTAGCATCATTCCTTCCAAAGAAATCCCAGGGTTGATCTCCTTTAGAATGGACTGGTTGGATCTCCTTGCAGTCCAAGGGACTCTCAAGAGTCTTCTCCAACACCACAGTTCAAAAGCATCAATTCTTCGGCGTTCAGCCTTCTTCATAGTCCAACTCTCACATCCATACATGACCACAGGAAAAACCATAGCCTTGACTAGACGGACCTTAGTCGGCAAAGTAATGTCTCTGCTTTTCAATATGCAATCTAGGTTGCTCATAACTTTTCTCCCAAGGAGTAAGTGTCTTTTAATTTCATGGCTGCAGTCACCATCTGCAGTGATTTTGGAGCCCAAAAAAATAAAGTCTGACACTGTTTCCACTGTTTCCCCATCTATTTCCCATGAGGTGATAGGACCAGATGCCATGATCTTCGTTTTCTGAATGTTGAGCTTTAAGCCAACTTTTTCACTCTCCACTTTCACTTTCATCAAGAGGCTTTTTAGTTCCTCTTCACTTTCTGCCATAAGGGTGGTTTCATCTGCATATCTGAGGTTATTGATATTTCTCCCGGCAATCTTGATTCCAGCTTGTGTTTCTTCCAACCCAGCGTTTCTCATGATGTACTCTGCATAGAAGTGAAATAAGCAGGGTGACAATATACAGCCTCAACAGACTCCTTTTCCTATTTGGAACCAGTCTGTTGTTCCATGTCCAGTTCTAACTGTTGCTTCCTGACCTGCATACAGATTTCTCAAGAGGCAGGTCAGGTGGTCTGGTATTCCCATCTCTCTCAGAATTTTCCACAGTTGATTGTGATCCACACAGTCAAAGGCTTTGGCATAGTCAATAAAGCAGAAATAGATGTTTTTCTGAACTCTCTTGCTTTTTCCATGATCCAGTGGATGTTGGCAATTTGATCTCTGGTTCCTTTGCCTTTTCTAAAACCAGCTTGAACATCAGGGAGTTCACGGTTCACATATTGCTGAAGCCTGGCTTTGAGAATTTTGAGCATTACTTTACTAGCATGTGAGATGAATGCAGTTGTGCAGTAGTTTGAGCATTCTTTGGCATTGCCTTTCTTAGGGATTGGAATGAAAACTGACCTTTTCCAGTCCTGTGGCCACTGCTGAGTTTTCCAAATTTGCTGGCATATTGAGTGCAGCACTTTCACAGCATCATCTTTTAGGATTTGAAATAGCTCAACTGGAATTCCATCACCTCCACTAGCTTTGTTCGTAGAGATGCTTTCTAAGGCCCACTTGACTTCACATTCCAAGATGTCTGGCTCTAGATTAGTGATCACATCATCATGATTATCTCGGTCTTGAAGATCTTTTTTGTACAGTTCTTCCGTGTATTCTTGCCACCTCTTCTTAATATCTTCTGCTTCTCTTAGGTCCAGACCATTTCTGTCCTTTATCGAGCCCATCCTTGCATGAAATGTTCCCTTGGTATCTCTAATTTTCTTCAAGAGATCGCTAGTCTTTCCCATTCTGTTGTTTTCCTCTATTTCTTTGCATTGATCGCTGAAGAAGGCTTTCTTATCTCTTCTTGCTATTCTTTGGAACTCTGCATTCAGATGCTTATATCTTTCTTTTTCTCCTTTACTTTTTGCCTCTCTTCTTTTCACAGCTATTTGTAAGGCCTCCCCAGAGAGCCATTTTGCTTTTTTGCATTTCTTTTTCATGGGGATGGTCTTGATCCCTGTCTCCTGTACAATGTCACGAACCTCAGTCCATAGTTCTTTAGGCACTCTATCAGCTCTAGGCCCTTAAATGTATTTCTCACTTCCACTGTATAATTTTAAGGGATTTGATTTAGGTCATACCTGGATGGTGTAGCGGTTTTCCCTACTTTCTTCAACCTAAGTCTGAATTTGCTAATAAGGAGTTCATGATCTGAGCCACAGTCAGCTCCTGGTCTTGTTTTTGTTGACTGTATAGAGCTTCTCCATCTTTGGCTGCAAAGAATATAATCAATCTGATTTTGGTGTTGACCATCTGGTGATGTCCATGTGTAGAGTCTTCTCTTGTGTTGTTGGAAGAGGGTGTTTGCTATGACCAGTGCATTTTCTTGGCAAACCTCTATTAGTCTTTGCCCTGCTTCATTCCACATTCCAAGGCCAAATTTGCCTGTTACTCCAGGTGTTTCTTGACTTCCTACTTTTGCATTCCAGTCCCCTATAATTAAAAGGATATCTTTTTTGGGTGTTAGTTCTAAAAGGTCTTGTAGGTCTTCATAAAACCATTCAACTTCAGCTTCTTCAGCGTTACTGGTTGGGGCATAGGCTTGGATAACTGTGATATTGAACGGTTTGCCTTGGAGATGAGCAGAGATCATTCTGTCATTTTTGAGATTGCATCCAAGTACTGCATTTCAGACTCTTTTGTTGACCATGATGGCTACTCCATTTCTTCTGAGGGATTCCTGCCTGCAGTAGTAGATATAATGGTCATCTGAGTTAAATTCACCCATTCCAGTACATTTTAGTTCGCTGATTCCTAGAATGTCAACGTTCACCCTTGCCATCTCTTGTTTGACCACTTCCAATTTGCCTTGATTCATGGACCTGACATTCCAGGTTCCTATGCAATATTGCTCTTTACAGCATCGGATCTTGCTTCTATCACCAGTCACATCCACAACTGGGTATTGTTTTTGCTTTGGCTCCATCCCTTCATTCTTTCTGGAGTTATTTCTCCACTGATCTCCAGTAGCATATTGGGCACCTAATGACCTGGGAGTTCCTCTTTTGGTATCCTATCATTTTGCCTTTTCATACTGTTCATGGGGTTCTCAAGGCAAGAATACTGAAGTGGCTTGCCATTCCCTTCTCCAGTGGACCATGCTCTGTCAGACCTCTCCACCATGACCTGCCCGTCTTGGGTTGCCCTGAACACATGGCTTGGTTTCACTGAGTTAGACAAGGCTGTGGTCCTAGTGTGATTAGATTGACTAGTTTTCTGTGAGTATAGTTTCAGTGTGTCTGCCCTCTGATGCCCTCTTGCAACACCTGCCATCTTACTTGGGTTTCTCTTACCTTGGGCATGGGGTATCTCTTCAGGGCTGCTCCAGCAAAGCACAGCTGCTGCTCCTTACGAGGGGTATCTCCTTGGCTCTCTATATTCTACTGGCCAAAATTACTTAGTTTTAAATTGGTAAGGGTCACTATGAATTGTTGTTGCATTTCAGTTTTCCCTCTTCCTTCTTTAAGGATGCTGAGAAAAGCAGGGAAAAGCAGTCCCTGATATCTAGGAGCTGGCCTGAAACCCACAGGTAGGATTTAATGCACTCCTGTTGAACATAAAAAATTTATAGAACACCATGATAGATTAAGACAAAAACAAGAGCACTGTTTGCCTACTACAAGCAAAACATGAACATCAGCAAAGCCACATTAATGACCAAGCATCCCCTATCCAGCTAATATGCATAAATGCCTTACCTTACTGTGACCTTCTAGGTAAGATTATTTAGGACATCTATTATGGGCTGAATTGTGTCCCAGTAAGATTCATATGTTGAAGCCCTAACTCCCAAGACCTCAGCAGTGACAATATTTGGAGGTAGGGTCTCCTAAGAGATAAGTAATTTAAAATGAGGTCACTAGGGTGGACGCTAACTCATTATGATTGTGTCCTTATAAGTTGGGAGGATCAGGACAAGACACAGAGGGAAGACCATGTGAGGACACAGTGAGAAGATGTCTATCTACAAGGCCAGGAGAGAGGCCTCAGAAGAAACCAACCCCACCAACTCTTCACTTCTGAACTTCTAGTCTCCACGGTTATGAGAAAATAAATTCTGGTTTCTAAGTCACCCAGTCTGTGGTAAATTTGTTACATCACCCAGTTTGTGGTGTAATAGGAAATAGATTTGGTCTTTGTTCTTTTTTCTGGTACAGAGCTCCTAAAACTCTTAATTTCCTAAATGACAAGTGAAATGAAAGCGTTAGTCACTCGGTCATGTCAAACTCTTTTCAACTCCATGGACTACAACCTGCCATGGACTATACTCCTCTGTTCATGGAATTCTCCAGGCAAGAATACTGGAGTGGGGTGCCATGCTCTCCTCCAGGGAATCTTCTCAATCCAGGGATCATACCTGGGTCTCCTGCTTTGCAGGCAGACTCCTTACCATCTGAGCTGCCAGGGAGCTGACAATGATGAGAGTGTCTCATTATTCCGAGCAAGCTCTTTGGAACTCACCTGAATTTCTAATTAATGAGATGACTTAGGCTAAGTGAGTGAGTGAAAGTCACTCAGTTGTGTCTGACTCTTTGTGACCCCATGATCTATACAGATCATAGAATTCTCTAGGCCAGAATACTGGATGGGGTAGACTTTCTCTCAGGGGATTTTCTTAACCCAGGGATTGAACCCAGGTCTCCCACATTGCAGGTGGATTCTTTACCAACTGAGCCACAAGGGAAGCCCAAGAATACTGGAGTGGGTAGCCTATCCCTTCTCCAGCAGATCTTCCCAACCCAGGAATCAAACCTAGGTCTCCTGCATTGCAGGTGGATTCTTTACCAACTGGGCTATCAGGGAAGCTCTGACTTAGGGTGGGGAACCTACATAGCCTCAGGCTGGGGTTGGTTACTGGAAAGATCAGGTGATTAGAGGACTTAGCCACCAATTTCAAGGAAGTGAAGAGAGAGGCAGTGAGCTAGAGATTAAACTCTCTAAAACTCTTAAACAAGATACAATGAGCTTCTGAGCTGGTGAACCTCATGTGCTTGGAGGGGGATGCACCCTAGTTCCACAAAGATAGAAGTTACAGTCTTGAGTTCATTGAGAGGTTTCTTTTGTTAAATACTCTCCAGTGCTTATATTCACCAGTTTTACTTAGTTCCAAGGTATTTTCCAACCCAAGTAAGCAGCTCCAGTGCCAATTAGCTCACAGTTTAAAGAACCACCCCATCATCTCACACCCCCATCCCACAAAAGACAGTCTAGAAAGGTTGCTTCAAGAAAATGCCCTCAAGGCTCTTTGTTAGGTCCTCTCGACCTACCAAGTCAGACACCAGGTGCTTTACACAACTTATATCACTCAATAAATGCTTTCAGCAATCTGTGAACCAGATACTAGCTTCCTCACTTTTAAATGAAAGCTACACCAACAAAACAAATGCTAAGACAGAATTTTCATTCTCCAAAGCCCACCAGGGATTTTCATAAAGCTTTGCTGACTTAAAATATACATTTCAAAAGACACTTCTAAATGGATGAAAATTACCCACTTGTTGGCTGTAGTTTGCATTCTCATGTAGTTCCAGACTGTTACCTACCCTTTGGAGTCAGGCCCCAACCAGGGCCCTCCTGTCAGCGTCACTAGAACAAGGCTGAGTTGGGTTCAGAAACAAAGGAACTCCTTAATCTCTGAAGAAAGAATGAAGAGATGCCAGCTCTGGTTGTAAAGCACAGGCTCCCTGACAGTCTGTGGGTGGGCCTGTTTCGTGGGAACCCCAGCAGTTTAGGGGAGGGGGTGGAGTGCACCCAATGCCAGGCGCAGCTTCTCTGCCCATGGCACACTGCTGCCATCTTGAATTGAGGTGTTGAGCACAGCCTCTTTTCACTCGGCTACCAAGCCGACTTGTCCAGGCAGCCATTTCACAAGGAGGAACTCTGGTTGGAAATGCCAGGCCCTAGACCTCTGTGAGTCAGAGAAACTGGACTAGCCACAAAGGAGAAGAAGAAAGATAAGACTTTATTGCCCAGGTTCTGTTTTTATTTCCTGGGAATTGTGAATGGATTTTGCCAGTGACCAATCTCTTGTCTACCTTCCTCTGGCTTCTTATTCTTGAGGGTCACTGTGGGGGGCGGTGGGGGGGCGATGGTTTGACTTCTGTAACTGCTTCCTATGGTACTGAGGGCCTCGTCATAACCGCCGGTGGAGGAGCTGAGCTTCCCTCAGCTCCTTTTCATGTGCTTGCTAGTGAACTGACTTGGGCCCTCACTCTTCGACCCTCGTTTGTCTAACCTTTAAGAGACAAAGGACACCAGGCAATTTAAGGTCTGTGGTCCCAATACTAGAAAGAACGTAGTGGTCAGGTGTCAGAGTTTCCTAAAAATGCAGGTATCTCAGTCTTCAGCCTGTAGGTGAGTGGGCCCTGGTCATGAGGCCCTACCAGGGCCTGCATTTCCCTAGTCAAACAGCTTAGGTTGTTTGATAGAAGGGAAGCTTCAGGTCAGAGAGAGGTTCCCAGAGTTGTCCTTTTTAGCCTTGGGCAGAACTGTTGGTAGTATGGCTGTTTTTGTTGCATGTTTGAGTCCTACCACTTGAAAGCCAAATTTCTTGTACCTCTGAGGCTAATGCAATTCAGAGGAAGGCATCTTTTAAAGCTAGCACGGTATATCAGTATTCCTGGTGGATGGTAGAGTGGCCAGCAGGACCTGGGGATTAGGGAACACTGGATATATATTACTGCCCTGTACCATCTGATATCCCCCACTGGGTATCTTTACAGGGAGAATGGAGGTATTACAGGCTGACTGGATGGTCTCATAAGGACCTGGTCAATTAGGTCCTGTATAACTGGAGCAAGGCCCAATAGGCCTTGGGATTGGGTACTGTTTTTCTTTACTTTCCCACCCCCACCCCGCCTTTTTTTAATACATGTTTGTTTGTTTGTTTTTCTTTATTTGCAGTGTAATTGCTAGTACTGTATTCTATTGGGCTTTGTATGTCTGGGTTTTAGATGGACTATCACAGGACTAGCTCTTTCAGCTTGTAGCACCCATCCCTGGGCTGAGATCTCAGGATTTACTCCAGGGAGATCAACTTATTTTGTCTGGGGAGCTTTGTCCTCAGTCATTCACATGTTTATCTCCTGAAAATTTTTAATAGACTTTGCTAGTAACAAGACTATATGAGACAGGTAGGAAAAATGGCAAACACTGGGGTCACAGTTAACAAACAGACAAAAAGGTAGTCAGCACTTCCTTAGCTCTTTTTTTTTCCCCCTCTCCATGGTTGTATGTACTACTTAAAAAGGCACCATGTTGGACAGGACAAAATAGAAAATACATTGTTACATAAACCGTTTTTATAGATTAGATATTGTATAGATTAGACTAGCTATTTGACACTTTTTCATAAAAGGAGTATTCAGTTAAAATTTTTTGAAAGAATGAAGACACAGTTTTATATTTTCACACTTCATCCTCAAAAAAATCCTCTGAGATAAAGAGAAAGTGGCCTCCAGGAATGATTCTTTCTGATCAAGAGATGTTATCTTTCAATTTACTAGGGGTAAGAGAATCATTTCTAAAATTTTTGCTTCAAAGACAAAAGCGTTTTTTCCCCACTGCTTAGAGCATAGCTTCTTTCATATCAAGCAGACATGAAATTTATCATTTTATAATATAATGCTTTTTTCTTTGATCAGGTTAGCTCTGGACTTTGCAGAAAGGAATAATAGAATGCATTTGGGTATAATAAATGACATCAATTTCCTGATTAAAAAGTGTGAAAGGAAAATAAAAATGGAGTCAGTATTGCTAAGAGAGCTGTCTAAAGTGGGGCCAGGAGGCACTGAGGACGTGTGACGTATGCATGTCTCAGCCGTGATGGAATCTGAACTTTGTCTTATGGCCTTAATGCAGGCATCTAGAACAGCTGCCCAGTGCTCCAGAAACTCAAGATACTTATTGAACCCTTACTGTAAAATAACTCATGATTGCCTATGTCCTAAGAACAAATATTTCCTTTCTTGAGTCAAAGCCAGTCATAATTCTTGCCAGACAACTGTAACAATCCTGTGGGTTTTGCCTTTATAAGCCCCAAACTTTCTTCTCCTCAGAACAGTCTTTTGGTTTTACCCAGATCTGTATCTCTCAAATTGTGATATTAGACCCCATATAAACTCTTTTCTTGTTTACAGCCTTCTGCATTTCTTGGTTGGCAAAAGACAGTAATTTTCTATTAAAAAAGAATTTCAGTATGCATGCTTATTCTTTTGTGAAATGCAGAATTATAATGGTTTCATAATCAATCACCTTGTAAGGCTGGTGAATTTTTAACTTAAAAATCTTCAGAATGACAGCAACTGATAAATAATAGTCTACTATTCTCTAGTTCTTCAGGACACATCATACCCTGCAAATGCTTGGAGAGAGGTAAGCACTCCATCCAGACTACTGTCCCACATGGTTTATTCAAGATTCTGGGGACTTCCCTGGAGGTCCAGAGGTTAGAACTTGTTGTTTTCACTGCCATGGGCCTGGGTTTGATCCCTGGTCTAGGAACTGAGATCCTGCAAGCTACACTGCATGACCAAACTTTTTGAAAATTAAAATTGCAGAAAGGAACTAGAGCTTTCTGATACAATAATTATTTGGCATCAGTGAAATGGGTCTTTAAATTCTAGAATTCTGGGGTGAGGGGCGAATGAAATGGGTGAAGGTGGTCAAAAGGTACAAACTTCCAGTTATAAATAGATAAGTCATGGGGGTATAATGGCTATAGTCAATAATATTGTATCTTATAGTTGAAAGTAGCTCTTAGAAAAGTTCTTATCATAAAAAAAATTGTGACTGTTTGGTGGTGGATGTTAACTAGACTTATTGTGGTCATTTCACAATATATATAAATATCAACTCAGTATGTTGCACACATAAGCTAATATAATGTTGTCAATTATTTCTCAGTTTCTAGGAAATTCTAGAATTCTGGATATCAGTTTCTAATGGATGGTACATATACATGGGTGCATGCATGCATACAGTTCTCTCCCTTTGTCTCTCTCTGTCTCTCTCCCCTTGGATGTGAGAAGCAATAAGTTTGATGTCTGCTCAAATTCACAATTTGTTGGAAAGTGAGTAATGGTGATTATTCTCACACTGGCCTTACATAATTGAGAAAAATAGCAAAACTCCTCAAAGAAATTAATACTGAAAAGTAAGAAAGTAAAGTCCTTGGGAGTCAGATTATTTAGCTTTATGAAGACCTTTGTAAACTTTTCACATTCTGAATGCTTTCTGGATTCTGGAAGCCATAAGCAGCTAAAGTAAAGCAGAGAATGACATGGTGATGCAGACACTTGAGACTAGACGGTGACAAAATCTTGATATCTAAAGATCAGCCAAAGCCAAGTGCCTGCTGAGTTCACAGTGCGGGAAACCTTGCTTCGGATACACTAAGCCAGGGAGTGGAGGGAGTTTGAGTGACAGCTTCTGGATGTAAGTCCTTTTTTATCAGGTAATAACTCAGAGTGAATAGCCCAAGAGTTCTCCCAGAAAGAATCTGCAGTGCACGTTTGAAAGAGTGTTGGGGTTGATAGGTTTCAGCCCCTTTGCAATGAGGAGTGTCAGGGAAATTGAAAGAAAGGCCCAAAGTGAGACAACTGGTAGAAAAGAACAGTGTAAAGGATTTTCAGCTTCTGCTGGCTCAGACGAATGGAACCAGTTCTTTTTTTTTTTTTTTTTTTTCTATTTTAAATAGGTCATTTTTTCCTAAATAAACTCCTTGGTGTGTAAACTCCTATAAAGTACAAAGAGAAAAAGTCTCTAAACATACAAATTAACCCAAAGGTTACGTAGCTTTTAGAAAAGAAAAAAGTGCTTATTTCTTATCTATTATTGAATAGGGAGTGCTAGTTTCCCATCTTATCTTTCCAGGGTTTAGGCAACTGCTTGGAATAAAAGACATGAACTTGTTCAGGCCTACATGGTAGTGCTTATTTAAAAGTCTCCCTAATGGTTTTTTTTTTTGTTGTTTTTTTTTTTTTAATTACCACATCATCTGCAAATACCAAAATCACTAACTGAATTTAAGGAGCGTCAAAAGTGATGTTGGGCTAGAACAATGCAATCTACCCAATAAATCAAAGATTTTGAGCCCAAAACTCCAGTACAAAAAGCATAAAGACTCTCCAATAAATGCTTGTGAGTTTTCACACAATAGTGTTTCATCAAGAGTAGCTGCTCTGGAACTTCCCTAGTAGTTCAGTGACTAAGACTCTGGCTCCCAATGCAGGGGGCCTGGGTTCGATCCTCAGTCAGGGAAATAGATCCAATTTGCTGCAAGGAAGAGTTTGAATGCTGCAATGAAGACGGAATATCCTACATACTGCAACTAAGACCTGACACAGCTAAATAAATAATTTTTTAAAGTTGTTATATCACTATAAATTGCAACGATAATTGTCTTTACAGGCCCCCCAAAAAACACATTTACTAGGAAACAATTATATAGCCACCACAAAATGCAAATTCACAATGTTTTTGTGCTTACAGTGAGTGTCATCATCTGCTGACTTTAAGAGTAAGAATTAAAAAATGTTTTTCCTCTGCTTACAGTGGCATAAAGAACATGGAGAAATAACACATTTTCAAAAGCACTTCCATCACATTTTCAGCTTCTAATAGTAGCATCTGCCCACAAAGATGACACTTCTGTCTTTGTTTCTCTTCTTTAAATTCTTTTCCATCACAGCTTCAATCAAAAGCAAATTTTACACCCAAGAAAGATGCAAAACCTAGCTTTTTCCATAGTATTATCAAGGACAATGAGTCATTTGTCTCTCAGCCAAACTCTATATACAGTCTTATTTACACTGCAATAAGAGCTTGCTTTTCAGAGTTGCTGATAGACATAGTTATGTTCTGTGTAGCAGGATCACTCTCTCTTATCACTCCATCCTAGACTGCTATTCACAAATTTACCAAACAGTAGAAAGGCTTTGGGGGCTTCCCCAGTGGCTCAGCAATAAAGAATCTGCCTGCCAATGCAGGAGATGAAACAAAGGTTGAATCCCTGGGTCAGGAAGATCCCATGGAAAGGAAATGGAAACCCACTCCAGTTTTCTTGTCTGGGAAATCCCATGGACAGAGGAGCCTGGTGGGCTGCAGTCCATGGGGTACCAAAGAGTCAGTCATGATATAGTGACTAAACAGCAGGACTTTAGTTCCAATTTTGCCCTTTTGGTGGGTCACCTAACTTGTTACTACCTGAGTTTTCTCGTAAAAAGTATTGCATTGGCAAAGCCATCCAACAGAGGATCTTGCTTTTTAAAAAACTCAGATCCCTTTGAGAATGCTAGAAAAACTTACAAATAATTTCCCTAGAAGTAAATACACATAGAGGCTAATTGGCTTCCCTGATGGCTCAGATGGTAAAGAGTCTGCCTGTGGTGCAGGAGACCTGGAGTCAATCCTTGGGTCAGGAAGATCCCCTGGGGAAGGGAATGGCAACCCACTCTAGTTTTCATAATCACAAACATATGTAGTTTCAGTTCACATATTCCCAAATTTTACTCATGAACATCTGGTTAAAACTCTTACCCACAGCTTTTGAAATGAGTACCATTGCCCGGGGAGATAATTATGTGTCAGTTTTAAGTTTCCCATGTCCGCACGGTGACGTAAGAAGGTGGCCAGTGAACAGAAAGCATTTGACTCGATGAACTACTATTCATAACGTGACTGGAGTTACAGTTCCCCACAACCAGTCCCCAAGACTGCATTCCATTCTTCAATTATCATTAAGGACGAAGTTTAAGATAGCCCCCTTTCTCCCTCTATGTACAGCCTTTATTTTTAGGAACTCTTCCTCCACAGGGAGTTCAGCTTAGTACTCCGTGATGACTTAGAGAGATACCATGGGCTGGGGCAGTGGTTGGCGGTGGGAGGGAGATCCAAGAGGGAGGGAATATTTGTATACATATAGCCGATCCACATAGTAGAAGCTAACACAATGTTGTAAAGTCATTATGCTCCAACTAAAAAATAAAAAATATCTTCTCCCTTCCAGGGGAACTTCTATTATCTATTTTAGCCATGCTTTACCCCCTATGCTACACCCACAAACTCACTCTAACCCTCTGGGGATTGCACTACCACTGCTTCCCCAATTATGTTGTGGAAAATTTTCCCTTCCTCCGTATTAATCGTTGGTTTAACACGGAGATTGGCCTTCTTGCTGTATGCCCCACACAACTAACTCAGTTTTCCTGGTGCAATCTAGAAAGCATCAAAGAGTCACTGCTCGGTCCTCCTCTCAATGTTCTTACCAGTCACAGGCCTATCTTGAGGCCCTGACACTGAGAACAAGGATTCTCTTGGTTAATCTATATATTAGGTATACCCTGCAGCCTCTCTTGGGCTCGTCTCCTAGCCCTCTTCTAAGTATGTATTTTATTCAGTGATTTATATTATCTGATTGACTAATCTGAAGAGACCATTCTCTTAATAAACCAGCAGCATTTCTTTTTTTCCTAGACACAAAGGTCTACTCTTAGGTCAAAGGCCAGAGGAACCTGATCTCCTAGAAGTTGATAAGGATAATTGTCAAACTCTGTTTACTATTGTGCAGTATTTGTGGGCTGTCAACCAACCAATACAAGAAGAATGTATTCATTTGCTCAATCAAATAATATTAAAAAAAAAAAATTTGCAGAGCTCCAGACTTACCAAGCTTCCCAGATGGCGCTAGTCGTATAAATCCAGCCTGCTAATGCAGGAGACCTAAGAGACATGGGTTTGATCCCTGGGTCGGGAAGATCCCCTAGAGGAGGGGATGGCAACCCATTCCAGTATTCTAGTCTGGAGACTCCCGTGGACACAGGAGCCTGGCAGGCTGCAGTCTATTGAGTCACAAAGAGTTGGACGTGACTGAAGTTTCTTAGACTCAAAGTATGGAGGGGGAGGGGAGACAGACAATGGCCCTCCACTATGTAGAGTACAGTCTTGTGGAAGGACAAAAATTAGAGGATTAAAGAGGATAATTTCAGATAAGGAAAAATGGTATTTTTTTCTAAAAGTGCCAGGTGATAAAAGTCACATTTAGGTTTGAAAAGCAAGAAAGAACTTACCAGGGAGATAACATTTGAGTGTAAACTGATTAAGCACCCAATCATGCCACAACTGGGGAGCAGGATTTTCAAGTCAGTATGGCCAGCAATGGCAAAAGTCTAGGGTAGGAAAAAGGTAGGCAGTTTATTTAGAAAGATGGTCTATAATTAGAAAAGAGAGAGCCAGTGGAAAAGTGTCATGAGATGAGCTTGGAGAAAAGGTTCATTCTTTTCAGCTGAACAAAGAGTAAGGAAATTGGAATTTTATTTTAGGGCTTTTTTGTTTTGTTTTTGAGGGGTGGTTTTTGGTTTGAGGTTTTTTTTTGTTTTGTTTTCTGGCCATGCTGTGCTGCATGCAGGGTCCTAGTTCCTCAATGAGGGATCAAGCCTACACCCCCTATGGTGGAAACTGGAAATCTCAACCACTAAAACCCTAGAGAAGTTCCTTGAATTTGCAGTTCAGTTCAGTTCAGTTCAGTCACTCAGTCATGTCTGACTCTTTGTGACCCCATGGACTGCAGCACGCCAGGCTTCCCTGTCCATCACCAACTCCCAGAGCTTGCTCCAACTCATGTCCATCAAGTCAGTGATGCTATCCAACCATCTCATCCTCTGTCGTCCCCTTCTCCTCCAGCCTTCAATCTTTCCCAGTATCAGAGTCTTTTCCAATGAGTCAGTTCTTTACATCAGGTGGACAAAGTATTGGAGTTTCAGCTTCAGCATCAGTCCTTCCAGTGAATATTCAGGACTGATTTCCTTTAGGAAATCCTTTTAGGGTGGATCTCTTTGCAGTTCAAGGGACTCGCAAGAGTCTTCTCTAACACCATAGTTCAAAAGCATCAATTCTTGGGCACTCAGCTTTCTTTATAGTCCAGCTCTCACATCCATACACGACTACTGGAAAAACCATAGCTTGAATTTTAAACACAGGAAAAAACCAATGGAAAGTTAAAGCAGAGGGTGACATTATACTATTTCAATTGAGAAGTTTGCTCTAGATGTCATATGCAAATAGACTATAAGGGGATAAGAGTACAAACAAGAAATGAGAGATAAATAATTACTCTGTAGTAAGGAGAAACTGTTATTCCTCAGCCAATTTTTGAAACCCTGGAGATGGAAATGGCAACCTACTCCACTATTCTTACCTGGAAAGTTCTATGGACCAACTAGTCTGGTGGGCCCATGTGGGCGCAAAGAGTCAGACATGACTGAAAACACACATGTGCAAGTTTTGAAAAGTGAATTTGCTTGGCCTTCTACCAATAAAAATCCATACAACCAAAGTCACTTCCAAATCAAAACATTGTAAAGATAAAAACTCAAATCGGCATCACTGTCTAATGAAATGTTTTCGAACCTCTTCTGCATGATTTTGTCAGCCTGTGTGTCCTTGGAGCATTTAACTCTCAGATGTGGACAGTTACCTAATGTTAATAGCTGCTTTGCAGGTTAGTACCAGTTGATTCATTTTAAATAAAGCAAATATGACATTTTACTTGTGTTTTGACTACAGTTTTAAGCTTTAAATAACATTAGATTGCTTGTAATATTACATAATTGGATACAGACTTTTAGGAGGTATCAAATTTTATGCAGAACAAGGATCTAAGTCTGGGTAAAATGGTTCCTACTGCTATCACTATGTTTCAGCCATATTAATTGCATTTTAAATAGAGGAAACAATGGAAATAACTAGCAATTTTTTAAAAAAAGAAAAGAAAAAGAAAAACTGTGTCAGTTCAGTTCAGTTCAGTCACTCATTCGTGTCCGACTCTTTGCGACCCCATGAATCGCAGCACGCCAGGCCTCCCTGTCCATCACCAACTCCCGGAGCTCACTCAGACTCATGTCCATTGAGTCCATGATGCCATCAAGCCATCTCATCCTCGGTCATCCCCTTCTCCTCCTGCCCCCAATCCCTCCCAGCATCAGAGTCTTTTCCAATGAGTCAACTCTTCACACGAGGTGGCCAAAGTACTGGAGCTTCAGCTTTAGCATCATTCCTTCCAAAGAAATCCCAGGGTTGATCTCCTTCAGAATGGACTGGTTGGATCTCCTTGCAGTCCAAGGGACTCTCAAGAGTCGTCTCCAACACCACAGTTCAAAAGCATCAGTTCTTCGGTGCTCAGCCTTCTTCACAGTCCAACTCTCAAACTGTGTCAGTACTATAAAAAGACCTATTTTTCATTCACCACCCTTGAATATCAGATCTTCCAAATCCACAGTTGAGCTCTTGCCCTAACAAGTTTAATATATTTACTTTTGTCCATCCTTCCACTTTTGGCAGAACTAGTCCCACCTTTCTGGTCATTGTCTACTGCCCAGGGTACCTCTATTGCATTCTAGTGTGTTTTCGTGACTGCTAAGAGGGAAATCTACTTAGAATATTGATGGTTATTAATGTTTAAAATATTCCTCTGTCCTAATAACAGGAGGATTGAGAAACAGAAATTATGATACAAAGATATAAATGTCATTTTAATGGCAGAAATTGCAGACATTCTGAATATTCTAGAAACACGGTGATGGAGGAGGCCTCCAGACTCTGCACAGATCCCATCTCTTATGCCCCACATGGAAAGTTACCTCTGCCAATGCTATGGCCACCATTACCATTCCCACACATGGGAGAGGCTCAGTATTAGAATGTGGATCTACACGGGGAGAACCACCTGTGCAACAAGTACTGCCAGATTTTCCTTCCCTACAGTTCTTTCTTCCTTAAAAGTGCTATTTGTAACTTTAATGACTTCTTCCTCTGGTTGTTGTTCTTTAGTCACCAAGTCATGTCTGCTTTTTTGTGACCCCCATGGACTGCAGCCCACCAGGCTCCTCTGTCCATGGGATTTCTCAGGCAAGAATACTGGAGTAGGGTGCCATTTCCTTCCCCAGGGGATCTTCCTGACCCAGGGATCGAACTCTCTTCTTCTGCATTGGTGGCAGGTTCTTTCCCACTGAGTCACCTAGGAAGCCCCTTCTTCCTCTCACCCAGTCTTTTCCCACACATCCCCGTTCTAATATTTCAACTCTCACAATGCCAAACAACACTGTAAATGTTTTTAGCTAATTTGCTAGCTATTTCCATCATTCAGATCTGACAGGCCCAAATAAAGAAATTCAATTTCTGTCTCTGGTGACATATATGAAAAGCCAAAATATGGTGACACTGTGGCTTTGCCAGTGCTTAATGAATATCATGCAAAAGGAATATCCTGATTTTTTTCCCCCAGCAATTGATAGGTACAATCTCCATTGTTATATTAATCCACTCAGCATTCAGACCTGGAATCAAAGATTACAGCTTTCAAGTCTCTATACTCATTTCCCAAGGTGTTCTAGTTGATGATGTGTTTTTTCTAGACATTGAGCAATTGTCAGTCATCCCTACCTTTCACCAGCTCCCTGCTAATAAGTTATTTGCTGACTTGCTGATCCATTAAGTAATGTATGAAGAGAGGCACAAGTTTGTGTTTTCAATGAGTCATAAGAAGCTTGAGAAAATCCAACAAAATGTGGTGAGCAAAGGAAAGCTTAATTAGCTCAAGAAACTGACTCAGAAAAAAATGCTAATTTGCTGACTCTACCAGCATCTGATTTTGTTGAGAACAGTCTTCCGTGACTGACTGTTTCATCTAAGCTCACTTTTGACTTTTAATTTACATTCATGACTATAGACTGTCACAGGCTCC
Source organism: Oryx dammah (assembly GCF_014754425.2). Classification (NCBI taxonomy): domain Eukaryota; kingdom Metazoa; phylum Chordata; class Mammalia; order Artiodactyla; family Bovidae; genus Oryx; species Oryx dammah. The sequence goes on from NW_024070194.1 coordinate 62,988,541, forward strand.
ACCCTTCAAAGCCAAGGTCTGCGTAGGGTTGATGACAGAGCAGAGCCTCCAGGCAGGAAGGCCAGGCCTGGCTCAACAGGAGCTGTTCTCAAGGTCAAGCCCAACAAGGGCTTCTAGTAGGAGGGAGAGAATGTCACCTACAGCTGAGAAGACATGACAAGCAGATGGGAGCAGTTGAGAAGGCATAACAAGCAGATGCCAGAGTTGGTCCTAATCAGAATGTCAAAGTGCAGGTCTGGGCTAGTCGGTGAAATAAAAACAGGGGTCATTGTGGGGCAGGCTGTGCCCATTTTAGATGCTGCTTGGGATGAGGATATGTGACAGAATACAGGAGCCAATCTTTAAAGTGCTCTCAGGCCCAGAGCTGGGGCAATTTGAGCAATGCAGTAAACAGTAGTAGTGGATGATAACCCAAAGAATAAAATAAATACCCATGATGTGAGTAAATGACTGAATACATAAATAAATGGGGACAAGACAAATGGCAACCCACTCCAGTATTCTTGCCTGGAGAATCCCAGGGATGGGGGAGCCTGGTGGGCTGCTGTCTATGGGGTCACATAGAGTCGGACACAACTGAAGCGACTTAGCAGTAGCAGCAGCAAGACTTTTTTAAAATAGAATTCCAAAAATAAATGTAGCAGAAATGAAAGAAATAGAAAACCACAGTGGTTATTTCTGCAGGGAAATCCCACTGATGGATACTAAAATTAGTGGGTAAAACTTTAAGGAGAAACAGGATATTAAACAGGATATTAGCATAGCCTCAAAGTATAACCTCATAATATTTATTAATTACTGTGTTGCTTGTTAATTACTGTGGTTCCAGGAGGGGGAATGGGGTCCAGATTTAGTGACTAGCTTCTAATGAATAGAATGTGGTATGGGGAATTTTGTAACTTTATAGGAGAGAAACCTGGCAGATACCACCTTAACTAAATGATCAAGGTTAACATTACCAGTGTGAGTCATGTTGATATCATATTCTCATTAAGATGCCAATGTGAGAAGGGCATGTTATCTCTGTGATATTCTTCCCAAATCTCCATAACCCCCATCCAATTAATCATGAAAAACTGAGAGATATTCTACAAAATACCTGACTGGTACTCAGGTAAAAGTGTTAAAATCATGAAAAACAAGGAAGGACCAAGAAACCACAAAAGGGACCCTAAGGACAGAAGAAGGACATTAGTGGAAAAGTTGATTAAATCCTATAACAGTTTGTATTAATTTAGTTAATAGTGTTGCTTTGATGTTAATTGCTTAGCTGTGATTGTGTACTAAGATTATGTAAGATGTTAACATTAAGGGATACCGGGGAGAGAATAAACCAGGACTCTCTGTACTAACTTTGCAATTCTGCACTTCTAAAATTATTTCAAAATACAAATGTTCTTTAAAAGACTAGAAAAGCAAAAAAAAAAAAAGACTAGAAAAGCAATCATACCATTCAGTATTTTTTAATAAAATTTAAAAAATAAAAACCAAAACACCATAACCTTCTTTAAATGCTGAAATGCTGTTTCTCATCACTCTCTTTTAAGTTTATAATTTTTTTCTAATTAAAAGAATGTTCTCATTTAAAAAATTGACTAAGGTCAGAAGGATGAGAAGACACAGCGAGAAATATTTGCAAAAGATATACTTGATAACAGATTGTTATCTAAGATATACAACAAATTCTTAAAAGTTCAACAATAAGAAGGCAAATAAACCAACTTTAAAATGAGCAAAAGAATAGACACCTGATTGAAGAAGATATATGGATGACAAATAATCATATGAAAAGGTGCACAATACTTTACATCACTAGGGAATAGCAAATTAAATAGCACTGAAGTGCTACCCTACAAACCAATTAGAATAGCCAAGATACAAAACACCAAATGCTAACAAGGATATGTAACAAGAACTGTTGTTCATTGCTGGTGGGAATGCAAAATGGTACAGACACTGTGGAAGACCATTTGGCAGCTTCTTATAAGACTGCTGCTGCTGCTGCTGCTGCTGCTGCTAAGTCGCTTCAGTCATGTCCAACTCTATGACTAAACATACTCTTAAAATCAGTTCAGTTCAGTTACTCAGTCATATCTGACTGTTTGTGACCCCATGGACTGCAGCATGCCAGGCTTTCCTGTCCATCACCAATTCCTGGAACTTGCACAAACTCATGTCTGTTGAGTCTTTCCCAGCGTCAGCATCCTTTCCAATGAGTCAGTTCTTCGCATCCAGTGGCCAAAGTATTGGAGCTTCAGCTTCAGCATCAGTCCTACCAATGAATATTCAGGACTGATTTCCTTTAGGATGGACTGGTTTGATCTCCTTGACATCCAAGGGACTCTCAAAAGAGTCTTCTCCAACACCATAAGTGAAAAGCATCAATTCTTCTGCGCTCAGCTTTCTTTATGGTCCAACTCTCACATCTATACATGACTACTGGACAAACCATAGCTTTGACTAGACAGACTCTTACAATACAGTTTTGCAATTGTTCTCCTCAGTATTTATACAAATGAGCTTAAAAATTATGTCCACATAAAAGTCTACACATGGATGTTTAATCATAACTGTCAAAATTTGGCAGGAACAAAGATGTCCTTCAGTAAGTGGATGGATTAATAAACTGTGAGTATCCACACAATGGACTATATTATTCAGTGCTAAAAGGAAATGAGCTGTCAGGACTTCCCTGGTGGACCAGGGGTTAAGACTCCATTCTTCCAATTCAGGGGCACAGGTTCGATCCCTGGTCTGGGGAACTAAGATCCCAAATACCTTGTGGTACAGCACAAAAGAAAAAAGAAATGAGCTGTCAAGCCATGAAAAGATATGGAGGAAACAAATGTATAAGCTGTACTAAGTGAAAGAAGGTAATCTAAAAAGACTGTATAGTGACTTCCCTGGTGGTCCAGTGGCTAAGACTTCCCCCTTCCAATCTAGGGAACACAGATTCAATCCCTGGCTGAGGAACTAAGATCCCATATGCTTCATGGTATGGCCAAAATAAATTAAAAAGATTGTATGTTTCCAACTATATGGCATTCTGGAAAAGACAAAACTATGAAGACAGTAAAAAGATCAGTAGTTGCCAGAGATGAGGGGGAGGAAATGGATGAAAAGGTCCAATATAGGGGATTTCTTTTTTAATAGACTTTATTTTATAGAACAGATTGAGATCCATAGGCACTGAGAGGAAAGTACACAGATTCCCCATATATGCCCTGCCCCTACTTATACACAGCTTCCCCCACTGTCAACATGACCCACCAGAGTGGTACATTTGTTACAATCAATAAACCTACATTAACACACCATCACCCAAAGTCCATAGTTTGTGTTATCGTTCACTCTTGGTGTTGTATACTTTAAAGGTTCAGACAAGTTTGTAATGACATGTATTCACTTATAGTATCATACAGAGTAGTTTCACTGCCTGAAAAAATCCTGTCAATGTAGATTCATCAATTGTAATGTATTTATCTATTGGTGATGTAAGCTAATGCTCAGGAAGGCTGTGCAAACACTTCTGTTCAACATTCCTTTATATCTAAAACTGCCCTGAAAAAAAAGAAGTATGATTTTTTTAAAAGATTGAAGTGGGGTAATGAATGAAGAAAATTTACCAAGTAAAGAAAACAGTTTCTTCCTAATTATAAAGCAGTGATTTACCGGTACACAGAGTTTCCTATATCAACCATATTCAAAAAGCTTGCGGTACATATGAAAGAGTTAGTCGTTCAGTCATGTCAGACTCTTTGCGACCCCATGGACTATAGCCCACCAGGCTTCACTGTCCATGGAATTCTCCAGGCAAGAATACTGAAGTTGATTGCATTTCCTTCTCCAGGGGGTCTTCCTGACCCAGGGATGGAACCTGAGTCTCCTGCATTGCACCAGATTCTTTACCATCTGAGCCATTTGGTGTGCATAACTTACTCAATAATCAAATGCACTTAATCAATCATCACAATATTTCTATGAGGTAGCTACTTTTATAATTTCTCCTATTTCAGATTCAGTTCAGTCGCTCAGTCGCTCAGTCGTGTCCGACTCTTTGCGACCCCATGAACTGCAGCATGCCAATCCTCCCTGTCCATCACCGACTCCCAGAGTCCACCCAAACCCATGTCCATTGAGTCGGTGATGCCATCCAGCCATCTCATCCTCTGTCGCCCCCTTCTCCTCCTGCCCTCAATCTTTCCCAGCATAGGGGTCTTTTCAAATGAGTCAGCTCTTCGCATCAGGTGGCCAAAGTATTGGAGTTTTAGCTTCAACATCAGTCTGTACAGACAAGGAAATATACTCAGGGAGTTGTTGAGAAGGCAGAAAAACATAAAGACAGATAATGTCTGGTTCATACTTTCTAAGACAACAAAAAGGCAGAAACTGAGGTACATTAAATTTCCAAAAGATTATTTGAGTAAATATCCATTTGAATCACTCAGTGTCGGATGGAAAATGGTTAGGAGCACTCCATCGATAGAAGCTAGTATAAGGGCTTTTATTGGACAGAGCAAAAGCAAAGCAAGGAAACTATTTGATCCGCTATAGCTTCTCTGGTTGCTCTATTTGGGAAAACCTAATTGGTTGTTTGTGATCAGTTGCTCCTAAATTGTCCTTTCTCAGGTTCAGGTGCATCCCCTCTGGCTTACATAGACTCCCAAGGTATGAGAGCCACCTCACTCTAACAGTCTCCTTAGTTGATTACTTTGATAGAATGCAGCTAAGTTTGGGGGCATTAAATACAGTCCTACTCATAACAAGAGTTTTGAAATTTTATACTTTTTATACTAAACTATGTAATACTGACTAAAGAATCAATTTATGCAGAAATACAGTTGACCCTTGATCCATAAGGGTTTGAATTACATATATGCAGATTTTTTTAATGTATTAGAAAAATTTTTTGGAAATTTGCAACAGCTTGAAAAAGTTTGCAGACTAATCATGTGGCCTAGAAATATCAAAAAAATTAAGAAAAAGGTATGTCATAAAGGCACAAAATAGAGGTACACACTAGTCTATCCTTATGCAGATGTAAGATGAGTGATGTTTAATATAAAATTAATAATGTATCAGTATTTTACTGTCTTGTACCTTGAAAGAATTCCATTACTAGACAAATATGCCTCTCTCTTTCATAATTAGATAAACTGCTTATCAATCTATCATAAATAGGTAAGTGATTTTTTAAATATTTCCAATGCTGTACTATGAATATGACTGTAATACTGTCTACAATAAAAATTTTATAAAAATTCATTCATTAGTGTATAGGCTAAGCTACAGTGAAAGTGTACAAAAAACACTAGGCAATCATAAAATAAGTATATTGCTGCTTTTTTGTTATCAATGCATGAATCATTATACCTGTAAATAAATATGAATTTCCTTTTTACATCATCTTTTAATTTTTGATGTCTAGTGTTATAATATGTAGAACATCTATAGTGTTTTGTGTCATATAAGGCAATATTGATGTAGGTATAGACAGACAATTCATTTTATAAATAGACAATGTAAACTTATGGTATCAATAAATGCAGTATGGTTTTTAAAATGTATTTCTCTTCCTTATGATTTTCCTAACAGCATTTTCTTTTTTCTAGCTTATTTTATTGTAAGAATACAGTACATTATACTTATAACATACAAAATATCTATTGATTCAATGTCATCAGTAAGGCTTCTTGTCAACAGTTAGCTATTAGTAGTTCAAGTTTGGGGAGAGTCAAATTATATGCGGATTTTTGACTATGCAGAGGTCAAGGCCCCTAACCCCCCCATGTTGTTCAAGAGTCAACTGTGTAATGATCTCAACAGAAAATCACATTGTTTTTTATAGATTCAAAATGCAATTTTCTTTCCATATGTAGTTACCTTGGTAGTTCTGCTGGTAAAGAATCCACTTGCAATGCAGGAGACCCTGGTTCAGTTCCTAGGTTGGGAAGATCCCCTGGAGAAAGGATAGGCTAGCCACTCCAGTATTCTCGGGCTTCCCTGATGGTTCAGTCACTAAAGAATCTGCCTGCCAACGCAGGAGACATAGGGTTGATCCCTGTCAGGAAGATCCCACATACTGTGGAGCAACTGAGCCCCTGAGCCGCAACTACTGAGCCTGTAGCCCAGGAAGCACAGTACTGAAGCAAGCGCAAGTGCCCTAGAGCCTGTGCTCTGCTACAGGAGAAGCCTGCTGCCGTGGGAAGCCTGGGCACCAGGACTAGAGAGCAGGCCCCTGCCCGCAGCAAACAGAGGAGGCCTGCACACAGCAACAAAGACCCACCACAGCCAAAAGCATATGTATGTTTTAAAAAAGATGTTCTTTTTGCATCTGTCACTGAGAATATGTTGATGTGAGTTAAGACCTCACCAAGAATAAACAGCCTTAACAGAGGGTACAGTACCGTCTGTGCAGAGTGAATTACATACAGCAGGTCTAGTGAGGCAAAGGGGAAGATGAGGTGGGGTTGACCTAGCGCTTTAATGAAAAGCAACCCTTTAATCGGTGGTGAAGATAAAGAAGGAATAGAACAGAAAGAAAGAAAAAAACAAACAGTGAGCTATTTTGCCCCTTCTTGTTCTTACCTTTTGGCGGCTTCTCATTATCAGTAAAATAAATTCCAAAGTCCTTAACATGTCACACGATCACTAATTCCTAGGCTGCATTGGCAGTCATCATTCCATAGGTTCCAGTTTCAACGAATTACTTAAATTCTCCAGACTCATTCTTCACTTTCCAGCTCAGTGCCTTTGCTCATATGTCCCCTCGTCTTAAAATATCCTTAATATAGCCTCACTCAAGATCTAATGCAAAGGCCAATCTGGCAGAAAAGTTTTCCTAAATCATATTTCATTCTCCCACTGAAATGTATCTTTCTTCTCTCTCCCAGTATTTTTTTTTTTGGCGGGGGGGTGGTTTGCTGCACCAGGTCTTAGTTGTGGCACACAGGATCTTCGATCTTAGTTGCAGCACTCAAACTCTTTGGTTGATCCCTGGATCACCAGGGAAGTCCCTCCCTCTTCCAGTATTACCGATGCATTTTATACATGTGTAGGAACACATCACCTTCTTCCTAATGCAGCAATCAGCTAAGACTGTCTATCTCCTTTTCAGGGTTATAATCTGAGAGCAGAGAATACAACTTACTACTCTTCTTGTCCTCCCCAGCATAACTTTTGGAATGCCTGACATGTGAAAGAATCCTAGAATCTTAAGTTCAGAGTTAGAAGGAAACTTAGAGATCAAACAGCAAATTTTTAAGAAATGTTTGCTGCAAGAAGATGGAGAGCAGTTTGAGGGGAAAGGTTAGGAAAAGAAAACTAGAAAGGGCAATAGTAATATGAATATTTATTAAGAACTTACTAGGTGCTATACAAATCATGTACATTATCTCATTTAATGTTCACAATACAACAGAACAGGTATTGTTATCACTTTCATTCTAACAAAGAAGTTAAATACTTTGCCCAAAGTTAGACAGTTAAGGAATGAAGGAGGTAGAATTCAAATCCAGGCCGTTTGACTCTAATGTCTATCGTTGTTGTTCAATCACTAAGTCGTGTCCAGCTCTTTGCAACCCCATGGACTGCAGCATGCCAGGCTTCCCTGTCCTTCACTATCTCCCTGAGTTTGCTCAAACTCATGACCATTGAGTCAGTGATGCATTCCAACCATCTCATCCTCCGCTGCTCCTTTCTCCTGCTCACAATCTTTCTCAGCCTCAGGGTCTTTTCCAATGAGTTGGCTCTTTGCATCAGGTAGCCAAATTATTGGAGCTTCAACTTCTGTATCAGTCCTTCCAATGAATATTCAGGGTTGGTTTCCTTTAGGATTGACAGGTTGATCTTCTTGCTGTCCAAGGGACTCTCTAATGTCTATACTTATCAGTAAAACACAGTTCAGTAGAAGGGTTTTTCATTCATACTACAAGGAGAAGGAACCTTTAGGAACTGGCAAATGAAATGTAGCTTCCATCTTGCTGACCTTTGGGTGCCCACACTAGGTACACTGGGAGTAATTATCTTGAAGTTAAAATCCTTACCCCAAATGGTCAACATTCGTGTGCTGTTATAAAACTTTCATATAATATGGCATATTCAGAAAGCACCTTTCTGTGATTTTTTTAATGCACAGATCCCCATGAAAGCAAAACATTTGGTAACCAGCCCAGAACTGTAGCCACAATAGAGGAAACTCAGTGAATTTAATCAAAACTATGTACACAGCCATCAGGGCCCCTCTGGGAACGCTTGCTAGAAAAACCACATGTAGCTTTCATTTTCAATCATCTGGCCTTAACGTGGCCCATGTTTTTTTCTGCTTTGTAATAATTCAAAGCAGGTTGCCAATAGTAACAATTTTTAAAAGACTAATTTTTTTATAACTTTGATGCTAAGGAAATTAAAAAAATTTTCCCATTCTAATCAGCACTCAATAAAATATTAATTAACTACCGAGGCACACAGTTTATGCTTTTTCTTTTTTAACAAATGAAATAACACTGAGTATTGATATCATGTATGTTCTCTGTGGTCACAACATGGAGAAGTTGTTAAGTCTATTTGACTTTATGGAATATGTAGGTCAGTTCGGGGTTTCAGGAGAGTTTCTTAAATTCAGCTCAGTGTAATAGTAGAGCAAATTTTAAAGTTGAGCATGGGAGTGCCTTGAAAACTGCAATAAGAAGTATTTGACAAGGAAGCAAAACTATGTCCTCAGTTCATCTTCAGTTAAACACACAAACACACAAGCATGCACACACACATTTTGATCTGACTCCCTGCCCATCACCATGCTGGCATTTCTGGACACACCACTCACACTGTAGTCTAAATAAATGCTCCTATTTATGTTCCTTCTTTTCTTTCTTCTTATTGCCTCTTCCATTAATCAACCTTACAGTGCCTCCATTTTCCTGGGGAAATCAGATCTCTGCCTTTTATTCACATTATACAAATACCACGACTGATTTCAAGTTTAAAGATCTATCCTTCCTGCATTTTAACAGAGAAAAGAAAAGATTAGAGCCTGAGGTTGAAGGCTTTGGAATTTCAAGCATCAGTTAGCAGTAGAAGAAAATATCCAGGGACACCCAAGCATCTCATCTGTAGGGAAGCAAAACTTGCCACTACAACATATCATTTTGGCATGTGGATTATTTTGAAATGAAAATAACCAAGGCCCATGAGACTCAGGTAGAAACTTTGACCTCCCCCCTTAGCTGCCTAAAGAATTTAAATCAAGAGCCCATTCACAGGAATAGAGCTATCATCATAGATATAGCATAAACTAGCTGTGGTAGACAGAGAGGACCCTAGCAAAGTATTTCTGTTAAAATTCCTGTGTGTCCCATTGTCTCAGCAGGCCCAGCAAAGGTTTGTTTACCAAACATTCACTCATCCACCTCCACATCAATCGCCTTTCACCCCTTTAAAGTCCCAAACCCCTACCCTCAACATCCTCTTTATCTTTAGCTGAAGTTGGTATTTAAGGTAAAGGTTTCATCTGTTTTGGCAAGTTATTCAGTTTTCCTGAGTCTCTCCCAAGTATACATATTATTAAACTTTGATTTTCTCTGTTGAGAGTTAGAATTCACATGAGTAAACGTAGGATGATCCTTGCAGCACTCCAGAAATAATAACTAGTGTTGTTAAAAATCTACAAAGTTGTACGGCATTTGATCTCTAAAGAAAATGCCCCACCACTTCTTGTTTACAAAAGCTCGCACTTACTCTTACTGGGTTTTCATTACTCTGTCCCACCGAGATGACAGGGATACAGATGTTAGTTCTCCTTCCTCAGATTACATAATACCTTTGATGGCTCACTTTCAATCAGGACTAATAGGCTCTAATTGCAGACATTATCGATGTGAATGGCGCTGCTTCCTGATAAATGAGCTGCCAGCACAGCGTGTCCTGCCACAAGCAGATGAGCACAGGGAAAAGCAATGTCACTCCGCAAATCACTCTTGGCACCCAGGATTCGGAGGATGGCACCTGGCACTCTCTGTGTTTCGGGCCACGTGGCTTTTGCCAGTCACTGATTGTCATCAGACAATATCCTCTCATATTATTCTATGGTTTGGTTTGCAAAGATATCCTTTCTAAAAGGGTCCAGTTGATTCATTTCCAGGCCACTAGCAGACATAATCACATAGCGCAGACAGAATAATAGAGTGTTTTGGTTGCTCTCATATTTTCCAGGATGAAATCAGAAAAAAAAAAAAAAAAAGTCTGTGTTTTGAATAAAGTTTGAGGATGAGAGTTTTCAGGGTCAGAGGGGAGACACAAACATGACTTTAGAGTGAGAATTTCACAAAGACTTTGAATTCTTTGATTAACATTCAGACAGAAAATTAAGCATCCTCTTTACCACAGAGTCTATTCTACAACTGTTTAAAGCTCGAGCATTTAGCCTCTCAACTTTTCCAACGTGTTAATATGTCATTGATGATCCTAAAAAAAAGAAGAGTCAAGAACGGGGAGCTTGAGCCAAGTACAGTAAGCTCAACCATCAGTAAAACTCGAAAAAGAAAAAAAAAAAAGAAAACATTTGATCAACTTCATCTTTCTAAAATGGACAACACTGAAGGAAACAATCAGAATCAGAAACAAACAAAAAAATCTTTCATTTTCTCTGTTGAATTTGAAAATTTCTAATCAGGGTGTCTCTGCAAACTTCTCTGACTGTAAGAAGATACTCTTATCAGTATGAGGCTCTGGAAGATCCACCTGCCTCCAGCCAACCTGATCTTATTTCAGTTCCTCCAACTCATTCAGTTTTTCCTCTGCTCAGAGCCATCACATTGGCCCTCCTTCTCAACCTGGAACATCCCTCTTGCCCTCCCCCACACAAACTCACTCTGACCTCTCCTTTAATTTCAACTTAAACATCACCCCCTCACAGTGATGATCTCAGACAAATTCCTCCAATCCAGGTTTCCTACCCTCACCCTTTCTCTTTCACTATTGCCCCCAGACCTCCTCTGTAAAGTGCTTCATACTTACAGTGACTTTTCAGCATGGATATTTCCTATAGTCCGCATGATCCATGATGACTGAGACCTAGTCTTCTTTATCTTTCTGTCCCTAGCACTTAACATAGAGCCCATCACATTTTAGGCACTCAATAATTATTTCTTGAATTACTTGATGAAACATGACTGGATGAATTCAAGCATGTTGATGCACTTTTACAGGGTGGTCATGAATTAGCACCAGGAAACAGTTACTTTTAAAACATGACATCATAGTGCTTTCGAAGTCTCCAAAGAATATTCCATGTCTAGACACCCAAGTGTATAACTGTGGCCAAAAAATAAAAGTGCAACCAAAAGCCCCACCTTTTTTTTTTTTTTTGGTCACACTGCTCAGCTCAGCTTTCAGGATCTTCGTTCCTCAAAGAGGGTTTGAACTTGTGTCCTCAGCAGTGAAAGCACTGAGTCCCAAGCACTGAACCACTAGGGAATTCCCTAAAGCACATAGTTTTTTATTAAAGCAGATACTCTGACCATTTGTCATCTTCCAAAGAGCTAAAGAGATCCAAGAATTTATTTATATCCTGAAAGAAAAACAAAACAGGCACACAGGGTTATACTAAAAATACAGAAGTTTCATATACAAGTATACTGGTCATTAAGGTAGATGGAAATAAGCAGAAACACAAGTGGCATTGATTTCCACAGCACAGACTGCATCTAAATCCTCTCTGAACTATGTAGCCAGATCCTTGTGGAGGATGAGAAGAATATTTTCCTCACTTGAGGAAAAATTAATATGCACAAAGAATTTGTTCTAAAAATTGGACTAGTGATACTGTCTCCATCAGTCAGAGCACTTAGAAACTGCATTGTGACTATTTCTGGGCATAGTAACCAGGATCTACACTAGGTTACACTATGGCAACAAATAAAACCTCAATCTTAGGGCTTCCCTGGTGGCTCAGATGGTAAAGAATCTGCCTGCAATGCAGGAGACCCGGGTTCTATCCCTGGGTTGGGAAGATCCTCTGTAGAAGGGAATGGCTATCCACTCCACTCCAGTGAAAAAGAAAGTGAAATAGTTGTCTTAAAGCTCAACATTCAGAAAATCAAGATCACGGCATCCAGTCCCATCACTTCATGGCAAATAGATGGAGAAATAGTAGAAACAGTGAGAGACTATTGGGCTCCAAAATCACTGCAGATGGTGACTGCAGCCATGGAATTAAAAGACGCTTGTTCCTTGGGAGAAAAGCTATGACCAACCAAGACAGCATATTAAAAAGCAGAGACGTAACTCTGCCAACAAAGGTCCATCTAGTCAAAGCTATGGTTTTTCCAGTAGTCAAGTATGGATGTGACAGTTGGACTATAAAGAAAGCTGAGCGCTGAAGACTTGATGCTTTTGAACTGTGATATTGGAGAAGACTCTTGAGAGTCCCTTGGACTGCAAGGAGATCCAACCAGTCCATCCTAAAAGAGATCAGTCCTGAATAGTCATTGGAAGGACTGATGTTGAAGCTGAAACTCCAATACTTTGTCCACCTGATGCAAAGAACTGACTCATTGGAAAAGACCCTGATGCTGGGAAAGATTGAAAGTGGGAGAAGAAGGGGACGACAGATGATTAGATGGTTGGATGGCATCACCGACTCGATGGACATGAGTTTGAGTAAGCTCTGGGAGTTGGTGATGGAAAGGGAAGCCTGGCATGCTGCAGTCTATAGGGTCGCAAAGAGTCTGACACGACTGAGCAACTGAACTGACTGACCCACTCCAATATTCTTGCCTGGAGAATTCCATGGACAGAGGAGCCTGGTGTGTTACACTATGGTAACAAATGAAAGGGCTTCCCTTGAGGCTTAGCTGGTAAAGAATCTGCCTGCAATGTGGGAGACCTGGGTTTGATCCTTGGATTGGGAAGATCCCCTAGAGAAGGGAACAGCGACCCACTCTTGTACTCTGGTCTGGAGAATTCCATGGTCTGTATAGTCCATGGAGTCGCAAAGAGTTAAACATGACTGAGCGGCTTTCACTTTCAAGAAATAAAGCATTCAATCTTAGTGGCTTAATTTGTTTGTTTCTCCCTTTTGCCACCTGCCTCTTCTATCTTGGAGACTTGCCATCTTCTGGCTTAAAGATTAGTTGCATTATTGGGCAAAGGAATAAACCTGAAGTAAAACAGTTTACTTCTACTTACATTCCATGGGGCAGAACTCATCACATGGTGAATCCAACTGGAAGAAAAGATGAGAAATGAAGAGGGAGCATGTCGATATGAATATTAAGTGTTTCTGCCACCGTAAAGTTGGGTCTTTCAGAGCAGTTTTGCTTTTTGACACTCAGTCTTGATGGTTTAGATAAAAGAGCTATTTCTTTTATGATAATTGGGTTTAGTCCAGACACTTTGAAAATAGACATCAGAAACCTATAACTCTGCATTTAGATTCTTTGGCATTGTGTGTTAGGATATACTTAAGGTATTGGTTATTTCTACATAACAAATGATCTTAAAACTTAGCAGCTTTAAAACAAGAAAAATTCATTATCTCACAGTTGCTGTGGATCATGAATTTGGACATGGCCTCTGGCTTAAGAGCTTTGAGCTTCCAGTCACACTGGGTGGCTGGGGTGAGGATACATGGAAAGGTCTAATTAGAGGAGGATCTGTTTCTCAGGTCACTTCCGTGGTTTTTGGCAAGATTCAGTTCCTCACAGGTTGCTGGACTGGGGACTCGAGTTCCTCACTGGCTGTGGGCTGGAATTCTCCCTCTGCTGTTGCTGCTGCTGCTAAGTCACTTCAGTCGTGTCCAACTCTGTGCGACCCCATAGACGGCAGCCCACCAGGCTCCCCCGTCCCTGGGATTCTCCAGGCAAGAACACTGGAGTGGGTTGCCATTTCCTTCTCCAATGCATGAGAGTAAAAGGTGAAAGTGAAGTCACTCAGTCGTGTCCGACTCTTAGCGATCCCATGGACCGCAGCCCACCAGGCTCCTCTGTCCATGGGATTCTCCAGGCAAGAACACTGGAGTGGGGTGCCATTGCCTTCTCCAGAATTTTTCCTCAGGCCCCTGCTAAGTGTGTCTCCATAGGGCAGCTCCAACACAGGTGCTGGCTTTTCCCTCAGCATGAATGAGCAAGAGAGAGCAGCTGAAGATGGAAGTCACAGTCTTTTGTAACCTAAGCTCAGCCGTAGCAGTCATATTTTTCACGACCTATGCATCAGAAGTGAATCCCTAAGTCCAGCTCACATTTAAGGGGAGAGCATTACATAAGGGCATGAATACTAGGAGACAGGAGTCTCCTAGTGGGCCATCCTGGAGGCTGCTTAACGCAGATGTTCTTCCAGCTCCTCTTATTTTGGGTTAGACTTTTTTTAACTCTTTTACTTTGTTTCTTTTCTTTTTTTTTTTTTTAACCAGTTTAGGATACTTCACTGCCATGAATCAGATAAGTTTTAGAATCTTGGATGTGACATTTTTCTTTGGTCATGATGTTGAGTGTGGCCTGAAGATGATAGAAATAGTGCAGAATCGATCTGAAAACTGTAACAGATCCAAGTTTCATGGTCATCTAAAAAGTAAGAAGTAGAGCTTTTCTTCAGCTACCTAGTGCTGTGTTATGCTGTATATGCTTTCCTAATTAATCTCTTACAAGACTTGATGGTTTCCAAAATCCCATCTGATAACTGCTCTGTCAGTGACAGACAGTATCTTTGGATAAGTGAAATGGCCTATTAGACAAATTGAATGAAAGTGTGACAGTTTACTAATGATGGCATTTAAATGATATTTCCACTCACAGAGAACTTTGTTGCCTGTATCAGGATGTAGGTTATATGGACTAGCAAGTAATCTTAAATTCTAAGTGGCATAAAACTACCCAGATTCATTTCCTGCCCCTAATATATATCTCCAGAGCTAAGATGGAGGGAATGAGTTTGGGCAGAGGGCTAGAATTTGCTCATTGTTGCTATTACAAGACTCAAGCTGATTGAGGAACATTACTCCAAGTATTGGTCTCCGTGCCAGAGGAAGCAAAGCGCTCTGGAGTATCTTGTACGAGTATTGAAGTTTTGGCCCAGAAGTGATGGGCAGCATTTCCAAAATCACTTATGTGGCTTCTCAACCACGGGAAGTCAGAAAGTTCCATTTTCCCCCAGTGCCCAGAGTGAGAAAGAAATAGAAATGTTTGAAAATAACACTAACACCACAACACTCCCCTTACTGCCCCCAGAATCTCAACAAATATTACTTTGAGGAAACTTTTATCTTTGTTTCCCAACCTGAAGGTCACATGATCCTACTCACATGGTCAAATTGGAGGTTTGTAATCATAACAATTAATAATCTTTGTTAACACCCTATATATTCTTGGAACTGCCATCCAAACTGCTTAGACCTTCGGGTGCCTCAATGTAGGGTTTGATGTGTGCATGCCAAGTCACTTTATTCATGTCTGACTCTTTGCGAACCCATGGACTGTAGCCCATCAGGCTCCTCTATCCATGGGATCCTCCAGGCAAGAATACTGGAGTGGGTTGCCATGCCCTCCTCCAGGGGATCTTCCAGACCCAGAGATCGAATCCACGTCTGTTATGTCTTCTGCGATGGCAGATAGGTTCTTTACCACTAGCACCACCTGGGAAGCCCAGGGTTTGGTGAGGCCTGGACATACTTTCTTTTGCCCCCAGTAATCTCAAACTGAATATCATCAGTGTCTATGCCATCTGGGAAGGGGCCTGGGTATTTCTTTGTACCTAAATTAAGAAATCACTGTTTTTATATACTCTTTAAATTCTAAAACATCATGTGATATATATATACATGTTTGAATAATATCAGACAACATAAGACAAGGGCTAACAGGCTTAGAATTCCTTAAAAAGTGCACGGATTTCACTTCTAAGGATTTTGACAATAATGCATATAATTGTATATGTTATTGGCTATTTAAAATAGAATTTTATGATAATTTTTATCGCTCTTTACAATAGATATTTTATTATCTGGTCTTCTTGTTTACTCTAGTTTTTTCTCTGGCATTTACTTTATAGATGTAAATATTTTAACACAAATTCAGATTGTATTATTCCCCTATTCACAACCTTCCAATATCCCCCAAAAGGCTTGGAATAAAAGCCAAAGTCCTTACCAAGTTTTCATATCTGGCTACATGTCTAATTTGCTATCTTACCACTTCCCATTAGGGACCTAATGGAATTAGACCACAGGCCCTCCTCCATGATAACTTCATTCAACAGGCATGAGCCTCAGAATCGTTGCACTTACCCCGTATCTATACTCTTCCTATAGGCCTTCACACAAATGTCTCCTACACTTCATTCATATCTCTGCTTAAATTGATAAAATCTACAGAGAGTGAATTCCCTGGTGACCTAGTGGTTAGGATTCCGGGCTTTCACTGCTGTGGCCCAGGTTCAATCTCTGGTTAGGGAACTGAGATCCTGCAAGCTGCATGGTGTGGTGAAGAAAATAAAAAATCCATAAAGAGACCTTCCCTGACCAGTCTTTCACTTCTTATTACTGTCTCCTGTTCTTTCTAGCATGTATTACAGACATTACACTATGTTTAATTTTTTTTCCCCCTACAATGAAAGCTTTATGAAAGCAGCTTTGTCTGTTTTAGTCACTGCTATATCTACAGCACCTAGAATAACTGCTGGCATATAGTTGGAGTTAGAGGATACAGAAGAGCCATTGAATAAAGTAATTTTAGAGGAACTCAAATCTAAAAGGAAACTCCAGAAGGGCAAGGGGTATTTTTAATTTTTACCCAGCACTGTGAATCCCACACGTAACAAAGTGCCCTGCTGCATAATAGTTTTTAAACGAGTATCTGTGGATGAGATGAATGAGTAAATTGTGGCCTCAAATGAAACAAAACAGTGCTACTGGTCCTTAAAATGTGTAATGAGATATTTTTCCCAGCTAACACCTTCTACCTGCCTGCTAACCAGGAAAGAACAGCAACAATAAAAAAACAGAAGCCTGCAATTGGTGAGAAGCCTGGCAAAACCTTATGAAACACATAAGATTAGAAAATTGGGATTGTTCATCTCTAGGCTATTGCATAAGCAGAGTGGACCAGAAACGACCTCTTAGTGGAGCTAGTCTAATCCTGAAATCACATTGTTGAATTCCTTTGAAGAGATGAACTTGAAATCCCTCTGATAATGAAGCCAGAACCCAGAGGTGAAGGCAAATTTGTGTACTTGCTCCTCCTCCCTGCTCTTCCAGAAGACAGAAAACGCTCATCAATCAATCATAGTGTCCTTTTCCTCTGAACCCAGACTTGGTCCCAGAATCCTCAGCAAGGCTCTCTTAGACGCCATAGCTGTCATTACTCTAGATGACAGTATATGTCATTGTTTCTTGTATTAGTCAGACTAGGGCAAATTATCAGAGATTGAGAAAGCAATGAGTGAGGAAAGATTGAGCAGAGATTGAGAAAGCAATTTAGTAAAGTCAAATTATTACTTTACTACCTAAAACAAATATTATAGAACACAGACCTCAATGTATGTAAACCTAAAATCTAGATGTTAGCCTTTATTACTTTACCTCCATATTAGTGGAGAAAGAATGATCTTCATTTTGGGAAACATGAGATCCAAGCTTTTGTGATGGAAATATGACCCCTGCAAAAGAAAGGTTAAACTTGAACTTTCAAGTACACCTCTTTGGATGTTTCAGATTAAAGATGCAAATGTGATATCTAAAAAAAATATTTATTTATTTGGCTGCTCAGGGTCTTAGTTGAGATTTGTGGGATCTTTTATCTTCATTGCAGCTTCCAGGATCTTTAGTTTCACATGGGATCTAGTTTCCTGATCGGGGATCAGACCAGGGCCCCCTTTATTGGGAGTGATGAATTTTAGCCATTGAACCAACAGTGACTTGTATTTAAATCTACTCAAACACAAATGTGTATTTATTGAGTGTCTGCTGTGGAAAATATATTCCCTGGTAGGAATAGGTTGGGCTTCCCTGGTAATTCAGTCAGCAAAGAATCTGCCTGCAGTGCAGGAGACCTGGGTTCAATCCTTGGTTGGGAAGATCCCCTGGAGAAGGAAACGGTAAATCACTCCAGTATCCTTGCCTGGAAAATGCGATGGACAGAGGAGCCTGGTGGGCGGTAGCCCATGGACTCGCAAAGAGTCAGGCACGACTGTCTGGCTAACACTTTCACTTTTCAGGAATAGGTTATTAAGAGATGAAAGAAAGCTAATAGTCCCCACTGGCAACTGATTCAGAGATGACATTTCATAATATCATGAACTTTTATAAATGATGATTTCTTAAGGGGCCTGACATAAATTTCATCTTTTGGATGTCACTAATCCCAAATTCCTATTCCTAAAACTAAGCCAGATCTGTTCTAAAGTTTCGTTTTGAAATTTCTCTTGGGGAAAAAAATGTGTCAGTGAGCAAATCCGCAACATAAAGGTAAATGTAACAACATTTTTAACCTAGAGAGTGAGAGAATAATTTTCCAGGACTCCAATGACATTCATTAAGTAGCAACAATAAATGTCAGTTAACAACAGGTCTTATCTTTCCTTTTTTAAACCTGGTAGATCAGGATCTACAGTTTGGCAAGATAATTAGCAATTTATTCAAGATAGCATGCAACCTAAGAACATCATCATTTTGGCATTTTGGATTTTTTTTTTAATGTATTGTTCTGTTTTTACACTAGTCTACCTTGCTTCTCCTTCCTGTGACTTTGGATAAGTGAGGTGTTATCTGTAAAAAAAGAAATTAAGCTCTTTCTACAATGTTCTCATGCCTATGCTTAGTCGCTCAGTCATATCTGACTCTTTGCCACCCATGGACTGTGTAGACTGCCAGGCTCCTCTGTCCATGGGATTCTCCAGGCAAGATTACTGGAGTGAGTAGCCATTTCCTTCTCCAGGTTCCCAACCCAGGGAATAGGAAACTTCAATTAAATAGCCAAGAGGATTCAGCAATGCAAAATGAAATCCTGTTCTGCCATCTAGAGGACACACACAAATGGCATCAAAAATATTTTGTCTTTAAAGACCCCTGAAGCTTAAAATAAAAAGAGATATTCTGTTAAAAAAAAAAAAAAAAGAGGGCGGTGTGTTTTGCTCTATAACATTATATCAGATTTTGCCATAGAGAAGAAAACAATATTTTTAAAAGCAATTTTTAAAATTAAAAACTGTGGATTAGATATGCAGCAAACTGAGGTTTTACACTTCATCAAATTTTCTTGACCCCATCTGGCCTCCAAGGATTTGTCCACTTGCAAAAGCAGAGCCCTGGCCACAGCTACATGCCCTAAGAAACATTCCTGGCCACCGAAAGACAAACAGTACAGCCTTTGTTGTGCCTGCCATAGGGTAATCAGAGTTATCTGAGGCATCTGGGTTTGACCTCATTAGACTCAATCAGCAATTTTTCAAATACTTCTGATGATATTCCAACTTGACTCTCTCCAAATGATTCAACCCAGAATTCCACAGCAATTTGTCATATTGCTAAGTGCAAGAAAACAAGATATGCCTGTACTCGGAGAACTTCACCACTGAAAGGATAGTAAAGATGACCTATTTCAACTTCCTCATTTTTTGGTAGAAGGAACTGAGATCAAGAGACTCTATAACTCTGTCTTAAGATCACACACCAGTTATCAGTGGAGTTTTCATGATAACACACATGGCCTACTCTTTTTTTTTTTTTCATTGTCTAGTCTTAAACTCTTCCCTGGAAAATCCCATGGATGGAGGAGCCTGGTAGGCTGCAGTCCATGGGATCGCGAAGAGTCAGGCTCGACTGAGCGGCTTCACTTTCACTTTTCGCTTTCATGCATTGGAGAAGGAGGTGGCAACCCACTCTAGTGTTCTTGCCTGGAGAATCCCAGGAATGGAGGAGCCTGGTGGGCTGCCGTCTCTGGGGTCGCACAGAGTCGTACGCGACTGAAGCAACTTAGCAGCAGTGGTCTTAAATCCAATGTTTTCCACTTCATAGATCTATTCATTCAGCAAACACTTAGCACTTACCTGCACTTATGAACCAAGTAAGGGCTTCCCTGGTGGCTCAGAGGTTAAAGCCTCTGCCTTCAATGTGGGAGACCCGGGTTCGATCCCTGGGTCGGGAAGATCCCCTGGAGAAGGAAATGGCAATCCACTCCACTATTCTTGCCTGGAGAATCCCATGGACAGAGGGGCCTGGTAGGCTACAGTTCACGGGGTCACAAAGAGTTGGACACAACTGAGCGACTTCACCATACCATACCATTGTGATAGGCACTGAGCAGAAAATGCCACCTGAGAAGCAAACAAGCAAATGGAAAAATACAGTCCCTGCTCTTCAGACCCTAACCGTCTGCTGGCAATGGAACGTTAATCAGAGCCATATAAAATTATGAAAGTACACCACTTCCCTAGTGGCCCAATGGTTAAGAGTCCACCTTCCAATGCAGCAGGTTTGGGTTTGATCCCTGATCGGGGGAGCTAAGATCCCACAGACCTCATGGCCAAAAACCCAAAACATAAAAAGAAAGAAAGAAAAAAAAAAAACAGAAGCAATATTGTAACACATTTAATAAAGACAAAAAAAAAAGTACAGGACATTAAGAATTTAGTGGGAGCAGAACTTGGTCTGGTCTAGAAAAGCAGGTATGATTTCTCTAAAGAAGCTACTTTTAAACAGAGATTTAAATGATAAATAGGTGTTATCTGAGGAAAGCAGAGAGAAAAATGCATTCCTGGGAGAGTAAACACCACTTGCAAAGGTCTTGAGACAGAAGGAAGGTTGATCCTCTAGTGAAACTGAAAGATCAGTGAGAAACAGCTGTGAGCTGTCTGCTTAGACTGACGGGGGTCATCATCTGGAGATGAGGAGGGCCATGGCAGACAATAGCAAGACTTGGAGAGTTCTGAGAAGTGGATTTAGATAATCAGATTTGTGCTTTTGAAAGCTTGCACTGGATCCAGGGAGTGACAGAGAGAAAGAAGAGACCTTGCATAAGCCCAGGTAGGGGGCCAAACATGACAATAGCTTACACTACAGCATTGCCATTACTTTGCCAACAAAGGTCCGTCTAGTGAAAGCTATGGCTTTTCCAGTGGTCATGTATGGATGTGAGAGTTGGACTATAAAGAAAGCTGAGCCCAGAAGATTTGATGCTTTTGAACTGTGGTGTTGGAGAAGACTCTTGAGAGTCCCTTGGACTGCAAAGAGATCCAACCAGTCCATCCTGAAGGTAATCAGTCCTGCATATTCATTGGAAGGACTCATGCTGAAGCTGAAACTCCAATACTTTGTCCACCTGATGTGAAAAACTGACTCATTTGAAAAGACCCTGATGTTGGGAAAGACTGAAAGCAGAAGGGGACAACACAGGATGCGATGGTTGGATGGCATCACCATCACTCAATGGACGTGAGTTTGAGTAAACTCCGGGAGTTGGTGATGGACAGGGAGGCCTGGCATACTGCAGTCCATGGGGTCGCAAAGAGTCGGACACAACTGAGTGACTAAACCGAACTGAACTGAACAGCAGTGCCCTGGCACTAGAGAGGCACCACAGGTTGTGGTGATGTCAGCAGTGTCTCCTGGTTTGGACAGAACACTCCTTGCACTGTGGCATTGTTACAAAAGCATGGACTTTTCTTCTTGAATCTGGAGCATAAAACCTTTTTATTCTCACTTTCATAGTGTCAACAACAAATTGGTGCTTGCAAAGGGCATTTGCCATCTGCCTCTACAGAGATTGGGCTTCCCAGGTGGCACAATGTGAAGAATCTGCCTGCCAACGCAGGAGATGCAGGTTCAGTCCCTGGGTCAGGTAGACCCCCTGGAGGAGGAAACGGCACCCCACTCCAGTGTTCTTGCCTGGAAAATGCCATGGACAGAGGAGCCTGCTGGCCTACACTCCACAGGTCGCAAAGAGTCAGACACAACTTAGCGACTCAGTCCACACACACACCAGAGATGGAACCCTGTGTCCCAGAAGCTGTTGACCTTCAACACAATCTGAAGGCAGTTCAGGGTGGAGAGTGAGGCACTTCATGCTCCAGGGAAACTGGTGGAACAGGTCTTTAAGGAACTGATTTCAAGATCCCAATCCTTGCATTTACTCATACCTACAAATACTAAATCCCTTCCAGGTGACATCAGCTCTTTGTGACTAGCAGAAAATCTTTTGTAAGATAAGTGCTTGAATGTGTGAACTCTCCCTTCACCAAAAGCACCTATATGAACCTTTCCCCACTGCCTCTTTGGAGCATTTTCTCAGAGCTATCTGAGGTGCTATCTCCCAGGCTGGAATTCTCATTTTGCCCCAAACAAATATTAACTCGCAATATTTTTTTTGTTTGTTTTAGTTGACAACAGGCACATACTCAGACTGTTCCTGCCTCTTCAAAAGTGGAGGTGTCTAGTTTCTTCTGAAAGAATTTCATAAAAGTTGTCTTCCAGGGTCTTCCCTGGCAGTCCATAGGTTAAGACTCTACTCTTCCACTGCAAGGGGCAAGGGTTCAATCTCTGGTCTGGGAAATAAGATCCCACATGCCACATGGCTTGGCCAAAAAGCCCCAAAATAAACCAAACCAAAAACTGTCTCTTATTGAAAGATATTACCAAGAGACTCTCATTAAAAATGCAGGGCTTGCAGAGTTGCCTCACCTGCCCACTTGCATCTCTTACAAGTGTCCTATATTAATAAATCTACTTCTTGCCTATCGAAAAAAAAAAAAAAAGAAATGCAAGGATCTTATTCTTGCCTTGAGAACCCCAAGAACAGTATGAAAAGGCAGAAAGATAGGACACTGAAAGATGAACTCCCCAGATTGGTAGGTGCCCAATATGCTACTGGAGAAGAGTAGAGAAATAACCCCAGAAAGAATGAAGAGACAGAGCCAAAGCAAAAACAGCACCCAGTTGTGGATGTGACTGGTGATGGCAGTAAAGTTCAATACTGTAAAGAACAATATTGCATAGGAACCTGGAATGTTAAGCCCATGAATCAAGGTAAATTGGAAGTGGTGAAACAGACGGCAAGAGTGAACATTGACATTTTAGGAATCAGTGAACTAAAATGGACTGGAATGGGTGAATTTGACTCAGATGACCATATACCTACTACTATGGGCAATAATCCCTTAGAAGAAATGGAGTAGCCCTTGTAGTCAACAAGAGTCTGAAATAATACAGTATTTGGGTACAATCTCAAAAACAACAGAATGATCTCTATTCATTTCCAAGGCAAACCATTCAATATCACAGTAATCCAAGTCTATGCCCCAACCAGTAATGCTGAAGAAGCTGAAGTTGAACAGTTCTATGAAGACCTACAAGACCTTCTAGAACTAACACCCCCCCAAAAAAGATGTCTTTTTCATTATAGGGGACTGGAATGCAAAAGTAGGAAGTCAAGAGATACCTGGAGTAATGGGCAATTTAGCCTTGGAATACAGAATGAAGCAGGGTAAACACTAACAGAGTTTTGCCAAGAGAACGTACTGGTCATAGCAAACACCCTCTTCCAACAACACAAGAGAAGACTCTACACATGGACATCACCAGATGGTCAATACTGAAATAAGATTGATTATATTCTATGCAGCCAATGATGGAGAAGCTCTATAAAGTCAGCAAAAACAAGACTGGGCGCTGACTGTGGCTCAGATCATGAACTTCTTATTGCCAAATTCAGACTTAAATTGAAGAAAGCAGGGAAAACTAGACCATTCAGGTATGACCTAAATCAAATCCCTTACAATTATATAGTGGAAGTGACAAATACATTCAAGGGATTAAATCTGACAGGCAGAGTGCCTGAAGAACTATGGATGGAGGTTCATGACATTGTACAGAAGGCAAAGATCAAGACCATCCCTGAGAAAAAGAAATGCAAAAAGGCAAAATGGTTGTCTGGAGAGGCCTTATAAATAGGTGAGAAAGAAGAGAAGCTAAAGGCAAAGGAGAAACTGAAAGATATACCTAATTGAATACAGAGTTCCAAAGAACAGCAAGTTAGAGATAAGAAAGTCTTCCTAAGTGATCAATGCAAAGAAATAGAGGAAAACAATAGAATGGGGAAAACTAGAGATCTTTTCAAGAAAATCAGACATACCAAGGGAACATTTCATGCAAAGATGGGCACAATAAAGAACAGAAATGGTATGGCCCTAACAGAAGCAATTAGGAAGAGGTGGAATACACAGAAGACTATACAAAAAGATCTTCATGATCCAGATAACATGATGGTGTGATCACTCACCTAGAACCAGACATCCTGGAATGTGAAGTCAAGTGGGCCTAAGAAAGCATCACTATGAACAAAGCTAGTGGAGGTGATGGAATTCCAGCTGAGCTATTTTAAATCCTAAAAGATGATGCTGTTAAAGTGCTGCACTCAATATGCCAGCAAATCTGGAAACCTCAATAGTGGCCACAGGACTGGAAAAGGTCTGTTTTCATTCCAATCTCAAAGAAAGGCAATCCCGAAGAATGTTCAAACTACCACACAATTGCACTCATCTCATATGCTAGCAAGGTAATGCTCAAAATTCTCCAAGCCAGGCTTCAAAAGTACATGAACTGTGAACTTCCAGATGTACAAGCTGGATTTAGAAAAGGCAGAGGAACCAGAGATTAAATTGCCAACATCTGTTGGATCATAGAAAAAGCAAGAGATGTCCAGAAAAACATCTACATCTGCTTCATTGACTACACTAAAGCCCTTGACTGTGTGGATCACAACAAACTGTGGGAAATTCTTCAAGAGATGGGAATACCAGACCACCTGACCTGACTCCTGAGAAATCTATATGAAGGTCAGGAAGCAACAGTTAGAACTGGACATGGAACAACAAGCTGGTCCAAATTGGGAAAGGAGTACATCAAGGCTGTATATTGTCACCCTGTTTATTTAATTTATATACATCATGCAATATGCTGGGCTAGATGAAGCCCAAGCTATAATCAAGACTATAATCAGGAGAAATATCAATAATCTCAGATACACAGATGACACCACCCTTATGGCAGAAAGCAAAAAAGAACTAAAGGGCCTCTTGATAAAAGTGAGAGAAGAGTGAAAAAGTTTGTTTAAAACTCAACATTCAAAAAACTAAGATCATGCCATCTGGTCCCATCACTTCATGGCAAAATAGACGGGGAAACAATGGAAACAGTGGTAGACTTTATTTTGGGGGGCTCCAAAATCACTGCAGATGGTGACTGCAGCCATGAAATTCAGAGGCTTGCTCTTTGGAAGAAAAGCTATGACCAACCTAGACAGCATATTAAAAAGCTGTCTTTTAAACTTTGCCTGACATAACTTTGCCAACAAAAGCCCATCAAGTCAAAGCTATGGTTTTTCCAGTAGTCATGTATGGATGTGAGAGTTGAACTCTAAAGAAAGCTGAGCACTGTAGAACTGATGCTTTTGAACTGTGGTGTTGGAGAAGACCTTTGAGAGTCCCTTGGACTACGAGAAGATCCAGCCAGTCCATCCTAAAGGAAATCAGTCCTGAATATTCATTGGAAGGACTGATGTTGAAGCTGAAACTCCAATACTTTGTCCACCTGATGTGAAGAACTGACTCATTGGAAAAGACCGATGCTGGGAAAGATTGAAGGCAGGAGGTGATGACAGAGGATGACATGGTTGGATGGCATCACCAATTCGATGGACATGAGTTGGAGCAAGCTCTGGGAGTTGGTGATGGACAGGGAAGCCTGGCGTGTTGCAGTCCATGGGGTTGCAAAGAGTCAGACACAACTGAGCGACTGAACAGACTCATGTACAGATGAAATTCAGTGGGGGTCTTTGGAAGTTAATACTCATGGGCATCCACTGCTACTGAGGACTTCCCCATTCATCAACATTTATCAGTGTTGACTTGTTTTGATTCTGTTTTTCTCTATTAGCTCAATCTGAGTTATTTCCATGTCACAAGCTCCAGGGAATAAAAGAGGTGAATAGGAGACCAAAGCTTTTCCCTGTTAGATTTCTCCTTGTCTCTATAACTTTTACACATCACTGGGGAGCTCTGTGGGTTCTTTGAGAGAGGACCAGTCACAGTCCTAAGCCCACGTAGGGTTATTTTTGGAGATAGGAGATGGTCTTAACCATGCTGAATGAGCGTGGTAGCCACGACCATATGAAGGTGGCCTTTTCCAGGGAGGAATCCCATGTGGACCAAGATGACAATGACAAGCTGTGGGTACATATGTTCACTCTACTAGTTGTGCACACTGTTTTGTGTACTTTATTAAAGTTAATAATTCACACAAAAAAGGAAATTATAACACTAATGAGGAAGGAACAAAAAGATTTTTTTTTTTTACATTTGCTTTTTGTTTTCTTATGAAGCAGAGGAAACCAGCATCCATATTTAGCTCAGTCAAGCATTCCACTGATTTCTCCCCAGAACATGAAATCCTTCTCTAAGCCTCTTCTGGCCACAGGGTCTTTTTTTGAATCCAGATTCTGTTAGGCTTCCCTTGTGGTTCAGCTGGTAAAGAATCCACCTGCAATGTGGGAGACCTGGGTTCAATCCCTGGGTTTGGAAGATCCCCTGGAGAAGGGAAAGGCTACCCACTCCAGGATTCTGGCCTGGAGAATTCCATGGACGGTACAGGTCATGGGGTTGCAGAGTCGGACACAACTGAGTGACTTTCACTTCACTCTGTTAGATATAATTTCCATTATGCCTATGCATCCTCTGAACCTCCTTTTGGTCAAGGCATTTTTGCAGGGAATTCTTTCATGTCTCTTTCATTCTGTTGATAGGAGAAAATGAAGCCAGAACTAAAGTTTCCAAGCCTTCTCCATTAATAGTTAACAGCTTAGAATGACACGTATCTGAGTCCTGGCTCTGCCACTTACTAACCTTGTGATTTTGCACAGGTCACTTTCCCTCTGAGACAGTTTTCTTACTACAGAATAGGAATAAAAACATTTACCTTCATAAGGCTGTTGTAGTAAAATGAGTTATAGAGTGGTTAGCATAGGGCCTGGTGTGTGGGAATCTCAAAACAGTAGATGACATTGTTAACTTATGACAATTACTTGTCTGATCCTCTGAACACATTCTTCAATACCGTGGCTTGCATCTCATCTCTCTACCAATTCCACAGTAACTGGCTATATTTGACTTCCCATCTCCTGTTGGCTCAGCAACTGGATCCAGTGCCAGAAATAATCTCATTTTCTACTTAGGCAGAATTCAATAGGCTGTAACTTAAACGGAATGTGAAAATAATTCAGCACAGAATCATCAAGCACTAGATAGATGAGATGACTCCTATCAGGTTAAGCAGTACCCTGACTTTGAGTTATACGTCATCTACCAAAAATGAAGTGATTAATTGGAAAGAAATGATAAAATAACCAACCCCATTCAGAGGGCATGGATTTTGTCATAAAACTCATGTTGCCTTTGCTACTGTTGCAGAAGAATCTCCCCAGATGTCTACAGTATCAAGTCTTCAAATCCCCACAAAAATCTCAGATTAGACATCTCAGCCCACTGAAACGGTAAGTCAAGTTTGCTGGATTCTCTAGTTCACTGATTTCAAATAGTTTGGAGAAACACAATGTGGTCCTGTTTTAGTTTCTTCCTGCTGATGTAACTGATTATCACAGATGTTAATGGTTTAAAATAAAAATTTATTCTAGAACCTTAGTCTAAAATCAAGGTGCCAGGACCTCCCTGGTGGTCCGGTGGCTAAGACTCTATGCTCCCAATGCAGGGGACATGGGTTCCATCCCTGGTCAGGGTAGATCCCACATGCCACAAGGAATACGGAAGATTCCACATGCCACAACTAAGACCCAGGGCAGTCAAATAAATATCTTTAAAAAAATAAGTTAAAAACATAAAATCAAGTTGCTAGCAGGGCTGGCTGCATTCCTGCTGGAGACCTTAGGGGACAAGCTTTCCTTGCCTTTCTCAAAGGCCTCCTGCATTCCTCGGCTCCTAGCCCTTTCCTCACTTTACTCCAAAATCTTCCTTCTGTTGTCTCCTATCCTACTTTTGATCCTGAGGCTGATCCACTTTGGCCCTTTTCATAAAGGCCCTGGCAACTACATCTAGGTTTATCTGAACCATTCAGGATGATCTCCCCATCTCAAGATGCTTTTACCATGTAAGGTCGCAGTCACAGGTTCTGGGCAATGAATCAGTACTTAACATGAGCTAAAAGGAGTGCCCAGAATCAAAACAACCCGTCATGTTGGTACCTGGTCACTTTTCTGACTCAATTGTCATTTGGGAGAGTGTTGGTTAATAAATAAACCACTGACCAGAGCTCTCTAGTTTGGTTTCCCAGCAGCTATTGCTTCCAGAAGATTCTCTGCATAATTAGTTTAATTGGAACCATCCTGGATTTTGAGATGGTAAGTCAGAGAACCTGTTCTGCACTAGTTAGTATTTACATTGGATTTTAGGGACACCAAAAATATGTCTCTAGTTGGTTGATTCCCGTCTTTGCAACCCACTGTGTATTCCATATTTTGATGGGCCAGAGTTTTAGTAAACTAAAATAAATTAAATTAACCTAAAACCTAGAAATAAGGTAAAAAAAAGATTACCATACACTTTCAAAGTCATACTGTGGCACTGTCCACCAAGTCCACTGAAAGTTCATCTGATTTTCTAGAGGAAGACATAAATGATCTATCATTTATGAACTATCATTTAGGCCCCAGGCTTTATAAGTTAGATGGTAATGTGCAGAAAACTAGCTTGCAAGTTTTTCAGATGTGTACTCTTTTGAATCAGCTTTGTAGCCTGCTGGTTCCTTGACCACTGACTTAAATCTTTAATTTAAAGTGATCATCATATAATTATATGAGTTTGTTTTTAACTTTTTAAAATTATACTTTGACATCAGGCTTCCATATTAAGAGAGAACAGACAATTTTTCTCCTATGAAGCAAGTATGTTCATTCCAAGCAAGCTTGGGTTAATGACTAGAAAATGGCATGGACTACATAAAAATTACATGCAGACACTATATAGGAATCTGTTAAGTATATTCAACCACATAATTAGCCAAAACCCATGTACTGATCCCCTTATATTTTGCCATCTGTAAATTAAGTAGTGTTAAAAACAGGCAGAATATTAAAAAAAAATTGTTAATAAAAAAGCAAGCCACAGACTGGGAAAGGACTGCAAATAATATCTGATAATAGCTTCTATGCAGAACAACTCTCAAAACTCAATCATAAGAAAAGCCAATGAGAAGTAAGCAAAATATTTGAACAGTTTGCCAAAACAAGGATGGTAAACAAGCACTTGAAAAGATGTCCATCATTAGTCATTACAGAAATGCAAACTAAACTCACAAGATACCAATTATAATGTCTAAAATCAGAGTAACCAGACCAAATGGTGGCAAGAATGTAGAGCAACTGGGACCCTTCTATACCAATAGTGGGAATGTAAACTAGCACACTTTCAAAAAGCTTGCCAGTTTCATAAAAAGTTCAACGGACACTTACCACATGTCCCAGTCGTTCCACTAATTTTCTTAGTTTACCCAAGACAAGTGAAAGTAAATGTTTATACAGACTTATAGTAAACATTCTAGCACTCCCGTAGTTTCATTTGTAATAGCTAAACCCTGGAAGCCACCCAAATGTGCACTAACAGAGAGTACATAAATTGGGCTACCTCTATACAGCAGAATACTGCTCAGCAATAAAAAACGACTGAACCATTGATAGAATAAAATAAAATGGTTGTTTCTATTTTCTTGGGCTCCAAAATCACTGTGGACGGTGACTGCAGCCATGAAATTAAAAGGTGTTTTCTCCTTGGAAGAAAAGCTATGACAAACCCAGCTGTTGTTCAGTCACTCAGTCATGTCCAGCTCTGAGACCCCATGGACTTCAGCACACATACTAACCCTAGACAGCAGACTAAAAAGCAGAGACACCACTTTGCCACCAAAGGTCTGTCTAGTCAAAGCTATGTTTTTTCCAGCAGTTGTGTATGGATGTAAGAGTTGGACCATAAAGAAGGCTGAGTGCCAGAGAATTGTTTTCAAACTGTGGTACTGGAGAAGACTCTTGAGAGTCCCTTGGACAGCAAGGAGATCAAACCAGTCAATTCTAAAGGAAATCAACCCTGAATATTCATTGGAAAGACTGATGCTGAAGCTCTAATATCTTGGCCACCTAATGCAAAGAGCCAACTTATTGGAAAAAACCCTGATACTGGGAAAAACTGAGGGCAAGAGAAGGGGGTGACAGAGGATGAGATGGTTGGATGGTCCTATCAACTCAAAGAACATGAGTTTGGGCAAACTCCAAGATATAGTCAAGGACAGGGAAGCGTAGTATACTGCAGTCCATAGAGTTGCAAAGAGTTGGACGTGACTTAGTAACTGAACAACAATGATAATCTGATGTCTCCATTTCATAAAGATAAAACTACAGGAGCTATTATAAACTTGGACATTATATGGCATAGGACTAGGAAACAGAAAAATCCAGTCTAGAAGTGGATTTGGGAGAAAGAAAAGTAAGAGAAAGGCAAGCTCTTGGTTTCTCCTCAGTGCTTCTCGGTCTCCAGTCCCAGGCTGGTTCAGAAGTCCAAGCCTGACCTTGGGTTCCGTGAGAGCCCGCCACCTCATAGTGTTTTTTTTGGTTATGCTGGGTCTTTGTTGCTGTATGCAGGCTTTTTCCAGTTGCAGCGCATGGGCTTCTCATTATGGTGGCTTCTCAGTTGTGGAGCATGAGCTCTAGGTGCTTGGGGTTCAGTAGTTGCGGCGTGTGGGCTCAGCAGTTGCACCAGCACCTCATTTTTAATTATAAAAATTTCTCTACTTTGCTTAGGTGAGTTTCTATCACCTGCAGCAAGACTGTTAAATTTTATCTTAAAAGCAACAACAACAACACTGGGTTCATGTCATATTGGAAAAGTAATTATTTATTATGACAAAAATAAAACTGTTGACTGAAAACAATGTTACACTGTATTTATTGCACCATGATTGCAAATGAGCCAAAACCTGTCTAAAAGATGAACATTCCAGAGCAAACAGCATCCTGTAGGCATGCAAGCAATAAGTCATGAGTACCAGTAACCTAAACTTAACATACAGAAGCATTTTATGACAGTAATAAAACTACTAAAAATTTAAAACATGTCTTTAAAACAACCCCACCATTAGAAGAACATGTTTTGAACCAGTTTCAAGAAGTGATGATGTGAGTGCATTAAATAATTTGTTTGCTCTTGTAATTCTATGAATGCTTATATATTGAACCAATAGCACACATCTTAGTTGTTTGGTTGGGTTTAAGAAGCACAGTTTGTGGCATGAAAGACACTTTTTTCCTCTGTACAATACCAGTGGACTCCCAGAGAGATCCAATTCATAATTTTGGCCTTATTAACACCATCTTCATTTTACCAAGCTGATTAGCTAAGATATTGTTACAGTGTTTGCAGAAAGCCTGAAGCTTCATGGATAACAATTTGTATTTAAATCTTAAGAAATGAACATAAATATACAGACACTTTAATGTAGTTTTACATTCTGAGGCAAGAAGTATATTATATAGGGCCTGCTGTTTCCTCTTTCATGCTCTAAAGCACCAATTTATGTTAAGATGGCAATGTGCAATTATAATCATTATATTCTGATCAGAACTAACACAAAGCAAGGCTGCAATGATTCTTAGCTTTATTTTTTGTTTTTTTTTTTTAACCATCCTCTGTACAGTGATCAATAAGGGAAAATTTATAATAGTTACATAATGGAAAAAAATCATAACCATTATTTTATTTCACACTTTTAATGAAATAGCAGCTCAACTTTTAAGAAAAATCAAAATGAAAAGTTTTCATAACTACACTGAATAATTTACTCCAAGAGAACAAAATAGGGGCTGTAGAGTCTCTGAATTTCCTAAAGGAAAATGTAAGATTAAAATGATTATAGTCTCTTATGAATAAGGCCAAAAGATAACAAATAAATGATATATAACCAACATCAACTGATAGTCATTTGATATCCTACCAACACTGACGGAAATATATTCACAGTATAATAAAAATCAATTAAACTTTAAGGTTTTTCCTTTCCCTTACTTGGTTTTAATTAAACTGATTAAATATTGACTAAGCACTTGGCCATGTGCTTTAATGAACAGTATGTGCATCTGCTCCACATTAGTCCTGCTGGTGGTAAACTAGACCTAAAGAAAACAGTCTTTGAGGAATGTTCTCCCTTAGCTGTGAAATCTGCCTATTTCAATACAGTTTGGGGGAAGAGGACTTTAATGGGATGGTGCCACATCGCACAAACTGGAGGACACCACCATATGGACTGAAAAATGAGGTAATTTTTAAATTAAAATTTTACAAGTTTGTGCAAGAGAACATTTCTGTTCTTCTAGAATTTTGTTTTCAATTCCAGAAGACATGCACAGCACATTATTTTTCCATTTCTGGGGTGGGGGAAGGCAGATTACTGGTTTATAAAAATGCAAAAGGGGCTTTTTGTGACTATACTCTCAAATTCTAGAAATCCGATCAGTCTTCAATCTTTTGGTCACATTAATAATAATATAGGCCATCCGGTTCTACAGTAAGACTGAATTTTCTAGTAGTTTTAAGTGCCTTGAATGGGGGCAATTCACTGTTTTCATTCAAATTTTCTACTGAAGATTTTAACCTCACATTACCAAGTTTTTTGACTTTTGTTTCTACGCCTGCTTCTAAACCTCTAAATTAACATTTCTCGAAAATCTCACAAGACTTTATATATTTAAAGCTGATTTTAGGTCTGCAAAACAATATTTTTTCTATCTTGAATTTAATACAAAGCAGCTAAAAAAATTTTTTTTCTTTAAATTGGCCTTCTCTGTATAACTCTGATTACCTGAAACTCTTAAAAAGTACTTTTTGGGGACCTGGCTTTTAGATGCCAGTCTTCACAGTAACGCTAAATGAATAGGGATGAGACATTACTGAAAAAACTGACTTTGAATCTAAACTACTTACAGATTTATAGAGATATTTGTAAAATACTGACAATCCTGGCTGTACTATCCTTTCAATACTGGAAAATCAACACAGAACTGGAGTTTGGGGTAATCCTCTAAAGCCAATAAGCTCTGAACAAACTAACCACTTCCATCCAATTAGTAAAAGCCAGGAAAATAAGCAAGATATTTTCTAGAAGAGAGCACTTCCCAGTATACAGTGTTTTGTAAATAGCTTAAGTATCTTCTTAGCAATATGTGGGTTATTTTCTCTTTTGCATTTTCATTAACTATTAGCTCAGTTTAAGTGGAGTAGCAGTTACTAGTTGATTCTTTGCTTTCTTATTTGATTGTATCCATATGATAATGAGGTGGGAATCAAATAATAGATTAAAATAAACACAATTTCATGTTACATGTCCTTCCTCCGTCTGGTTTGCTTCTTTTTTGTTGTAGTGTTTTGGGTGTTTTTTCCTTCCTTCAGTTTTTAATAGTAGTATATAAACTTTCAGAATGCCCTACATTCTACTGGCCACAAGCCATCATCCTGTATGGTGAAGTGACTATACCCTGACAAGACAAAAAAGACCCTTTAGAACTGAACTAGGTACAAAATATGTTTTGGATCCAAAGCCATAGTTAGGCTCAGGAAGTTGGTCTTCAAAGATAAATATCAAGGGAATTAATCTATTCTAGGTATAATACCAGTATGGCTTTTCAACTGGTATTCTTCTACATAAGTAAGAATTCAATGAGCTCTAGGCAGAAACAAATCCATTTATAATTCATCCTAAGATACTACATCAAAAATACTCTTTTAAAAATAAAGCTTTTATTGTTTTAAAATTTTCTTTGCTTTGTGGCTCCCCATCACTCTTCAGAGAATAATGTTTACAGCACTGCCTATATCACTCATGGTTTCCCTAGGAAAATAATTGTTTTTTCTTTATGCTAAATATAATGAAAGTTGATTTATGCTTAATCAAAATGACTACGGTTACAAGAGTAGCATCCACTTAAGACATAATTTTTAACAATGAAATTTCAATTTATCATCATTCCTCTAGTGAAGCTAGAATAAAATTATACCTTTAAGCATACTAACAAAGAACCTAAAGGCAAAAATTTGTATTTAATGTTATTTAATAGATTATAGATATATTATTTCAAATCTTAAGGAATTAAATTACATTAACAAAATACACAGCTATGTTCTCATATAAAAAGGCTTATTAATTCTAAAAGTTCTCAATAGACTTTGATAAGAAAGATGGGTTTAAACAGGAAGAATGCAACGTGTTCAAAATTAAGAAAAATGCCTTGAACTTACAAGGGTAACAGTTACATTTAAAGATTTGTTTAAATTTAGTTTCTTTATCTCAAATTAAAAACAATATGTAGAATAATCTCCCAGAAGTAACATGGGTGGGTCCTCCTGCCTTCTACCACTTATTAGAAATTTTGCTAGGCAACCAAGGGATTGATGGGGAGCGTGAAACCTGAACTATTGTTAAATTAATGAGCTGCAATTATGACCTCTAAAGAACAGGTATAATACAAAATTGAGAACTTATCTCAAAATACAAATAAAGGCACTAATCACAATTTACATTTTTTCATCAGACAGTATCTTACAGTTGACTGATTTTCAATAAATGTCAGAATCAATGCTTCAATGTTAAATACGTGCTTGGGTCAAAACATTCTCTTGGAGTAAAGGATAATCAGTTTTCATATTACTACAAGAGGAAATATCTAATGAGAACCCATAAAAAAAACTTTAAAAGTCTTACATGAATTTTCTAATTGAACTTTTCCCAATCGTTGGCACAAAACCTAGCTGGACATCTATTTTATCTTCAACACACAGCTAACAATTTCTAATCCAGAACCAACAAATATTTTTTTAAAAGCATTTAGAAAATAAAACAAATTGTATTTTAAAGATCAAATAGAAAACTTGAGTCTACACTAGTAGTCTGACAAAATACAATCGAATATTAACACTTTCAGTTTAATGCTGATGTGGTAATATAAAAAAATAACCATATAATTTGATAGAAGAAAATGGAGCCAGCCAATCTTATTAGATACAAGAAGAAAGATATCACAATAAGAACAAATACAGGAGTATTAAATATGATTTTTCTCAGGAAAGAATTCAGAGAATTATCCCCAGTATTCATGGCTAAACTATACAACCCAAGATAGAAATTCTGCCAAAGTGTGCTTTAGGTAAACGGGATTTTCATAATTTCTCCTGCCCCTATTCTATCCCACATACACACCATGTTGATTCTTGTCTACTTTTCTCTCCTGTTCCTGACTATACATTATATTAAAAACAAAATTTCCCTCTACCTGGTACAGTATCACTTAAGAAAAAGGTTGAAAACAAGGTTAATGAACAACTAGGTCTCAAAGCCCAGAGAGTTTTCCTCTGGTGATTTCCAGTTCCAGGGAGTACTACCACTAAATAGGAATCAGAAAAATGTCACCACAGTCAACTAAATTATTTAGACTAAGTATAATAAATCCAGTATATCTGAAAACAGCAAAATTTAAACAACCTACAGTAAAAATATTAAACTATCACTTTTGAATAGGTATTGATATTTTTATGAACACTGAATCCTATTTTTTACCCAAATGAAAGAATACTGCAAAAATAAAGTATTATTCTCTATGTATGTGTATTATCCCTTTCATTATAGCAAAAGCACATATTTGAAATAAAGAGGATCAAAACTACAATACTTTCCCCCCTCTCTTAAGGTATGCACTATTTAGATTACTGTTCGTATTAGACACTGCCTTAAAAATGTTTTGATGCTATTACTGTTCGTATTAGACACTGCCTTAAAAATGTTTTAATGCTAGCCAATACAATAAACTTTTGCTAGATTATGAGTTTTTAACTAGAAAAAAATTTTTTTAAGTTGTTAGTGTATTAAACTTGCGTTTCATAGTAATATTCTAAAAGCCACAATTAAGTTCAGCAGTTTCCTATAATCTAGGAAAAGATTTTAGAACACAACATATAATTACACAAATGGCAATTGTTTCAAGCCTATTACACTACAACAGATTTAAGGAAAGTCATATGGATTTTTTTAAGTAATATACTGCTGGTGGTAGAGATGCTATCACACAATTTGAAATTCTAAGAAATAAAATGAACTGTTTATTCTTCTGCTTTTTAGCTATTGCCCAAAGCAGATGAAACAGTTAACTTTTTGCTGATAATAAAGTTGTTTGTAATTGATAGTAAAAATATATTTCAAGTGCCTTGTTATCAGTGCTGGTACACTTTAGTAATTTCTGATAGTTATATATGCATTGAATAATGTGACACTCTTAAAAATACCATATTTAATCAAAGTATTTACTACTGAAGTTGGGCTTTGAAATAAAGATTTTACTATTATTAATTTTTAACCAAAACCAATCCCATGTTGTAGGCTGAAAACTGAACTTAATTCTTCTAAGATAAACACCCTTCTTAACTGAGATGATACTAGAAACTTAAAATTATTCCATGACTTGCAATAATGTGGGGTAAAGCAACTCATTTAAAAGGCAGGTCTCATGATTTTCATCCACTCCTTAAATATATATCTTTTAGGCATATTTCTCTCTATATAATAAGGTTCTGTCCAAAAGTAAGTGGTTTACAGAGGGAACAAATAGTTAGTGCTGGATAAGTTTGCAAACAGTACCTGACAATTTCCACAACTGGTAGTTATCTGGTAGGGGGAGGGAGCAGTCAAGAAATGAAAAGAAACTGGTCGTTAAAGTTATTACAATACTTCAGAAAACATTAAACATATGACAAATATTTCTTAAAAGGCAGTCGTTGAATAATTAGAATAAGCAGTCTGAAGAATTCTGTTGCTGAAAACAGTTATACATTATGTTTATCCAACTGAAGATTAGTGCATTAAAAAAAATTTAAGTAAAAATCTTTTATGTCCCAGTTCAGCTGCACTTGATTCAAGTGTTGCTCACAGAGGTTTGTGTTGTTATAAATTAATTAAACATGCTGCTGCTTTAGCAGCCAAATGTACTAGGTTCATGTCACAGAATAAATAGAGTCTCTTTCGAGCAAAAAAGTTATCTCACACCAATCCGGGAGGTCATCCACTCTAGACCTTGGCATAACCTGAAACAGAAAGCAAAAGTCTTCTCAAAATAAAAAAACTATACATTAAAAACTGAAAGCATCCTTTAAGTCTACTATAAGTATACTTTAACAAGTATAAGTCCAAACATCAACATATAGCTACTATATTACAAGTTATTTCTAGTATGAGAAATAATGAGGTTAGTTTGATTTGAGGATAAATAAGTTCCTAGAAGTTCCTAGAAATAAACTGGGTAGTCCATATATAATACAATGGGTTCTCCTCAGTCTACTATGTCCAAATGTAAGTTCTTAGAAAAGGAGGAGTACATTAGAATGGCATTTTTCTTAATTGTTCATTGTTTACAAGTGTGCCTCCCAAAATGACTCCTGGTAAGAAAGACATGCACTCTTGTGGAAAGCTGGGAGTTTAGACTTAATTTCTTTGACGTCTCCTCTCTTATTCCGGTTACATTAGTTTTCTCCCAGTTAATGAATGACACAAGT
Source organism: Oryx dammah (assembly GCF_014754425.2). NCBI lineage: Eukaryota > Metazoa > Chordata > Mammalia > Artiodactyla > Bovidae > Oryx > Oryx dammah. Next base: position 63,026,164 of record NW_024070194.1, read on the forward strand.
AAGAAATGAACAACAACTGAAAATCTAGATTGTAAAAACTTTCTTCAAAAGTTTGTTCTTGCCCCTTTTTTGGTAAAACATTCCATTTACACTAAAAGTTACCAAAAAAATTGTTGGTAATTTAGTTAAACTGTAATTTAACAGTAGCAATGGAGTCAAATTCTTTCAACCTGAGTCACCATAAGAACAAAAATGGAACAGGATTCAAAGAAAGCAAGTTGGTGGAAAACACTTGTAAGAAATTTGAAAGAAGTCACATACTCACCCTTCTCCTGTTAAAGCACAGCAGGACTGAATGTGCCATGGATGATCCTTAATTGAGCTGAGGGTGAGGTATTTAGAGATTTCAGCTGCTGTCATACACCCTTTCATATCCTGTTTATTGGCAAAGATAAGGACTGCGGCCTTCCGTAAATCCTGCAATCAACATGACATCTTTTATTAATGTTTTAATTTTATATTGGAGTACAGGCAATGAATAATGCTGTGATAGTTTCAGGTGGACAACAAAGGGACTCAACCATATATATACATGTATCTATTCTCCCCCAATGAAATATTTATAATACGTCAAATGTCACAATTCAAAAGAAAACTAATGAAGCAGGAGGGTAGAACAGGCCCTACGGAACAATTCTAATGAAATCTCTGTACTTTAAAATAATCAGGCACTAATCATTTAAAAGTTTTGTTGAAATAAAAAATGACATCAAAGAACCATGATTTAATGATTCACTCTAAAAAAGACATTAAACTAATATAAGCTAGATATTAAAAGTTATTTTTCTGTTGTTGGGCCAAATGGGTCAAGCTAAAAGTAAAATAAACCTGAATCTGAAATAATGACTTAAAATTATCTGAGCAATATTCTAATAGGTGAATATAGTATACTATACAATCTCTTCAGGATTTAAAGGAGAGTACTGAAGGTGAGGGGTGAGCAATACTGCTAATTAGTCTGTCCAACCAAAGCTCATTGATTAATGTTCACTGCACAACTGGAAACACTGGAAGTAACTTCAATGTTCATTAACAGAAGAACAGATCAAGTGTGGTATATATACTTAGAGTAAAATACTATATAGTTGTTGATGGGTACATAAAATTGTACTAATAATGTGCACAGTAATAATATGCATAAAATTCACTACTTTTAGGATGGTGTAATCTTTCAGGATCCTCTCAGAGAAAAGGGAAGAAAATCAGATTGGAGAGATCTCATAAGGTATTTAACATCTTACATTGAGTGGTAGCTACGTAAATGTTTTACTAAGTCTTCTGTATATATGAACTATTTAGAATTAAGCGACCCCATGGATTGTAGCCTGCCAGGTTCCTTTGTCCATGGGATTTTCCAGGCAAGAGAATACTGGACTGGGCTGCCATTTCCTCTGCCAGGGGACCTTCCTGACCTAGAGATTAACCTTCACCTCCTGCATTGGCAGGAGGGTTCTTTACCACCGAGCCACCAGGGTAGCCCATTATAAACTATAGGGAGGAAAAGATCTTAAATTTTTCATTCTCTTGCCACAATTTATCAGACTTTTTAAGGTATGAACAAGTAGTTTTAACTGTGAAAATTATTTTCAATTAACAGCATCAGTCTCCAGATTAATGTGTTAGGTTTTCTTAAGTTTGATAAAGTATTAAAATTTTTTGACTTCATGACTTTCATCAGTTTGATATATAAAACTTTGTTAACGAAGAAATAACCAACAGCAGAGCTCATTAATCTTTGTGAAAACACAAAAGCAGTATATGGATACCTTACTCCATTTATGTTTGTTTTCAAAATTTACCTCGTGAGCCAACATTCTGTATAATTCTTCTTTCGTAATAGCTAGTCGTTCCCTGTCAATGCTATCAACCACAAGAATGATGAACTAGAAGACAAGTAAAAAGAAAGAAAATTGAATGGGATGTTCATGTTTTCTACAAAACTACTCGAAGTGCTAGAAGTACTTTCTACTATGGCAATATCATCACTATAAAACTGGTCTTTTTCATTATAAAGAATTTGTATTATATTGAGTCACATCAAGCAGTAAAATCCAAATGTTAGTAAGAAAAATAACTCACAACTTCAACAAATAAAAACCATGATGCAGTTTATTTTTTTAAAGTGATATTTGAATATATAATATGCCCTTAATATATATACTAAGATTTATTTTAAAATGCAGCCACAGTCTTAAAAAAAAGTAACAGTAATTTAAATAACTCAATAAAACTTAAAAAAATTTTTTTACATAAAATATCAACAATAGAAGGGCAAGAAAAATGTATTAAATGGAAATATATATACACACTTGGATGTTACTAATACTCTAAGAGAACAGGAGAAAGCTATTGATTATGGTGTAAATAAAGAAAGGTGTGTTACATATTCAAAATAAAGCATCTTTGATAAGAAAAATAAGATACAATGAGAAACAGCCCCTAAACTGAACATCTTATACAGAAGAAAAAGAAATGAGACTAAACATTTTGAGGGTTATAGAAGAGGAGTCAAATACACAGGAAGGGTAGAGTCATATTGTCCAAATGACCTTACAATTAGGGAAAAGAAACAAACAGAGCAATTCGAGCACAAACTAACAAGAGCTTATAAAGCGATAAAAGGAAATCTAAAACCAGGGGATAAATATAAGAAATATGGCCAAGTCAGAATAGACAGAATACGGGGAAGTAACTCTGTAAGTTAAAGAAGGAAGGTGTCAGAAATTAGTCAATGACTGTGTAACTTACTGTATGGAGACATTTCAGCTTTTAAATGACGCCTCCATGTAAACAATTTAAGAAGCAAGATAAGAAGGATGAACAAAGTGAACAAAAATCACTATGTAGATAAAATCTCTACCTAAGAATCTAAGACTACAAATGCTATGTGCTATGCTACTGTGCTACATGGAAGGCCAAAAAAGTTCTCTGTAGTAATTTTGATATTCTTGTAGAAATAGTTTCTAAGGCTAATTCATGTAAGTGGCGTCACTAATAATAATACATTATTAGTGAAGTTTTTTTATGTCAACAAACTGAAAAACTATCATTTAGGAATGTTATCAGTACATATGAATCAGCTAGAACCAACTTTGATCTATTTACCAAAGGTAACTGCTCCTTTCAGACTTGGAGTTAACTGTGAGCTTTGAAGAAATTACAGCTATGTTAAAATGTTGTTCTTCCCTTATTCTAGCACATTTTAGTTTTAGAATGTTATTTTACTATGTTATGTAGAAATATAACTAACCTATAACCATAAATATTAGCTTATCAACCTATCCTCCCCTTGCAAATAAAAATAATTAAGCACTGCTCAACTGCTAAATATCTATGATATGCCATCATGGTTTGACCAGTCACACACTGCACTAGAATATATACACACATACACATAGGCTATTATATTATAATATAAATCTAGAGGAATTTTTTTTTAATTTTAAAAGACAAGTTATTCCCCCAAAATTCCTTGCATCAATACTCCCACCTCCTCTGCAACTCCTTCTCAAAAAAAAAAAAAATAGTCAATTTTTAAGGGGTTTCATTACAGAAAAAGTAACTGGTTTGGTGTAGCTCTTTGTAAAGAAAAACTATAGATGCAATTGTGCATTAGTATTCCTGAATATAAATCTCTCTCAATAGCACTGCACTTTTTTTTTTTTAAAGAATTTGCCTCTAAAAAGATTAAATAAACACAAATAAAAGATATTCCAGATTTGATTCCTAGGTTGACTCAAATAATGAAATAAGTGACAGCGAATGCTGGGAGGATGGCTTGCAAATCATTTGCTTTTTATTTAAAATATAATCTCACCAAAAACGTGAATGTTCAATTCATGTGATTTAAAACTCCTGTATTAAATTATGCTTAAAATATTGTATTCCTCTCTAACCACAGACTCTTGTAAGGCTGGGAAAGGTTATATAGCTTATCCTGGTGTCCACGTCCTCCAGCAATGGAGATACTACAGTATTAGCCTAAGGATGAACTGAGCCAGGCAACAGTAAACACTCCACTAGTGATAGCTCCCATTATTCTTCCGACTTGCCTTTCCTCTTTAATTTGAAAACCTCCAATTCCTTACAGAAAAAGAATGTTATTAAAAGGGAACTGTCACTATGCCTTCTGTACAGCCTATCTGTTTTCTGGGTTTACTCTTTGGTTCTTCTCATTCAAATTCAGAAGTAACCTCAGTATACCTCTGTATTTGAGTAATACGTGTTCCAGGATGATCGAAGTGACTCTTGACCACCAATATCCCACATAAGAAAATGAGTGTTCTTCACAACTATTTCTTCAACATTGCTTCCTATGGTTGGAGATGTATGAACCACTTCATTCATTAAGCTGTTAAAAGACAGACACCATAAAAACTCTTGTAAATCTTGAGAACCCAAAGCAACTGTTATCTCTGTATTTTCATATGAATCTACCTGTTTTACTTGCACCAATGATGGTAATCACTAGCAATAAAAATAGAACTTTGCAGAACATTTGTGCAAACAAATACCTACACAAACAACAACTGAAGAAATGCTTTTTGGTTCTTTTAATAGAATAAAGTACAGGCTTGATCTGAACAGAACTGCGTGGAGTGAGAGGGCATTTTTGTGGCCAGAATTCCAACAGTCCCATGTCCTCTTATCAGTTAGAGCAGAACCAATCCCCTATGCTGAAAGAGCAAATTTCTAGGTGACTGTGTCATCTATACTTGTAAAGTAGTAACCAACGAACAGTATGTAGGCTATCATTTTTTAAAGACTGTCTACGTGAAAAAACTGACACTTGGTTCAGCCATAAAGACTACTGGATGTCTATTAACTAAAGCTACAGTCTATGTGCCATCCTGTTCTGGGCTTGAGTATGGTGGTTGTTTAGTCACTAAGTCATGTCTGACTCTTGCGACCCCACAGACTGTAGTCTGGCAGGCTCCTCTGTCCATGGGATTCTCCAGGCAAGAATACTGGAGTAGGTTGCCATTTCCTTCTCCAGGGGATCTTCCCCACCCAGGGATCAAACCCGGGTCTCCTGCATTGTGGACAGATTCTTTACCAACTGAGCTACGAGGGCTTGAGAACATCTTAAAGAGTGTCTACGTGAGAAAGCTAACACTTGGCTCAGCCATAAAGATTACTAGATGTCTATTAACCAAAACTATAGTCGATGGGCAAATGAAAATACACTGATGCTCATATCACGTGTATTATCATAATCATCATATTTATCAATTAATTCAACAAAATTTATCTGCCTATAATATGTCAGTACTATGTTGGAAGAAGCTTGTAATTCTCCCTTGGGTTTAATGTACGTATTTTTGAAACTATATGTAAAATTACTTCAATGATGACAGGTTTCTAAAATGTTTACTTCTAATGTCCAAAGGCTAAGGCATACATAACGACCAATGGATGAATGTTTTGAAGAAAAACAAGTAGTCATTCAACTCTGAAATAACAAGCCGTAAGTTGGTAGCTTTTCAGCAAAGCAGCTGAAAAAAAACATTAAGCATTGCTTAAGTGAAGTATTTCTGGAGAGTTGTCAGCGATGTACTTAAGATGAGGCGGGAAGAATCGAGAAGCACACAATGGAGCACTGTATTTTATAATTATTGGTTAAAATGCCTGGGACACAGATCCACTTCCACTGTTGAACAAGGATCACTGCGTTGGCACTGAGAGGATAATGGGAGGCAGTCTGACAAGTGGATTGATGGGCTGTTAAAATATCCTGAAAGTAATGTATTTCTCTGGAAGTCTCAAGCCTCTTGTTGCAAGCCGCTAAAGCAGTATTTTCAGGTGTGATCTTCATTTCTTTTGATTTGACAAGTCTGGGTATGTTAAACAATTCCTGAGCTGTTAGTCAGGAGAGCAATAATAGCTTCAATATATCATTCTATTCACATGGACTTCAGAGAGGGAAGAGTTCAGCAAAATGTACTTTATCCCATCCTTCCCTCACAGGAATGTGTGCTTCAGTTATTTTTAGTTTAATATTAATTCTTTTTTAAAGGTTGGGAAAAAATGAGTGTTTTTGAAGGTTGTAGCAAACATACAGCAAATTTACCTTAAAAACTGCTTAATAAATTTTGTGTTTGGCGAAATACAAAACCATATGTTTAAGTTTTCCCCTTATAATGGCATCTCATTCTCATTAATTATACAAAATTAGCTCCAATATTGAAAATAAAAACTGTTTAATTAAACACCCATACTTACAATTGATAAAGAATGGTGGTTTTCCCTGCGTTATCCAGTCCCACTATAATTACCTTGTGTTCTACAGAAAGAAAGCAAACCAGAAACATTTAACACTGCTGTGCACTTCAATTACACACTTTCAACAATGATTATCAGTTAGCTCTCTAATGAGAATCATTCACTGGATATTTATTCCTGGATTAAGATACAGACAGAAAGAAAACTTTATGATGTCAAGACTACTTGCCTTAAGTGAGGTAATCGTTATGACGTTCTCTTTCTCTTATAAAAGAATCTGGGAGATGGGTAAGATGCAGGCACAAGAGAACTTTGTCACTTATACTGAGTTTGGGGGAAAAAACCCAAATAGTATTCTTGACGAGATAGTATGACTTAGAATGTAAGGTTTAAAAAAAAAAAAAGCGTTGTACAGACCTGCTTGCCCTCTCTACCAATCAAATTAGTTTTTTATCAAGTTGTTTTTACAGTTGGATGTTTTCCGACCTACACATACCAAGATTCTTTTTTCTTTCCACTTAAAAATCCAAAAAAACTGAAAAGTATTCCCTGTCAATAATAAGATGTATAATTTCTTTTTTTAAGACACATAATTTCAGCCAGACTTTTTTCCTCCCATTAATTTCCAGACAAATAAGCAATTACTGAGTTTTTCATGCTTTTTCAACTGTTTCCACTCTTCATACAAAAACAACTCTTCAGTTCCCTCCTTCTTAGTGCCTTGTGTTAGAAGTGCCATTTCCTTCATAACACATTTTTAAGGCCCAGCTAATTATTCTGTTAAGTAGTAGATATTTGGGAACTGCCTTAGAATTCAGAAAATACTTTACATATCATCTTTGCTAGACTTTTAACCTATACAGAATGTATGATTCCTCTTTCCCAGGGCAGAATGTTTAAAAAGTTACCAGTGAATTCAACAGGGTATGTAAGGAAGTTGCCGAAAGAACAGCCACATAATCAACTGATTTGTAGTGAATCTGCTGCATACAGATCCCTGATGCTCTTGGTAACCTCTGATGAATGTCAAAGTTCTGATTATACATCTAATCAAATAGTATCAATACTGCACCTGTCAAAAAGAGGAGCCATAATTCACATACGAGTTCTCATGTGACAAAACATCTCAATCTCCTCATGACTCGCATGCTACACGGGCACTGTCTATAGTACTGCAAGACAAACGACATGTCCTCTGGGAAGGCTATTTTCACTATGGCAGGAGTTACTTTTTAAAAAAAGAAACACAACTTGTTCGCTTAACTCACTGTGATCTTTTTCTTTTTCTGACTTTTGATTTGTATCCCATAATTTCTAATGGAGTCAATCTTGAAGTGTTGCCCTGTTTCTGTCTCTGAGAACAGTACACGAATGACAGCACTCGTATTAGTGGAGGAACAGATATCCTAAATTTTGGTGACAGCTGGAAACTCCACCTGCCCAGGATCTGGAGACCACATGGCCCTAGCAGACATGAGAAGAAGCCACTAACATAAAGGTGCACTCAGCTTGATGAAAGTGAAAGAGGAGAGTGAAAAAGTTGGCTTAAAGCTCAACATTCAGAAAACGAAGATCATGGCATCCAGTCCCATCACTTCATGGGAAATAGATGGGGAAACAGTGTTTGACTTTATTTTGGGGGGCTCCAAAATCACGGCAGATGGTGACTGCAGCCATGAAATTCAAAGACGCTTATTCCTTGCAAGAAAAGTTATGACCAACCTAGAGAGCATATTCAAAAGCAGACACATTACTTTGCCGACTAAGGTCCGTCTAGTCAAGGCTATGGTTTTTCCTGTGGTCATGTATGGATGTGAGAGTTGGACTGTGAAGAAGGCTGAGCACTGACGAATTGATGCTTTTGAACTGTGGTGTTGGAGAAGACTCTTGAGAGTCCCTTGGACTGCAAGGAGATCCAACCAGTCCATTCTGAAGGAGATCAGCCCTGGGATTTCTTTGGAAGGAATGATGCTGAAGCTGAAACTCCAGTACTTTGGCCACCTCATGCGAAGAGTTGACTCAGTGGAAAAGACTCTGATGCTGGGAGGGATTGAGGGCAGGAGGAGAAAGGGACGACAGAGGATGAGATGGCTCGATGGCATCACTGACTCTATGAACGTGAGTCTGAGTGAACTCCGGGAGTTGGTGATGGACAGGAAAGCCTGGCGTGCTGCGATTCATGGGGTCCCAAAGAGTTGGACATGACTGAGTGACTGAACTAAACTGAATCAACAAGCCATGTACAGTTCTTATTTTATGTACTGAAACCCAAAAGATCAACTAAGAGACTAAGCTATGTAACTGTCAGTGATTTCCTGTAGCGTAGCTTCGATTAAAAACAATTTCCTTTGCCTTTCATAATTAACTAAAATAGATGTCCTTTTATTATTTACCTAGGCAATGGCAACCCACGCCAGTACTCTTGCCTGGAAAATCCCAGGGACGGAGGAGGCTGGTAGGCTGCAGTCCATGGGGTCCCTAAGAGTCGGGCATGACTGAGCAACTTCACTTTCACTTTTTACTTTCATGCATTGGAGAAGGAAATGGCAACCCACTCCAGTATTCTTGCCTGGAGAATCCCAGGGACAGAGGAGCCTAGTGGGCTGCTGTCTATGGGGTCGCACAGAGTCAGACACGACTGAAGCAACTTAGCAGCAGCAGCAGCAGCAGCAGCAGTATGCTAAAAAAATAAATTCCAAAATATATCAGTTATGGTTCAATTGAGTCTCAAATTAAGGTGAGAAAGGATTTATGCCAAAGGTCGAACTGCGAACTGCTGCCTCTGAGATGAACTTGAAATATTTTAATGTCATTTTTATTTACAGAGCAGGGAGTAGAGATTTCCATTTCACTAAAACTGAAATTTCTAAAGTTATGAGGAGAAAATTATACAATTGTATATTTTTATAACTGCAACTTCTCCTCAACATGTATATGTAAGCCATATATTCTTATCTTCCAGCTCTTCAAACTATTCTCCATGAATACAAAAAAAGTTAATTTTTAGTTAAGCTTAAAGAGGGCAAACCATAACATGGATAATACTAAATTCTTTATTTCAAATGGACTTTACAAATGTAATTAAATTAAGATTTACTGTCTTTCCCCCAATGTTTCCGGATAGCATTTTTTATTTAAAAAACATGTTGTCATAGAGTAATAGGCTGCCCATGCTTAAGGGAAAGGAATGTGTGTTTTAGGCATGGTTGTGTGTGGAAAACCAAGTAATTCTGGGGTTAAGCCATAACAATCAGAATGACAAGGAATCCAAACATTTTGGAACTGCGTCACACACCGTGAGATGGTCTCTGTGGGCATCTTACTTCACTAGAAATCTCTTCCAGATCATTTGGGCCCTGGAGATGCATCAACTAGTAGCACTGGAAACATTATTCTCAGACCTTTGTTGACGGTAGAGGTGCAGCTTGGTCTCCTGGAAGAAATTTCTAGTGAAGTAAGGTGCCCAGAGAGACCATCTCATGGTGTGTGAGCCCAGCACAAAGCAGGTTTATTTGTATTAAATGAAGGAAAATATTCAATCATAGAGCTTTTGTTTAATTTTGACCAAGTGTTTGCACAGAAGTTTTTTGACAGGGCTTGGCTTTGGTGTTTATTCTCTTGGATTTCCTCAAAAGCTGCACCCCCCAACTCCTCACCCCCCAGCCCCCCAGCAAGGAAGATATAAAGACTATACAGGACGAGGCTTCAAAGAAAATTAGTACGCTCACTGGCTTGTAGACAAATATAGGTAAAATGGCCAACAGGAAAAATATGATGAAAAAGGAACTTCAAAAAAAAAAAGTAGGAAAAAGAACAAAAAAAGTTTCTCCTTTTATCCAACTAAAAAAATTTTTATATGCTCAATTTGTAGTTTTAGTAAGGATAACAAATAGAATTTATAGTTTTAGCATAGACTATTAAACAATGAAAATGGACCAACGCCAAAAAAAGTATATAAAATGACCAATTTTTAATCTTAAGACAAAAGATAGCCACCTAAATATCATGAAACAGGGATTGTTATCTTCTAGATACATAATATCTGCACTAAAATAGTCATATAATGAGAACAAGCCCTCTATGAACACAGAGAATGTGAACAACTATGTAACTAAACAAATAAAGCTGCCCTAGGCCAAAATTTAGTGACTTGGAAATTTAAAATACTGCATGTATAGAAAATAAGTTTGCATTACTGCAATAGGTAGGGAGTAAAATATCAGAGAATATGAGGTCACAACCTGAGACCTGAAGGCCTGGACAGCAATGAGTCGTAGCCTGCCTCCTGGAGAAGGCAAAAGGGAGAGCCATTAAAAAACCCTGTCCTATATTATACTACTACAGAATCATAAAACATCATAGCTTTATCTGCTCCTTCTCTCCCATCTCCTCATCAACGAATGTGTTACCTACACGGCAAATCTGAGGAACCTAGGTCTCCAAAAATGCACAAAAATACTGACTTGGGCCACCTTGCGTATTTGATAGATTAAGAAATTACAGGCCTATGAAGTTAAAAAAAAAAACCTCAAGATGCTATTTTCAGCAAAAATACACTTTAGGAAAGAAGGTAAAACAGGCATTTGCAGATGAAAGGAAACTAAGAGAACTGATTCACCAGCAAAACCACACTACAAAAATGGTAGTGTAGTTCCTTTAGCCTGAAAGGAAATTATACAAGATGGAAATTCAAAACATGAAAAACAGGAACGTGGGTAAATGTAAGAGAACATTTTACCCCCTCTTAAAACTGAATGCAATACAATATATTAAAATCTGGGGAATAAAGCCAGGCAGTAAATAAGAGGAACATTTATAGCTTTAAGACGTTTATATATGAAAGGAAAAAGAAAAACAACGACACCCTGCTGCTGCGGCTAAGTGGCTTCAGTCGTGTCCAACTGTGTGTGACCCCATAGACAGCAGCCCACCAGGTTCCCCCATCCCTGGGATTCTCCAGGCAAGAATACTGGAGTGGGTTGCCAATTTCCTTCTCCAATGCATGCATGCATGCTAAGCTGCTTCAGTTGTGTCCAACTCTATGCAACTCTATGGACAGCAGCCCACCAGGATCCTCTGTCCACAGGATCCTCTAGGCAAGCATACTGGAGTGGCACCCACCCAACCCTTAAGAAGGTAGGGGGAGGGGAGGATAGGAAACTCAAAAGTAGATGGGAGGAAACAAAAAACAAGAATTAGTGAAACAGAAACAAAGAAACAAAAGAGAAAATTAAAACCTTTTCTTTGAAAATATCTAACAAAACAAAGGTGGGACTAATACCAGCTTTAAAATTGATGGTAAAGTTACTTCAAGAAAAGAGAAAGTCTAAAGGTAACAGATGGCTCAGAGGGTAAAGAATCTGCCTGCAATGCGGGATTCCTGGGTTAGGAAGAGTCAAGACACTGAGTGACTAACAAATGAGAAACATTTCTGTTTCAGTAAAGACTTCAAAGTAATCAACTGGGGGAAAAAAGCCTTCAGTAAATACTGGGACAAATATCCACTTAAAAAAATTAAAATAAAATAATGAATCCCAACCCCAAAACAATCTGAGATGACTCACAGACCAAAGCATCAAATCTAAAGCTTCTAAATGAAAGGAGCAGGACACAGAAAGTAACAATCACTTAAATAATAATATATAGAGAAATGAGACATCACCAAAACCAAAACTTCCAATCAGCAAAAATCTGCGTTAAAAATTGAATAGAGAAGTCATAGGCTGGGGGGTTAGGGGTGAATATATTCACAAAACACATGTGACAGAAAACTTGATTCCAAGATGCATGCCAAGTCGCTTCTGTTGTGTCCACCTGTAACCCACCAGGCTCCTCAGTCCATGAGATGCTCCGCGTAAGAATACTGGAGTGCGTTGCCATGCCCTCCTCCAGGGGATCTTCCCAACCCAGGGATAGAACCCATGCTTCTTACCTCTCCTGCACTGGCAGGAGGGTTCTTTACCACAAGCGCCACCCGGGAAGTACAATTCCAGGATAAATAGAAAGTTTTTTGACCCCCAAAGAAGAGGCAGGGAAAAGGATTCAAACATTTTGCAAAGAAAGATACACAAACACTTAGCACATGCTGCTACTGCTGCTAAGTCGCTTCAGTCGTGTCAGACTCTGTGCGACCCCATAGATGGCAACCCACCAGGCTCCTCCGTCCATGGGATTCTCCAGGCAAGAGTACTGGAGTGGGATGCCATTGCTGTCTCCGAGTTAGCACATAAAGAAGTGTTAATACCCAAAAGTCATCAGTTCAGTTCAGTCACTCAGTCGTGTCCGACTCTTTGCCACCCCATGAAACCACAGCATGCCAAGCCCCCTGTCCATCACCAACTCCTGGAGTCCACCCAAACCCATGTCCGTCAAGTCGGTGATGCCATCCAACCATCTCATCCTCTGTCGTCCCCTTCTCCTCCTGCCCTCAATCTTTCCCAGCATCAGGGTCTTTTCCAATGAGTCAGCTCTTTGCATCAGGTGGCCAAAGTACTGGAGTTTCAGCTTCAAGATCAGACCTTCCAATGAACACCCAGGACTGATCTCCTTTAGGATGGACTGTTGGATCTCCTTGCAGTCCAAGGGACTCTCAAGTCTTCTCCAACACTACAGTTCAAAAGCATCAATTCTTCCTTCGGTGCTCAGCTTTCTTTACAGTCCAACTCTCACATCCATACCATGACTACTGGAAAAACCATAGCCTGGACTAGACAGACCTTTGTTGGCAAAGTAATCTCTGCTTTTGAATATGCTGTCTAGGTTGGTCATAACTTTCCTTCCAAGGAGTAAGCGTCTTTTAATTTCATAGCTGCAATCACTATCTGCAGTGATTTTGGAGCCCAGAAAAACAAAGTCAGCCACTATTTCCACTGTTTCCCCATCTAAAGTCACCAGAGAAATGCGAATTAAAACTAAAATGAGACACCATTACACACCCAACAAAATAGCTAAAATTAAAATACTGACAACACCAAACGTCGGTAAAGATAGGGAACAAATAGAAGCCTCAAATGTTGCTGGTAAAAGTAAAAAAGTAAAACCACTTTAGAACAATCTAACAACCCATCATGATGCAAATGAATAAACATGCTGTGGTATATTCATGCAATGGAATTACTTATAACAGCTCTATAGGGAAAGCTTCCAGGGTAAATACACAGAAACAGAAAATAAACACAGAGACAAACCTAAGACACTTGGAAGACACAGCATTGTGAAGCAATGACATAAGAACACCAACAAAATAACAGTTAGCAAATAATAAGTTTTTATAAATTAGAAATATAACAGCTAAAAATAGTCAATAGGATTGGAAGACAAAGAAATACCCCAGAACTCACACACATACACACTCAAAAGACAGAAAAATGGAAAGGACATTCAATACCATATAACCAATAAGATTTACAGGTTAGTAGAGGAAGAAATCCTAAATTTAAGAAGAAAGAAAACAGATTTCCTAGAATGAAAAATACTGGGAGCTAGAAGACAGTAATACTTTCAAAATTCTGAAAGAAATGCTTTCCAACTTGGAATTCTATATCCAGCCCAAGTATAAATCAAAAATGAGGAGGCCAAGATATTTTCAGGTATTTGGAATCACACACAAAAAATTATCACTTTGGACATCTTTGCAGGAAATTTCTGAAGGATGAACTTCATCAAGGAGTACAGTCAGGAAATAAGAAAAAAAGAAATTTCTAATAAAATCGACAAGCAAAGGAAATTCCTAGAATGGTAGCAAAGACAAGTCCAAAATGGTAGTATAGCAGTCAAAGATGAGAAACAGGCCCACTAAGAGCAGGATGGAATACTGAGGGGGCGAGTAGGAAGAATAGATCATGATAGGTGTGATGCAAAAACTCTACTGTTCTTGCCTCGAAAATTTCATGAACAAAGGAACCTGGGAGGCTACAGTCCATGGGGTCACAAAGAGTTAGACACAACTGAAGCGACTTAGCACACAGCACGCACAAAGAAAACTAAGGCAATGAGATGTGATTATTCAAGGGGGGAAAAAGCTGTAGAAAAAAGGGAAACATAATTATAGCATATTGCAGCTCAGTAGTAACAAAACTTTACAGTCACAAAAATGAAAAGACAGGATGCAGATTAACCCAAAATACTATCCTAGGATAATGAGGGAAAAGGGTATAAAAATACTAATTTCTTTCCTACCACAATAACACAAATAATTAGTACACCTGTAACAAATAAAATGTTATGTGTTGATTATACCTCAATTCTTTAAAAACCCCAAATCAGTTTAAAATTTCCATGTTATCCAGAATATGCGTATTATTCAGAAACGTGTGATTTGACTAATACATCATTTACAGACTTTAGAACTATATAACTTTTTAATAAGTGTATTACTTTGATATAAAATTTTTGTTTGAAAAACAACAAAAAAAGTTCTTTTATATTGGGGATACAATAAGACAAAGTTCATGCCTCAAGGAATTCATTTCTACTGAAACAAACAGATAAGTACTGTAAACAACTAAACTTATATGATTACAGGGAGTGATAAGTATTACTCAGAAAAACAAGGCAGGTAGAGACAGTGAATGTTGGGGTAAAAGCGGTCAGGAAAGGAAAGGGCTCTCTGAGGAATGACATTTGATCAGAAATCTGAACCATCTGAAGGTATGGATAAAGCAGGTTTTAGAAAATGGGGCAGTGATAAATTTAAGTCTGGTGTGTTTGAAACTAGCAAAAAATCCAGAATTAAGAGCAAAATACTAATAGGAGACATCATATGTAAGCCATCAGAAGTGAACAGTAACAATGTCATACAAATTGGCTATCACTGCTCAAAATGATAGCATGAAATTAACCAATGAGAAGGAAATGATGAGTTAATGAAATTAAAATGTCATTGTTCTTTGGTTCTGAAAATGAACTACAATTAAAATCATATTCCACTCATTCCTAACTCTGGGTAAAATAAGAAATAACTGATGACCAACTGTATAGTGGTGACAACACATAGAAAAAAAGACCAAGGTCTAAGAAAGTTAAGAAAGTTAAAAAAAAAAAAAGAGTGCTCAATCTCAGAGGTGAATCAACACATGCATTTTCTACAGGCATAACCTCATTTTATTGCACTTCACAGGTATTTCATTTTTTACAAATTGAAGGTCTGTGGTAATCCTGCATTATCAGATGATGGCTAGCAATTTTCAGCAATAATTAAACTAGGATCTGTACATTGTTTTTTAGACATAATGCTATTGCACATTTAATAGACTACAGTATGGCCTAAACATAACTTTTATGTGCATTGGTAAAGCAAAAAAACTGTGTAACTGGCTTTTCTGCAATTTTGCCTTATTCTGGTAGTCTGGAACCGAACTCAGACTATCTCTGAGGTATGCTTGTACAAAACACAGAAACAACCAAAGATATATACAATAGTTTGCAAAGATAATCAGATTTAAAATTACTTCCTTCATTGATAAATACATTGAAGTAATCAGTCTCCTAGCTTAAAATAAGGAAACACAAAAATCACAGAGATTAAGTATGCACTTTGTCATAGCTTTATTTAGCCAAATCTGCTGTTAGTATACTTATTCCCAGAAAGGTATCACATTTATGAGAAGATGCCCCGTGCTCTAAAATACTATAAGAAACAAACGCTGGAAGTAAGATAAGGGAAAGGACTATTTAAGGTAAGATAAACAGTCCTCAATTCCCTCTTTATATCCCAGTCATCTTGGCGCTGACGCCCAGGGCCACTCCTCCCCCTTCTGATTCAACTGGTCTGAGGTGGGGCCTTGGGCACATTATTCTAATATGCAACCAGGACTGAGTGATTTGAGTATCACTGGATGTGTCATAGTGGTGAAAATGGAAAATGCTGAGATTGTCAGATGATACAAATAGAAAGTAAAAATACAGAAGTAAAGTATCAATCTGATCAAATTATTCCCCTGCTCTAAAAATAACATACAAGGACCAAACTCTTGAGGGGCTCTATGGCTAGCAGGTCTACACACAGAGCCTCCTATGATCTGGTTCTCCCGGTTACCTCTCCAGCTTCATCTCCTCCAACTACCCCCACAGGCAAACTAAGACACAGCCAAACAAAACTACTTAGCCAACTATTTCATTCCTCTCCTATTTGCATATCAGTCCTTCCACTCAGACTGCTTAGCATGCCTCGTAAACACCTATTTATCACTAAAGTCCAAGTATATCTTTTACTGTAATGTCTTCTAGGAACGACCTGAGAAAAAATTTATTGCTTCCTTCTCGGTGACCATCACTACGCTTTTATTACATTATCTGTGAAATAATTTACCATGCTGCATCTTTTTTGAGTACTTTGAGAGCAAGTAACTACCGTAACTTTAACTTTTCTGTTTATTTTTAACCTTTGTCTCTCCTATGCCTAAATCTCATGAGTAAATGTTAGTTGTATGAATGAATACAATGACAGAATAATCATTATGTAGTTCTAAATTTTCTAAACAAGGAAGTTAAAGGAAAAGAAAAATTCCTAAATAATAATAATGGGGATTTAAAAGGACAAAACAATTATGACTTATAGAAGTAGCCCATTGAATGTCTTTCATCATCTCCTGAATTTTCCCTCTTCATACTTAATTCCCTTCTAGTCTGATTAGTTAGTTAGTTAAGTTGCTCAGTCGTGTCCGACTCTTCCCGACCCCGTGGACTGCGTAGTCTACTCCATCCATGGGATTCTCCAGGCAAGAATACTGGAGTAGGTTGCCATTTCCTTCTCCAGGAGATCTTCCCAACCCAGGGACTGAACCCAGGTCACCTGAACTGCAGGCAGACGCTTTAACCTCTGAGCCATCAGGAAAGCCTAGTCTGATTAAGAAGCCTCAAAACAGGGACTTCCCTGGTGGTTCAGTGGTTAAGACTTCACCTTCCAATGCCAAGGCTGCAGGTTCAAGCCCTGGTCAGGGAGCGAAAGTCCCACATGCCCCAGGACCAAACATAAAAGGGAAGCAATGCTGTAAAAAACGGCAATAAAGACTTTAAAAATAGTCCACATCAAAAAAAAAAAAAACCTATAAAATAAATGATAAACACAGTAATAAAACAGGAGAGAAAAGGGGATGGGACAAATACACACAGAGAACTCTTAAACTATGAGAAAAGATAAGCAGGTGATTATTAATCTCTATACTTTCAAACATGTCTTAAAATGTTGCTTTATAGTAAATTCATGTAATGAGGACTAGAAAACATACACTGCTGAAAAAATAATTAAAGTTATGGATAACATCCAGATGGAATTAAAACTCTGGCCACTTTGGAACCTGCAGTAATTTCATTTATACACACACGTATATGTGTATGCATATATCCGTCTTTATTAACTTGTAACCTTGAAAAAGAACAAGTGAAAAAAAAAAGAACAAGTGACCAAAGCCATTTCATTCTCCTAATTTCTTAAATCCAGAAAAAATAAATCACATTAGCAATAACTGATTGGTACTATCCCAAAACACTGGCTTTTACTATGTTCGGATGGTAAATGCAAAATAAAACTGTTTTAGAACGGTTTTAATTACTGAGATAACAGTTAAAAGAATGCCTAAAACTCTACCTACAGCCGGCCCTTTTGTCTGGGTATATTCTCTTCATAAGCCATCACGTGTTACTCACTCTGAGAGCAGGTTTTACAAGCTTCTTGGCCGTTTGGACTTGCAACTTTTAGACATCTCAGAACCAGTTTCTAAACTAATTACGGACACGCAATATCCTCCACAGAACCAAAAGCATTGAGTTTTTCAATATCGAAGAAAGGATTAAAGGGTTTAGTACGAAGATTTCCAGAAACCCGTGTATCTCAATTCATTCCCAAGTCCGGGAAAGCGGGCGAAATCAGAGAGAACGTGACGGCGAACTGGATAAAAGAGCAGGGCGGAAAACAAAGCAGCACTAGTAACGTTATTATTATTTTTTTTAAGTTGATAGATTTCTGGGCGAACACATACTGGGGCAAGACTTAGGATACTTAATTAGAAAAGGAAAAGGCCCTCCAAATGTCTCCGGGTAACATTAGGTTGCTCTCCGCTTTCCTTCGGTAAAATTTCCAAATTCTTGGTTTGGATCCCAGGACACCAAATGCCTCCTATTCTGACTTTCCATTTCTCGGAACTATCATTTCGTTTCTCGCAACCATCACTTGCACCTTCTTCCGACCTAAAACAGTAAGTTTCTACCCAACCCCCTTGACTAAGTCACTTCTCTGCTTCTCAGAACGTTTGTGTCCACCGAGGGCCCTGCCTTACCTTGCCCTAGCCCCCAGACAGCTGTCCCTTCCAGCGGTTAGACCCTCTGCCTCGGATTCGAGCCGTTGCGCAGCTCCATCCTTCTCACCTTGGTTACAGAAGAGGCTCCATAGTTTCGCGAAGATCAGCCCCATCATGAGCACCTTGGCGGGCCGCGGGGTCCCTCAGCAGCAGGTGCCGCTGCGCCGGGCCCCCCACCGCGGGACTGGCCGTAGGGCACCGAGGTAAAGCCGACTTGGGACCGCACGGCGAGGGCACTGGTTGGCGGAGAAGCCGCGATCTGCCGCTCAACTACCCGTCAGAAGGCACTGCGCCGAGTCCCTGGCCGAGAGTCCTTTGTTCGAGCCCACTGAGCCCAACGCCGACCCGTAGTCCCCTCGGTCTGAACCCACCTACCCACCAGAGCTTCTACCAGCCCCAAGCCCCGCCTCCGCTCCGCCTCCCCTCCGGATCCATGGACCGCCCATCGCCGGAAGCACGGCGCCGGACGTCAGCGCGCTTACGTCAGCACACGCCTTCGATGTGGCGTTTCCTCAAGTTTCACTTCCGGTGGGTGGGCTCCGAGCTACCGGAGGGTTGGAAAGCGGGGGAGTGCGTGGAACTCGCGGAGTTTCCCGGGAAGAACGCTTCATCCGGTGTCTTCCTGTTTAGAAGCTGTCGCTGAGTTACCATTTTTGAGTTTCTGTTGACTAGGAGGAGCCTTCCTGGTCCTTAAACCTGGGTACAGACTACAGTTTCTCTGAGCAGCTGCCGTTTGCTGCTTAAAAGGGAGGAGTGTTTCAACTGTCAAGTTCAGGCTGGCGGACAAGCTTCGCTTCTGCAGTGATTAATTCTGAATAGAATTGATTACGAAAGGATGCTTGGAATGCCTGCAGCCGCAGAGTTCGGCTGTGTGATTGATTTGTGCTCTGTGTGGTCTCAGTCCTATTCGAGTCTTTGCTACCGCACAGAACCCCGCCAGACTCCTCGGTCCACGGGATTTTCCCTTCCCGGCAAGAATACTGCAGTGGATTGCTGTTTCCTTCTCCAGGGGATCTTCCCGACCTAGGGATCCAGCCCTCCTCTCCTGCGTCTCCTGATTTGGCAGACCGATTCTTTACCACTGGCATTCTTTACCTGGGAATCCCATGAGACTAGTTTAAGGTCCCCCTATTTTCCAAAGTATTAGGTGTTTTCGAGGATCCCCAGCCCACAAAACAAAAAAGCGTATTTTGTGAGGTGTTGATTGGAAATAACTTCCTTTAGTTAAAATGAATCCTAGGAATCGTTCCTTCCAGTTTAAAAAAACAAGGAATAGCTACAAAGTGCAAAACAGATACTGAAATTTCAAGGAAAAAACTTGAACAACTAGGGATTATAAAAATGTTTATTATCCAATGTTCTTTAATAAGAACTATTGTAAACTGACTTAAGACTTGAAAGAAGTCTTGGCTGCACTTGGAATTGAATTAAATTTATTATTCAGTTAACTAAGAAGTCCACATATATATAAGCCAATTTTCTACATACTAGTTTCATTTCCTGCCCCCTCCAACCCTGACTCGTGGTTCAGTTCAGTTCAGTTGCTCAGTCGTGTCCGACTCTTTGCAACCCCATGAATCGCAGTATCCCAGGCCTCCCTGTCTATCACCAACTCCCAGAGTTCACTCAGACTCACGTCCATTGAGTAGGTGATGCCATCCAGCCATCTCATCCTCTGTTGTCGCCTTCTCCTCCTGCCCCCACTCCCTCCCAGCATCAGAGTCTTTTCCAATGAGTCAACTCTTCGCATGAGGTGGCCAAAGTACTGGAGTTTCAACTTTAGCATCATTCCTTCCAAAGAAATCCCAGGGCTAATCTCCTTGCAGTCCAAGGGACTCTCAAGCGTCTTCTCTAACACCACAGTTCAAAAGCATCAATTCTTCGGCACTCAGCCTTCTTCAAAGTCCAACTCTCACATCCATACATGACTACTGGAAAAACCATAGCCTTGACTAGATGGACCTTAGTCGGCAAAATAATGTCTGCTTTTCAATATGCTATCTAGGTTGGTCATAACTGTTCTTCCAAGGAGTAAGCGTCTTTTGATTTCATGGCTGCAGTCACCATCTGCAGTGATTTTGGAGCCCCCAAAAATAAAATCTGACACTGTTTCCACTGTTTCCCCATCCGACTCTTTAGGTTTTAACAAATATGAAAGCTTCACAGATTGGGATGAAATGTAACAAATACCCATGAAACTGAAGGAGAGAAATAAAAGACTATGGATTTGTGTGGAATATTTTAACCTCAGAAGGAGGGGCCTTTTGAAACAAACTATTTTATTACTTGTACAAGCGTATTTCTTATTATGTGTTTCCAGTGTTATGGTTCAAAGACCCTTTAAGGCTTATATATAAACTAGTGTGTTTCAACATTCTAATATTAAAGGCAAGTTTAAATCTCCCATACGAAAAGGTATGTACTATCTATGAAAATCAGTTTAATTTCATGACTGTGAATTGGTCCATTGTATATATGATGTGTATATACAGCAACCCCATGGACCCCATGGAGCCCCACCAGGCTCCTCCTGAGCCTCCCGGATCCAACCCCTCTAGGTCATCACAAAGCTCCAGGCTGGGCTCCTTCTGTTACTTAGTGATGTCCCACTACCTACCTGTTTTATACATGATAATGTATATATGTCAATGGTACTTTCTCAGTTTGTTCCACCCTCACCTTCCTCTGCTGTGTCCATAAGCCTGTTCTCTACTAGATTAATCAGTACCATTTTTCTAGATTCCATCTATATGTGTTAATATATGATACTTGTTTGACTTACTTTACTCTGTATAAGAGGCTTCAGGTTCATCCACCTCATTACAGTTAACTCAAATTCGTTCCTTTTAATGGCTGAGTAATATTCTGTTGTATAAATGTACCATTGCTTCTTCATCCATTCATCTGTTGATGGACATCTAGGTTGCTTTCATGTCCTGGCTGTACAACTACATATGTTTAATATTCCCTAGGAAGAACTATTATAAACTTACTTTAGATCAAGCTAAACTGGCCACAGCTGGAATTGAATACAATTTATTACTCAGTTAACTAAGATATATTGCATGCATAGCTTTAACTAAGGATCCAGGGACAGCATGTTCTGTTGACTAGGAATGAAACTTTAAAAAAAAAAAAACCTTCTAAATCTTAAAATATTATATTCACTGTGACTTTAAAATTCTCCATCAGTCTTTCATGTTTCTGCATATCTTCTCATACCTTTTTGATTTGGACTAGCTTATCAAGGATATTTGTATAGCAAATGATTTTTAGAAATTTAACATCCCTCTTTGGGGCAG
Organism: Oryx dammah; assembly: GCF_014754425.2. NCBI lineage: Eukaryota > Metazoa > Chordata > Mammalia > Artiodactyla > Bovidae > Oryx > Oryx dammah. The sequence goes on from NW_024070194.1 coordinate 63,047,984, forward strand.
AGGGCAGATTTGTTGACTCATCATGATAGTAAAGACAATGTCTCCCACTGAAAAATGATAAGGTTTTCAGAAAAGATGAGGGGTAGGGTGGAGGGAAGCTCATGGGTGGGGCTACGAGCTGAACAAGTTTAGTCATTCTACCCCACAGTCTTTGGGAAGGTGTGAGACAAGGACCCTTCTTGAGGTTCAGGGTGGTGAGTTCCCAGAGGGGGAGAAAAGATAGGGCTTTCTTAAACAGGATTCCTCTCAAGGAACCCAGTTCAACTCTACAAGCATCAGCTGGCCACCACTACTTTGTAGGAGTCAGGGCTTTGGGAACAAGCACAAGTGTTACTATTCTGGCTGCTGCTATTGCTATGACTAATGAACTTTCATTTGACTCTGGCTCAGGAGGCTCATAGCTTCTGCCAGGATCTATGATACTGTGGTATGCTGACTTGTTTTCTAACAAATAAGCAAAACTGTAGACCCTTCCCAGGTGTTGGCAGTTTCAGTGACAAAGATGGAATACTAACAAGACATGACTTCCTGGAACAGGAAATGTAAGAGCCTCTCCACAGTCCATTTAGTACATTTAACATGATTTGGACTCCTAGGAGATTGAACCAGTCAATCCTAAAGGAAATCAACCCTGAGGATCCATTAGAAGGATTGATGCTGAGGCTGAAGCTCCAATACTTTGGCCACCTGATGCAAAGAACTGACTGACTAGAAAGGATTCTAATAGTGGGAAAGATTGAGGGCAAGAAGAGAAGAGAATGCATCTGGGAATGCATTAGTTAACATAGTGAGAATGCAAGAAAAACAAGTGTAGCCTTGACTTTAACCATATCAGACTTTTGAGCTACTTGGTTCTTTCTTGTAACTCACTGCACCTTTGCTCTGTGAAAAACATAACTCTGTTTGGCATTTTCTGAGGCTGACATAGATTAGAAATATAAAGAAAAAACACTTTGAGGGAAAATAAGTTTTCTGGTTGAGCAGCCTTTATCAAAAGAGGGTCATAAAATGTTCACAGGCCTCCAAGACCAGAAGATACTGTATACAACATCATTTGTGGAAAAGGTATGCAGAAAAATCCTGGTTTTGATAAGGGCAAAACTGCTGGAATGTTTGGGCTGACTCTGTATAACCTTGCATCTTTCTTTCCCTCTATGTATAAGGCAAGGTATAAAAGTACCTTTTGAAAAATAAAGTTTTGGGGCCTCGCTCACCGAAGCAGCTTGGTCACCCCGTGTTTTTTCTTCTTTTTTCTCTCTCTCTCTCCCTCTCCCTCTTTTTCAGGCTGATCCCTTGGAGCATAGGGGCTCCCTGCGTTCACTTACCTGCCCGGGTTTCTAAGACCTGAATGGGAAGACGTTCTGTGTATTCACTCCCTTGGGAGACTGGGAGGGTACCTGTGGCCTCCGTGAACAGGGCAAACTTCTTGTCTTGAAGTTTTATTGGTTCTCTATGTAAACCAAGGAATATCAGCCTCTTTCTCTCCTCTATTTTCTTATCTACAACATTCTTATCTATCTCTCTCTCTAAATCAATCGCAATCGCTGACGCCATTCCTCCTTCGGGTTTCCCTGGATCCTGCGGGGGCTGGACCCCGTCGGACAGGGAAACCTGGTGTGCTGCAGTCCATGGGGTCTCAGGGAGTCAGACACGGCTTAGTGACTGAACAACAGCAACATGATTTGAAAAAAGTCCTTGGATTTAGTAACGGCTATGTTATTCAACCTGGCAATAAATAATCCTCTACTCTCTCGCTGAGGAGGAATTAGGGATAAGGCTGTGGACTGAGCACTGGGAAGCAGGTTCAAAGACAGCTGCCTGAACAGTGACTTGATTGTTGTTATCCTTGGGATGAGGGCTAGAGGGTCCATATGATCAGCCTCATACCCATCCTACTGCTGCTGCTGCTGCTAAGTCGCTTCAGTCGTGTCCGACTCTGTGAGACCCCATAGACGGCAGCCCGCCAGGGTCCCCTGTCCCTGGGATTCTCCAGGCAAGAACACTAGAGTGGGTTGCCATTTCCTTTTCCAGTGCATGAAAGTGAGAAGTGAAAGTGAAGTCACTCAGTCGTGTCCGACTCTTGGCGACCTCATGGACTGCAGCCTACCAGGCTCCTCCATCCATGGGATTTTCCAGGCAAGAGTACTGGAGTGGGTTACCGTTGCCTTCTCTGCACACCCATCCTAAACAATGCTAAGATTCACCCTGGCTTAGAGTAAAGTTCTGATCCTTTTCAGACAATAATTACAGAGACACTCACCTATGCCAAATGCAAAAAGAGTGAAATTTATGTATGCTCTGAGTAGAAATCTTGCAAATTTACAGAACTCTGACTGGTTAGTTTGGGAGATAAAAGGAAGGCACACATACTATTTGTTAGCAGTCAGATGTGTGAAAAGGAAGGAATAGCTCTTCCTAGGGTGCTGTAAAACACAGTTTGGTTCAGCACTCTAGGCAGAACTATTTCTTTTCACAAGCTGTTCGATGGGAATAGCTTGGCCCTCTTACAGCTCAACTCCTGAGTTCTATCAAGCCAGTCTCAAATCTTTTCAAAGATGACATTAAAAAGCCTCAAAATTTTGTTTTTTGGTTTTTTTTTTGAAGTGGGTTTTGGTCATAAGGGCACCCTGGTCCTCTTAGTAAAAGTTCCCTGAGATAGAAAAATCCCATGAGAGGTCACGATGAAACCCTGCATAGTATCTGGGCATATATTGCTCTGCCTTTTGCCTGTATGCTCCCCTATACTGGCCCTCATGGGCTGAAAGACAGACACATTATGGATCTTTATAAGTTTTATAAAAATCCTCTCGTCTCTCTTGCTCCTGATTGATTCTTCCAGATAAAAAGCTTGGGTGACAGTAAAGGATTATTGGAAAGATGTAGTTATAGTTCCTGGAATGGGACACATGAATTTTGTGGCAATGGAAAGACGGGGGGAAAAAAAAAGCATCTGGGGAGGGAGCAACTTAAGCACTGAGAAGTAGAGGGAAATGAAGGGACATTAATATTTTCTTGTCTTTTAGAACAACTCTAGGACTCTTCCTCACAAAGGAAAATGCCTTAGTGCAACTCTCCCAAACTACTGCAAGTTCCTTTAATTTAACTGACTCCTGGGTTGCTGTCTGTTAGAGAGCTTTGATTGCAGTTTAACCGCCGTTCTCTTAATCTTACTTCTCAGTATTGGAAATAGCAGCAAATGGCCCCAGTTTTTTCACTTCCCATGGTATCTTTAAAATTCCATTTTAGCTCCTTTTTACTTTTGAGTCACTGGTTACAACTCTTTTCTGTGTTATTTTATGGTTCACTTTAGGCTCAGATAGTAAAGACCCTGCCTGCAATGCGGCAGACCCAGGTTCAATCCTGGGGTTGTAAAGATCTGGAGAAGGGAATAGCAACCCACCCCAGTATTCTTGCCTGGAGAATCCCATGGACGGTTGCAAAGAGTTGAACATGACTGAGCAACTAACACTTAGGTTTGAGTATCTGTCTTTAACTTACTACATGTATTAGTTTCTTATAGCTTCTGTTCCAAATTATTACTTGGTGGATTAAAACAAAATAATCTCTCATGAAATGTGAAATATTTCACTGGGCTAAAGTCATAGTGTTGGCGGGATTACGCTACCTCCAGAAGCTCTGGAAGGGAATTTGCCTCTTTCCTCTTCCAGTTCCTGGTAGCTGCTGACAATCCTTAACTTATGGACACATTGCTCGAATCTTTGCCTCGCTGGTAACATTGCATTCTTTTTTTCTATGTCAAATCTCCCTCTGCCTTTTATTTCCCCCTTGGCCGTGCCTGGAAGCATGTGGGAATCTTAGTGCCCTGAACAGGGATGGAACCCACTGTGCCTCTTGCAGTGGAAGCATAGAGTCTTAACCACGGGACCACCAGGGAAGTCCCCCTCTGCTTCTTTCTCACTTGCTGACACCCAGATTATCCCACATAATCTCTTCATGTACATGTACACTGATCATGTACGGATGTGAAAGTTGGATCATAAAGAAGGCTGAGTGCCAAAGAACTGATGCTTTTGAACTGTGGTGCTGGAGAAGACTCTTGTTCCTTGGACACCAAGGAGATCAAACCAGTCAGTCCTAAAGGAAATCACCCTGAATATCATTGAAAGGACTGATGCTGAAGCTCCAATTCTTTGGCCACCTGATGGGAGGCACCGAGTCATTGGAAAAGACTCTTCATGCTGGGAAAGATTTGAGGGCAAGAAGAGCAGGGGATGACAGACGATAAGATGGTTGGATGGCATCATAGACTCAGTGGACATGAGTTTGAGCAAACTCTGAGAGATAGACACCACCCTCCCCCAACTGGGCAATTTTGATTGCATACTTGACTGATTTTTACCTTGTTGGGTACTGGATGTTTTAATATGCCTGTAAATATTCTTGAACTCTTAGTCAAATTATTGAAAGTATTTCACTCAGGTATTACTTTGAAGATTCATTTTTGCCAGGTCTAGACGCTTACTCCTTAGAAGGAAAGTTATGACCAACCTAGATAGCATATTGAAAAGCAGAGACATTACTTTGCCAACAAAGGTCCGTCTAGTCAAGGCTATGGTTTTTCCTGTGGTCATGTATGGATGTGAGAGTTGGACTGTGAACAAAGCTGAACGCTGAACAACTGATGCTTTTGAACTGTGGTGTTAAAGAAGACTCTTGAGAGTCCCTTGGCCTGCAAGGAGATCCAACCAGTCCATTCTGAAGATCAGCCCTGGGATTTCTTTGGAAGGAATGATGCTGAAGCTGAAACTCCAGTACTTTGGCCACCTCATGCGACGAGTTGACTCACTGGAAAAGACTCTGATGCTGGGAGGGATTGGGGCCAGGAGGAGAAGGGGACAACAGAGGATGAGATGGCTGGATGGCATCACTGACTCAATGGACGTGAGTCTGAGTGAGCTCTGGGAGTTGGTGATGGACAGGGAGGCCTGGCGTGCTGCAATTTATGGGGTCACAAAGAGTCAGACACGACTGAGTGACTGAACTGAACTGAACTGAACTGAGGGAAGTGTTTAGTGTAAGACTAGTTTTGACCACCTCCTGAGGCAAAATTCTTGTGAGTACTTACTGAGTACCCATAAATTACACGCTTCTCAGGCTGCGCTCAGAGAAAGCAATGGCAACCCACTCCAGAGTACTCTTGCCTGGAAAATCCCATGGGTGGAGGAGCCTGGTAGGCTGCAGTCCATGGGGTGGCCAAGAGTCGGACCAACTTAGCGACTTCGCTTTCACTTTTCACTTTCATGCATTGGAGAAGGAAATGGCAACCCACTCCAGTGTTCTTGCCTGGACAATCCCAGGGACGGGGGAGCCTGGTGGGCTGCCATCTATGGGGTCGCACAGAGTCGGACACGACTGAAGCGACTTAGCAGCAGAAGCAGCAAGCAGGCTGCGCTAGTGGTAAAGAATCCGCCTGCCAATGCAGGAGATAGAAGAGATGTGGGTTCAATTCCTGGGTCAGGAAAATCCCCTGGAGGAGGGCATGGCAACCCACTTCAGTAGTCTTGCCTGGAGAATCCCCAGGGATAGAGGGGCCTGGCCAGCTACAGTTCGTGGGGGTCACAGAGTCGGACATGACTGAAGTGACTTAGCAGGCAAATCAGTTATTTCTCAACAAAACATTTAGTGGTCTAAAATAAATAAATAAAAGCGTGGCGACTGACTCCGCAACACTTCCCAGTGAAAACTTTAGCTGATGCCAGAGGAGGTCCTGGGACTCAGGTTTTGCCAGTGAAGCCCAAGCTCTCAAAGCACCACGTAGGATGGTGTTTTAGCTCTCCAGGCCGAAAGCCTAGAAGCACCTACGCACGTGAATCACCTGCGCACGTGAACACCTGCGCCCGTGAGTCACCTGGAAGGAATCAGCTAGGAGAGCGGGCGGGGCGGGCGAGTAGGGGGCGCGGACGCCCTCGCCCCTCCCCCTCCCGCAGGGGATTCTCGGCTCCCGCCGCTGGCGCTGCTACTGGGCGACAGCGTCCTGACGTGGCGTCAACGGCCGTCGGGCGAAGGCTGGCAGCTGCCGCCGCGGGTCGTCGGAGCCCGCCCTTTCCTTTCAGCACAAATGTCCGTTTGTAAAACAGCCCGGCTGGCGTCTGCTGGATTTGCAGGCTTCGGTCCTGCAGGAAGTGCGGGAGGCTCAGAATTTCCACCGTGTTCACCTTAGAGCCAGCCACGGCAGCGCCAGCCCACCCAGTAGCCTGAGTGCCCGCAGCGTCAGCAGGTACACCGAGGGGGTGAGCTACCTCCCCCGTCCTCTCCGAGCGTTTCCACTAGTTTCTCTGGCAGAGGAATCCTTGTTTTTCCTCTCCGTTTTCTTATCTTGATGCAGACTTTAAGGCCAGTGATCCGTGTACCCACATCTCGCCTCCCCTCGCTCCCCCTTTTCTATAATGGCTCTTTAAAGTGCTTGAAATGGTATCAAGCGAATCCTTGAAGGAACGCTATACATTTGTCTTCGTGGTTAAAAGTGACTGGTTGTTGTTGCTCACTTGCTCAGTCGAGTCTGACTCTGTGTGACCCCGTGGGCTGTAGCCCACCAGGCTCCTCTTGTCCATGGATTCTCCAGGCAAGAATGCTGGAGTGGGTTTCTTTGTTCTCCTCCAGGGGATCTTCCAGACCCAGGATCAGACCCGCATCTTCTTCATTAGCAGTCGGTTTCTTTACCACTGAACCAGCGTGACTGGTAACCTTGGGTAAATTTCTGGTGAGACAGAATCAACCTCTTGGCACTGTTAGGAGGATTAAATGGAACAGAGGTGTAAAATTCTAAGTATTTGTTTTCACCACATGTAACTTTTAAAAAATTGTGGTGTGCTTGATGGAGTGGTTTGTTAGGTTAATTACTAGCACCTGGTGAATTTCCCATCCTTTTCTGTTGGTTTCTTAAAGTAGCCCATTATCTCCGCATTCCCATCTTCTTAGATAAACTTGCTCTGTTCCCTCTAAAGGCCCATTTGTGCCTTAAAACCCTTTTCTGTTTACACAAGGACTTCTTCACAGCAATTCTATCTCAGTCAAACTTTTTTCTTTCTATTGAATCATTTCAATCAGCAAATTAGTTTCCTAGGACTGTGGTACCAAAGTGCCACAAATAAGGTGACTTAAAACAATTTATTATTTTTAAAATGTATTTGGTTGTGTGGGGTCTTAGTTGTAGCAGGTGGAATCTTTAGTTTCTGCAGGGTGTATCTTTCATTTCATCATGCAAACTCTGAGTTTCAGCTTGTGAGATCTAGTTCTCTGACCAGCGATTGGGGAGCACAGGATCTTAACTACTTGGGCCACCTGGGAAGTCCCTGAACAGTTTACTGTGAGAGAAATTTATTCTCTCATTATTCTGGAGCCTGAGTCTGAAATCAATATGTTGACAGGGCTGTGCTCCACCTGAAAGTTCTAGGGAAGAATCCTCTCTTGCTGCTTTTCAGCTTCTGGTAGATGCTGGCAATCCTTAATATTCCATGCCTTACGGCTGCACCCCTCCAATCTCTGCCCTTGTCATTTCATGGCTTTCTTCCTTGTATGTCTATGCACAAGTGTCTTCATCTTCCTTTCTTATAGTAACACCAGTCAATGGGTTTAGGGCCCACCCTAATCCAATATGATTTAATTTTAACTCGATCATATCTACAAAGACTTTTCAAATATGATCATATTCCCAGATATCAAGGGTTAGGACTTGAACATGTGTTGTTAGAGGACATACTTCAGATTACAACAGTGAGACTAATCTAGGTGTGGAGTACTTCAGACAACAGGGAACCAATGCAATTTCATCTTAATTATACCAGTCTATCAGACAACTCCCAGGGTCAGGCACATGCATTTAAACTGTTGGGGAGGAGGCATTGTCCTGAATGTTAATCAGCTTTGGACAAAGAGAAGTAGGCGGATGAAAGCTTAAGGCCTGCCCGGTCTTACTTCCTTGCTTAGTCCAGCATGACTTTGGTGCTGCCCTGATATTGCTCTGCTGAAAGGCTATTACTTTCTGTGGAAATAATAATATTCATAAAAGGCATGTGTTAGCTCAAGAATGGGGGAAAGGTAAAAATAAAATTGTAAAGTTTTCTAAATACATTCTTTCACTGTTACCACTGTCTTGTTCCTGCCTTTCAGCACCTGTCCTAAATGCCCACTCATAAATCACACATCTAGGGGTTTTTCACATGTTTTAGTTGTTGCTGTTAGGAATGTTTCCCTCTCCATTTTGTAATTTCTCCAGAGTTGATTTTAGGATTCACCATCTTCATGTCAATTGATAATCCTGCTATCCTTTTTGTTTCTTTAAAAAATTTTTTGTTTTGTATTGAAATATAATTGATTTATAATATGTTAGTTTCAGAAAGTTAGCACTTAGTTGGCGAATTGATTGAGTTAGTGTGTACATATATATCTATTCTTTTTCAAGTTCTTTTCCCATTTAGGTTATTACAGAGTATTGAGTAGAGGTCCCTGTGCTATACAGTAGGTCCTTGTTATTTATTTTAAATATAGTAGTGTATACATGCCAATCCTAATCTCCAGATTTATCTGTTCCCCTCACCTTTACCTTTTGGTAACCAGAAGTTTGTTTTCTAAGTCTGTGATTTTGTTTCTGTCTTGTAAAGAAGTTCATTTGTATCTTTTTTTTTTTAAAGATTCTGCAGATTAGTGATATCATATGGTACTTGTCTCTGACTTACTTCAGTTAGTATGATAATCACCATGTCCATTCATGTTGCAAATGGCATTATTTCATTATTTTTAATCTGAAATCTTAATGTTTTATTCACAGGGAGGAAAACAGATTTTTCATCTATAATTCAGAAGCTAAGTAAATAACAAAATGAAGCCAGTAAAGCATCTGTTGACCTCTAGTGGTAAATTGGTAAACGTTCCAGAATTAACATTTAAAAAAGGACTATTTAATTCACCATTGTCACCTAAACCAAAGGAAAAACATAATGCAAAATTAGTACGTGATAAACTTGAACCGATGGTCTTAAGATCTCCACCAACAGGAGAATCCATTGTAAGGTATGCTTTGCCCATTCCATCAAATAAGACAAAGGAGTTAATAGCAGAAGATGAATTGATCAGGAAAATTACCAAACATCTGAAGATGGTAAGATACTTGTTGATGCTTGATCCCCATAACCATTTCCAGGTTTATTGATTTCCTGAGAAGACTCACTGGATTCAGCATATGGTCATATTGATAGCTAAGATATAGTGAAAGAAAAGCAAAATCAGCAAAAGGAAAAGGCACAAGGGATGAAGTCTGGAGGAAACCAGGTCCAAGCTTCCTAGATTTCTTTACCTTTCGAGTCACCCAGGACATGCTTAATTCCCCCAACAGCAAATTGTGGCAACACATGTGAAATGTATACCAGAAGAGTTTATTAGAGACTCAGTGTCCAGGGTTTCATTGGAGGTTGGTCGCTTTGGTACTCTCTGCCTTTTTGTTGTTCACTAGCTCAGTTGTATCAGATTCTTTGTGAATCCGTGGACTGCAGCACACCAGGCTTCTTTGTCCTTCACTCTCTCTCAAAGTTTGCTCAAACTCATGTCCATTGAATCAGTATGCCATCCAACCATCTCATCCTCTGTTGCCCCCTTCTCCTCCTTCCCTCAGTCTTTCCCAGCATGAAGAGTCTTTTCCAATGAGTTGGTGCTTCCCATCAGGTGGCCAAAGTATTGGAGCTTCAGCATCAGTCCTTCCAATGATTGTTCGGGGTTGATTTCCTTTAGGATTGACTGGTTTGAACTCCTTGTTGTCCAAGGGACTCTCAAGAATCTTCTCCAGCACCATAATTCGAAGGCATCAATTCTTCAGTGCTCAGCTTTCTTTATGGTCCAACTCTTACATCTGTACATGACTACTGGAAAAGGCATAGTTTTGACTATACAAACCTTTGTGGGCAAAGGGATGTCTCTGCTTTTTAATACACTGTCTAGGTTTGTCATAGACAAAGAGCAAGCATCTTTTAATTTCGTGAGTGCATGTACCAAAATTCCATACTCCCTGAAGGAAAGCAGGTGTTCAGCATAAATCATACAGTTTGTATAGTGAATTTAGGGACAATGAGCCATTATCATCAGTCAGCAAACAGTGGGAATCCTCCTGAAATACAGGTTCTGAGACATAAGCAGATCTTTCTAAGAATAGGCCTTTCAAAGTTTCATGCTTGCTCTGTTAGCTCTTCTCTGCACTTTAGAAACTCTAGCTCTCAGTGATGGGGGTGGGGCGGGAATCTCCTTTTCTCTGAGATTCTTTTTTGCACATTGATCCAGAATTGAGTAGTTGTACATGCACCCAATACCAAGTGAGAACAGTGAGGGATAGCACAAATATACAAAAAGTATAGTTCATCAAACTTCCAAAGTACAAGTTTGCTCAAAGTTCAAAGGGTTAGCTCCGAGAATTTCGTTTAAAAACGTATTGTTTTGTGGTCTCCATCTCTCTATTTTTCCTACTCTCTTCAAGGAAGAAAAGAAAGTCAAGTCAGATTTTGAGGTGGTAAGTAGAGTTGAGGCTTCAGCTGTTCATAGACTCTTCCTTCAATGCAGAAATGGAAGAGTCATAGGGCCTGTCTTCATTGAGAGACATCAAGGACTATTACTTATACTGCTTCTTCAGGATGATATGAGGTGGGGCATGAGATGGAAAATTTAAGTGTATGGCACTGCAGAAATAAGTCTTACTGCTAAAATGATTCTGACATGGTTGATTAAGTACATTTTTATGTTTAGTATATTAATACAATTTTTACACCATAAGTATATAATTCGCTTTGATATTTCTCATAGGTGGTTTCCAGTTTGGAAGAAACCTATGGATATGGCACTCAAAATGGAGAAAAAGAAATTGTGAAGCCTGAACATGAAGAATTAACCTTTTCTGTAAGTATATGTAATGCTAATGTAGAGACATTAATGCTGTAAAGGGCCTAGATTTTCTTTTAGAATCTGTATATGTTCTCTGAATTCGCCATCCATGAAAATGATCGTCTTAGGAAACCTGAAAGTACTGTACTGATTTTTTCCATCCTCTGCCAAATACTTACCTTAAAGTTTAATTAAGGCATATCTGTATCTTGAGCTTACTTTTGGTGCTAATGTATCTCCTGCTTAATATTTAAGATTTGGTTGGAGTTGATCTTCATTGGGTTAAGAAATTATTTTCTATTTTTTGGTTTACTAAATAAAAGAATCCTGAACATTGAAGAGATTATTGAATTTTAACAAGTATCTTTGTTGTATATATTGAAATGATGTAACTATTAAAGTGATTACATTTTATAATTAAGTTTGTTAGTTAGGGATTGGGTTTGGCTTCATGTAATAAAATAACTATGTTGGATCTTTCAAACCCAACAACTGTTTTGAGTCTTTCAAACACAGTATGTTTCTTGGTTTATTTGATTTCTTTTTCTTTTATTTTTTCAGCATTCTGTGGTTTTCATCATACAGATCTAGTATATTTTTCTTAAGATTTATACATTAATTTTATGCTACTTGGAATGATTTTTAATGGCATTGTGTTTTTTATTTTTTCCCTTATTAGTATATAAAAATATGATTGATTTTCATGTGTTGATCTTATATCTTACACACTTGCTCAATGTACTGTTTTTCGTTTTAGGATTTTTCTATAGATATTTTGGGGTTTTGTACCTAAGCAATTAGTAGTGTAGTGAAGTCACTCAGTCGTGTCTGACTCTTTGCGACCCCATGGACTATAGCCTACCAGGCTCCTCCATCCGTGGGATTCTCCAGGCAAGAGTACTGGAGTGGGGTGCCATTTCCTTCTCCAGGAGATCTTCCCAACCCAGGGATTGAACCCGGGTCTCCCACATTGCAGGCAGACGCTTTACCATCTGAGTCAACAGGGAAGCTCACCTAAGCAATTATGTCATCTTCAAATAAGGACAGTTTTACTTCTTCTTGTTCAATCTGAATGTTTTTATTTCTTCCTTTCTCTCTTTCTTTTTGGCCGTGCTATATAGCATGCAGGCTCTTAGTTCCCCCACCAGGAATCGAACCCACATCCTCTTCATTTCAAGGCAGATTCTTAACCACCAGGGAAGTCCCTATTCCCACTTTCTAAAGAGGTTTTTTTTTTATTATTATAAGTAGATGTTGAATTTTATCAGAAACATTTTCTGCATCTGTTGAGATTATCATATGGTTTTTATTCTTCAATTTGTCAATATGGTGTATCACATTGATTGCAGATATTGCAAAACCCTGTATCCCTGGGATAAATCCCACTTGATCTTATTTTATGGTCCTTGTAACGTATTGTTGGAGTAGGTTTGCTAGTATTTGGAGGATTTTTGTTTATCAGTGATACTGTCTTATAATTTTCTTTTTCATGGTGTGTCTGATTTTTGTATTAGAGTGATGATGGCCTTGGAAACAAACAGAAATCATTCTGTCGTTTTTGAGATTGCATCCAAGTACTGCATTTCAGACTCTCTTGTTGACCATGATGGCTACTCCATTTCTTCTAAGGGATTCCTGTCCCCAGTAGTAGATATAATGGTCATCTGAGTTAAATTCACCCTTTCCAGGCCATTTGAGAACACTGATTCCTAGAGTGTCGATGTTCACTCTTGCCATCTCTTCTTTGACCACTTCCAATTTGCCTTGATTCATGGACCTAACATTCCAAGTTCCTATGCAATATTGCTCTTTACAGCATCGGATCTTGCTTCTATCACCAATCACATCCACAACTGGGTATTGCTTTGCTTTGGCTCCATCCCTTCATTCTTTCTGGAGTTATTTCTCCACTGATCTCCAGTAGCATATTGGACACTTACCAACCTGGGGAGTTCCTCTTTCAGTATCCTATCATTTTGCCTTTTCATATGGTCATGGGGTTCTCAAGGCAAGAATACTGAAGTGGTTTGCCATTCTCTTCTCCAGTGGACCACATTCTGTCAGACCTCTCCACCATGACTCTCCTGTCTTGGGTGGCCCCACATGGCATGGCTTAGTTTCATTGAGTTAGACAAGGCTGTGGTCCATGTGATTAGATTGACTACTTTTCTGTGGGTATGGTTTCAGTGTGTCTGCCCTCTGATGCCCTCTTGCAGCACCTACCATCTTACTTGGGTTTCTTTTACCTTGGACGTGGGGTATCTCTTCATGGCTACTCCAGCAAAGTGCAGCCACTGCTTCTTACCTTGGACGAGGGGTATCTATTCACAGCCTCCCCTCCTGACCTTGAACATGGAGTAGTTCCTCTCGGCCCTCCTGCACCCGCGCAGCCACCGCTCCTTGGACGTTCAGCAATACATGAACCGTGAACTTCCAGATGTTCAAGTTGGTTTTAGAAAAGGCAGAGGAACCAGAGATCAAATTGCCTACATCCGCTGGATCATCGAAAAAGCAAGAGAGTTCCAGAAAAACATCTATTTCTGCTTTATTGACTATGCCAAAGCCTTTGACTATGTGGATCACAATAAACTGTGGAAAATTCTGAAAGAGATGGGAATACCAGACCACCTGGCCTGCCTCTTAAGAAACCTATATGCAGGTCAGGAAGCAACAGTTAGAACTGGGCATGGAACAACAGACTGGTTCCAAATAGGAAAAGGAGTACGTCAAGGCTGTATATTGTCACCCTGCTTATTTAACTTCTATGCAGAGTACATCTTGAGAAATAGCAATAACCTCAGATATGCAGATGACACCACCCTTATGGCAGAAAGTGAAGAGGAACTAAAAAGCCTCTTGATGAAAGCAAAAGAGGAGAGTGAAAAAGTTGGCTTAAAGCTCAACATTCAGAAAACGAAGATCATGGCATCTGGTCCCATCACTTCATGGGAAATAGATGGGGAAACAGTGAAAACAGTGTCAGACTTTATTTTTTGGGGCTCCCAAATCACTGCAGATGTTGATTGCAGCCATGAAATTAAAAGACGCTTACTCCTTGGAAGGAAAGTTATGACGAACCTAGATAGCATATTCAAAAGCAGAGACATTACTTTGCCAACAAAGGTCCTTCTAGTCACGGGTATGGTTTTCCCAGTAGTCATGTATGGATGTGAGAGTTGGACTGTGAAGAAAGATGAGCGCTGAAGAATTGATGCTTTTGAACTGTGGTGTTGGAGAAGACTCTTGAGAGTCCCTTGGACTGCAAGGAGATCCAACCAGTCTATCCTAAAGGAGATCAGTCCTGGGTGTTCTTTGGAAGGACTGATGCTAAAGCTGAAACTCCAATACTCTGGCCACCTCATGCGAAGAGTTGACTCATTGGAAAAGACTCTGATGCTGGGAGGGATTGAGGGTAGGAGGAGAAGGGGATGACCGAGGATGAGATGGCTGGATCGCATCACCAACTTGATGGCCATGAGTCTGAGTGAAATCAGGGAGTTGGTAATGGACAGGGAGCCCTGGTGTGCTGCCGTTCATGGGGTTGTAATGAGTTGGACACGACTGAGTGACTGAACGGAACTGATGATGGCCTAATAGCACGAGTTTGGAAGTGTTGTTTCCTCTACAGTTTTATGGAATATTTTCAGAAGGATACGTGTTAATTCTTTTCTAAATATTTGGTAGAATTCCCCTGTGAAGTCATCTGATCCTGGACTTCTGTGTGTTGGGAGTTTTAAAATTGCTCTTTCAATTTCATTTCTGATAATTGTTCATATTTTCTATTTGTTTTTGTTTTCTTTGAGGTTGTCCATTTTATTGGCCTGTAGTTGCTCATGGTAGTCTCATAATCTTTTGTATTTCTACGGTTTGATTGTAACTTTTGCTTTTTCACTTCTAATTTTATTGATTTGGTGTCCTCTCCCTTTTCTTGATGACTCTAGCTAAAAGTTTATCAATTTTGTTTAATTTTTCAAAGAACTAGGTTTTAGTTTCATTGGTCTTTTCTATTTTTTTTTCTTTTAGTCTGTATTTCAGCTCTGATTCTTTATGATTTCTTTTATTCTACTAACTTGGGGTTTTATTTGTTCTTTGTGGTTGTTTTAGGTATAAGGTTAAGTTGCTTGAGATTTTTCTCCTTGCCAGAGATAAGCTTGTATTGCTATAAACTTCCCTCTATAGAACTGTTTCACCTGCATTCCATAGTTTTTGGGTCATAATGTTATCATTTTCATTTGTCTCTGGATATTTTTTTATTTCATCTTTGATTTCTTCAGTGAACCATTGGTTGTTTAATAGCATATTGTTTGGCCTCCATATCCTTATGTTTTTTGCAGGTTTTTTTTCCTTGTAGTTGATTTCTGGCATCATAGTGTCAGACAGTTTGCTTGATACGATTTCAATTTTCTTATATTTAGTGAGGCTTACTTTGTGGCCCAGCATGTGTCCTGGGTAATTTCCATGTATACTTGAAAAAGAATGTGTATCTTGATCAAATTGATCTTCATCTTCTATTTGTGACCTGAATGTAGGTGGGAGGAAATCCCCAAGTATTCAAATGGTTTCATTTTCTACTAAATAGTAATTCTGGTTAATTCATTTTACCACTCTCCTGAATGACTGATTTCCCCCTCTGTCTCCTATATGACTATCGGTTTTTACCATGATAAAAAAAAGTATGAATTTGAGTGTGTTTAAAATGTAATGTTGAGGGAACATATTTCTCCTGGGGAACATTCTCTTGAGAATGTTATAACTATGTATAAGCATCTGAGATTTTTTAAAAAATCTTTGGTCAATTGTCTGATAATCATTGCTCTACTAAATGGAGAAGGCAATGGCACCCCACTCCAGTTCTCTTGCCTGGAAAATCCAATGGACGGAGGAGCCTGGTAGGCTGCAGTTCATGGGGTCTCCAATAGTCGGACACGACTGAGCGACTTCACTTTCACTTTTCACTTTCATGCACTGGAGAAGGAAATGGCAACCCACTCCAGTGTTCTTGCCTGGAGAATCCCAGGGATGGGGGAGCCTGGTGGGCTGCTGTCTATGGGGTCACACAGAGTTGGACATGACTGAAGTGACTTAGCAGCAGCAGCTCTACTAAAAGAGATTCAGTCACTGTGACATTTTAATATGTAACTTTTTCTTAAAAAATTTCTATTGCTCATTAAGTGAGGATGAAGACTACACCTCTTGGTAAGTATACTTATAATCAGAAGTCATAGTCAGCATTCGTTTTTAACACAAAGCATTACTATAATGCATATTTAAGTGTGTGTGGTTTTTTCTTTTTTGGTACTCCCAGATTTCAGGAGTCTAAGGCTGGAATGCCTGATATTCTGCATCTGTGTAGAGGAGAATGTAAGGAAAGACATAGTTGGGTATATGTCATTATTGAACCACTTCTCAGAATGTACTTTCTTTCCAGGAGAATTTGCTAGTGTAGTGAACATGGTTTCCTATCTTGATGCATTTCAAGGGATATAACTTACACATACAAAACTATTTTCAAAAATAGTTAAGTATACTGAAATATGGATGGATATGCATGTGAATTCTGAAATAAAAGTGACTGTGTTTTGCTGCTTTTTTCATAAGGTTGGGGATGATCTGACTTCATTCTTAATATGTTGTTCACAATTTGCAACTCAGTTAGAAGCAGCAGCTAAGGAAGAACATAATGTATGTATTCTGTGTAAACTGCCAAGTATAAGATATTACTTAATATTTTAATCATGTTTAAAATGATAAAACAATATAAATTGATAATTACTAATTAAAATATTATTAGTTGTTAGTAATATTTTAGTAAAAAAACAGTTATATTTGCTGTTGATCTTAAATATGACAATCCAGTCAGCAATATTAGTCTAGGTATAGTGCCTTAAGTTGTTATAAAAGGCATTGGAAAGCATTATTTGTTATCATAGGCATTTATTTCTGTGAATTTTCCTTTATGTACAGCATTGACTGGGTCATTAGTATTTTCATATGTAGTATTTACATTTTATTGTTTTTAAAGTAAGTACAGACTGCCAGGAAAGTCCCTATGCTTATTCTGATTTTTTTCAGTTAAGCAACTTTTCTTCTGCCTAAATGTATGTAATAAAATTTTTCTTTAATAGTGTAACTCAGAATTTTTACTTGGTTGTGATTGAGTTTGGTTGTTTTTGTGGCAAAGGTTATCAGTTTAGCATTACATTTTGAAAGTGGTAAATATTAGTATTTTAGACTGTGTGATGGGTTTTGTGTATTCATTTTCTCAATCTCCAAAACTAGTTCTTTGCATTTTCCATTAAAAAAAACAAGTAGTAGTGTAGTATTTTATATCTTGATTCTTAGACCTTTTAGTATAGCAAAGTTATATTTAAGAAATAATAAGATGCTTTTCATTATTGTACTATCTGCTCTGTGGAAAAAATAGTGTTTTTCTGAGAGAAATTAACAATTTTTTTCTTATCTATAGTAAGAAAATACATGAAATCATAAATGTGAATTGAGTTTTTTTAATATAGATCTATAAGGATGGAAAATTCTTTTTTTTCCTAGAACTAAATTGTCTTGGCAAGATATACTAAAAACCATCTGTAAATATAAAATTGTTGTGATTTGGATTATAGATTTATAGGTGTATTTTAGTAACTAGTGTATTTTGGTGATTAAAAATTTCAAGAGATTTGAATTAGATATTTTATGTTGTGAGAATTTTATTTTTAAGTGTTTTAATTAAAACTTTATTTTCCAGATTTTGGAATCTCTTTTTAAGGTATGTTCAATATATTGCTTACTATAATTTAACAGAAATGCATATAAATGAAAAAGTTTTCTAAGTTTTGAAGAAATGAAAAATAAAAGCTCCCAAACTTGCTGCTATATATATTTTAAAATTTTATGTTTCAGTTTTATGTGGCATCAGCTCCATTCTGAACACTAGGATAAAATGATATTTGATGTAGGGCTAATATTTGATACACAGACACACACATACACATAGACATATGGACTCATTTATTTCACTGCAGAAATTAAATTGTCAATATTTCTTTTTGTTTTCTTTTTTTAAAAGTGGTTTCAGCGACAGGTGAATCAGATGGAAGAGGTAAGCATAACATTTCTTATTAATTAAATTAATATTTTGTCTCATTTGAAAACCAATTTGAAGTATAAATTTAAGAATTTTAATAACTATTGGTTATAATATTTTGACTTCGAAAGAAGAGGAATAAATAGGTAGAATAAAATGTTTTTTAGTGATTTATACACAATATTCCTGTATTGTCTGGCTTACTCTGAATTTGACTCATTCTTCTAAAATTGAAATGGAATTTTAACTAAATTTTTTCCATAATTTACTAAAATAGTAAATAAGTGACAAGAGGCCTTATCAACTTAAAGATTTCTCCTGTGTAAAAATTCGTAGTATGATATATGCTTATTCATAAAATTTTATATTTGTTTTTCTTTAAATTTATTGTTCCTTTAATGATATTTTTAACACTTTCATTTTCACATTTTTGCCACCAGTTTGAGGAATACTGGTCCCTATCCTTATGGGCTTTAGATTCCACTTTGAAAAAGATTTTATGTCTGTTATTAATACAGCAGAACGACTTCCTGGGCAGCTTTAGGGAGTTAGAGAATTACACTAGTTCTACCTTGGCTAGTTTTGAGAGAAGATGTCTGTGGGGAATGTGCTATACCAGGGACCGGTCGGAAAGCCATCCATGGGGGTGGGTGCTGTTAAAACTTGCTGTAGGTGAGGACTACTAGTTACACTGTGTACTGCCCTAGGATTCAGCAGAGAGATGACAGGACTTGGAAGAAAAGCTTCTTCCTCCTCTAAATTTTCACGACCCTCTGGTGACAAAGGTTAATACCATGCTGCCTGTCAAGTTAGAAAAGTTCCACTGCTATAAACAGGGACAATGGAGAGTGGATTTTTGCTGACATGCAGTATATGGATAATTGTAGCTGATTGCTATGTCACTTTTTAGGTTCAGTTTATAATTGGTGTCCTCTTATTTGGGATCTTGCCTTTGTCCATAAGGTATTTCTTTATCTCCTGCTTCCCTTCCATTTGTTCTTCATCCCACAGTCTCAGACGTCTAGTACATTGCCCAGTACTTCGTGCTGTTATATCTTTAATCCCATTCCAGGTTAATATTCGTAAGGTGAAATATCTGTTTTAAACTCCCAGTGTTAGAATTTCTCTTTGCTATGCCCCAAAGACTATGGCTTAACTACTTGTTTCCCAACTTATCCTCTCATCCCAAGGATTAGCATTCTTTTTTTGTTGTTGTTGTTAATTAAAATTTTATTTACTTTTCTTTTTTTTTTTAATTTTATTTTTACTTTATTTTACTTTACAATACTGTATTGGTTTTGCCATACATTGACATGAATCCACCATGGGTGTATACGAGCTCCCAATCCTGAATCTCCTTCCTCCCACCCCATATCATCTCTCTGGATCATCCCCATGTACCAGCCCCAAGCATCCTGTATCCTGTATCGAACATAGAGCATTCTTTTTTAAGTATTTTGAGTTGCCTGTAACTGATCCTGCTAAAATTGTTATTTAACTTATTTAAAATCCTTATATATTAAAAAAAATAAACAGAAGATTGGATTTGAGTTTTGACATATAAAAACCAACATTTACTGTAATTTTGTTGCTAGGGAGTTGCTCATATATTTGTAAAATTAGTATTTGATTATAGCTATAGATCTAAAATTTATTTAGATATGATAAGTGAAATGAAGTTTCTTTGAGGTATGGGAGCAAAATGAGTATTTCCCAAGTAATTGGATAATTTTATTATTTTTAGATAAGCAAAGATCAAACTTTTTCAGAAGCAGAGTTTCCAACACCGGATAAAACAGTCAGTATAAGCATTGCACAAATAGTAAAGCAGGTACACAAACTTGAAGAACTGAAAAATCGCCTTAAAGAAGGGTCTAAATTCAACTTCAGAGAACTGTTGTCTAAACCCAAGTAAGTAAAATGTTAAAAGTGTTAAAAGAATTTTAAAAAGTAAGAGTAGGTATATAATTAGTAATGCTTATAAGATAATGGTTCAGGTATTATACTGTACATAGAGCTTCTAAATCAAATTAGAAGATATAATTAGCTCACTCCTACTTGAAATTTTTAGTGGTTTGGACTGGTTCTAGGCACCTGTGCCTATTAAAATTCAATTTAATTAAAAAACCAATTTTTTAGTCATACTCAGAACATTTCAAGTGCTTAGTAGCCACATGTAGCTATTGTTTGAAAGTTCTGTTGAACACTACTGGCTTCGAAATATCTGGTTTATAAACTTTTTTCTCAGTTTTCTCTGATTTGGTGGCTTCCATAAATGGCACCCTACTCCGGTGCTCTTGCCTGGAAGGTCCCATGGACGGAGGAGCCTGGTGCGCTGCAGTCCATGGGGTCCCAGAGAGTTGGACATGACTGAGTGACTTCACTTTCACTTTTCACTTTCATGCATTGGAGAAGGAAATGGCAACCCACTCCAGTGTTCTTGCCTGGAGAATCCCGGGCATGGTGGAGCCTGGTGGGCTGCCGTCTCTGGGGTCGCACAGAGTTGGACTCGACTGAAGTGACTTAGCAGCATAATATATTTAAGGCATAGTGAAATATTTCATTATTCCAGAACACCAACACTGGTGTTGCATATGAACAGGGATATATTCCAAAGAATGAATTACTACTTTATAGTTGAGAAAATCCTTTTTTTTTTTTTTTGGTAGGTGGGAGGGAGATTAAAATGAATGATTATAAGAATACTTCTGTTGTCTATTGAGGTTTAGCTCTCTTGAAATGAAATAGATGAGTAAATCATCGTATAATATCTTCAGAGGGTATCTCCATAGAATATTTTGTACCTCTGTGGTTATTATTTTTCCTTGAGAACACTTCAGATCTACTCTTTTAGCAATTTCAGGTATATGATAACAGTGGTGTTATGAACAGTAAACACCATGCTGTACTTTAGATCTTTAGAACTTTTTTCAACTTATAACTGAAAGTTTGTACTTTTTGACCAACATTACCCCGTCTTCCTAACCCTCTTCAACCCTGGCAGCCACCATTTTACTTTCTGGTTCTAAGAATTTGAGTTTTTAGACTCTACATGTAAGCGAAATAACACATTAATCATCTTTCTCTGACTTACTTCACTTGGTGTAACATCATCCAGGTTCATCCATATTGTCACAAATGGCAGCATTTCCTTCTATATTTGACATAAAATACTTTTACTCTGCTTTTATTTCCAACCCAAACTATAATTTCCCTTTTTAAAAATTTTTTGGTACTAGAAAAAAATGTGCATGTGTAATTTATATTCTTTAGGCACATACTGTTCTGTTATTGGTGGTAGTGCCAAATATATGAAGAACCAGGATAATATGGGCACCAATTGATTAGAATAGATATTATCACCGAAGCAGGGTCCTGTTTGTGCTAAGGATTACTCCTTTAGGTGCTGGATCCTGGGAAGGTTGAGGGGCCAGGGCAGTTAGCAGAAACTTGAATGGCTCAGGGCAGAGCTATTTTCCAATTGGGTCAGTGGAATTCCGGTGTTACTGTTACATAACACCACTGTATGAATATCAGACATTTTCTCCCTTAGTGAGAAGTTAGCCTGAACAAAATTCCAGTTTTGAGATATTTCACTTAGTATTATCTGATTTATAATCTTCATAAACTTCATAATTTGCCCAATTATTTCCAATTCATTCTGCTAAAATTCCTCAGTACTTTCTATCCCCTTTCATTGTATCTTAAAACTATTTTTCAAACATACTTTTGTTAACATTATTGGCAAGCAGGCAGCCCCGAAGTAGGAGCATAGTGGTAGCTATGAGACTGGCTTGTCATACTTCGGAATATTCAGGTAGTACGGAAACAGTGGGCACAAATGGTGTTGAATTACTTAGGCCAACAGCAAGAGCAGGATCAGCATGGTGTCAGCTCCCTGTGCTCCTTGTTCCGTAGGATGACACAGAGCAGAAGGGACCAGGTGACAGGCTAGAGAAGCAATTTGTTGCTGACATGAAAGGAGCAAAGTCTAAACTAGAGCCATGCATCTTTATAATTTTATTTTTGATTGTTTTTTTATTGGAGTATGGTTGATTTGTGTGTTGTGTTTCTGCTGTATGCATCTTTATAGTCTTAACGGAATCCTTCAGTTGGGCTGTAAGGAAGAGAGGGGTAGAAGGCCCTGTGTTCAACTGGAAATAGGGGATAGATGAAAAATAAGTCTGTGTCAGTCTTCCATGAGATAGGAATGAGAAGCTATCTAATGGACTCTCTTCACCAGCCTTATCTTCTCTTTCTCTAGCAGAAATTTTAGGACATTCTATTAAGATTTGGATCTGGCTGCTGTCAAGTATTATTTATGTAGACTTTATGGACCTGTGTAATGTTGATAGAGTGCCATGGTAGAGCTTCTTTATAGCACTGATTCTCACATGAGGGCTATTTGGTGCACCCGGAGGCCATTTGTATTTGTATTTAGACACTTTGATTGTCAGAACTAGGAAGTGGGAGAATGCTACTGGCACTTACTAGGTACAGGTCAGAGATGCTGCATTCTAAAATATACAAGACAGGCCCCTACAACAAAGAATTATCCAGTCTAAAATGTCGATAGTACTGGGGTTGAGAAATCCATCCTATAGTGATCTCTTCTTTTTTCACTTCTTTCTTGTCCCCTATTGTTTGACAACAAATAATATACCTAATAGTTTTCTTGTGAATTAATCAATGATTAGCTACCAATGTAACTTCATAAGTTATTAATTTGATTATTCATGTGTAAGTTTTCCTGTCAAGATTGTTACTTTCTTAAGATAAGAACCAGTCATGCACATCTACATATTTCCTATCACGTGTAATAAATAGTAAATAAATATGAATTTTTATGAATACCTGAATTCAACACATTTGTTCCCCTATCCCTAACCATATCTGGTATAGTAACTTTCCTAATAAAACTTTGTTTAATCAACAACCATTTTGTTACATTAAACATGAACAAAATCCTTTCATTTTACAGTGTTAAAATAGAAAATACCCATAGTTGGTAGAGGCTACTATTTATTATGCAGTAACTTCACTGATATCTCCATATGTCAATTACTAGACTTAAAGGAATGAAAGGAATGATACTTGTGTTGGCTTCAATGGGAACTGCATAACAGAGCGTTGGTTCAGAGGTTCAGTTATAAATTCACCTGTGCTATCTATTGTGAAGCATAGGATTAATTTCATATGTTAATATTTGAAATTTAAGCATCAGATGTGTGCTAGGTATTTTCCTAGTAACTTTATGTGCGTCTTTTGGTCCTACAACTACTTTATGAAATAGGTACCCTAATACCCAATTTTGATAGATTAAGAAACTGAGGCTCAGGTTAAATGACTTACCCAAGATCACATAGTTAGTAAATGGATAAAACAGGTTTTGAGCCAAGTAGTCTGACTCCAGAACTTGTGCTTTTAACAACTGATTACATATTAATAATACATTGATACAAAGAAATGTCATGCTTATACCAAATATATTTTTTACTAGTTTCGTTTATGTGGTTGTTGGTATACCTAATTATATTCATGGAATACATCATATACATGGTATGCCTAATTATATTCATGGAATATGCCCACTTATATCCATGGAATACATTCTGTCAATATATAGAATTCATAGAATTACATAGTTTGATATTTTTTACTTATTTACTAGATAATTTACCTTAATGTCTGAATAAAGGTTAAAGAAAACATTAAATTTTATTTTACAAACTGCATATGTCTAGAGCATATATTCTGGTTCTTAAATTGTTTGATATGTTTTATTTATTTAAATTTTAACAGGGATAGTGGAATTCCACCAGAAGATGTGCAAACTTATGAAATTATGAAGCAGAAAATTGAAGGTGATAATATTTTGCACAAGTCCAGCCTTTATAGAGTTTCCTAAATACACTAACATTTTGAGATTTAAAGTATAAAAATTTATAGCCATATAAATTATATGATAAATTTAAAGATATTCAATAGTCGTTGATCTTTTCAGTAGAAAGATCAACATTGATCTTTTATCAACTTATGTTCCAAATTCTGGGAGTATACAAAATTAGTAAAACTTGGTTTTTACCCTCAAACTCCACAACATGATATGGATACAAGCACATTATGTATTATCTTAATATACTGTAATGCATGAAAAAGATACATGTTATTTGCAGTGATTCCACAGAAAGGAGCCAGCTTGTTCAGCCTGAGAGACTTAAGGTTTTATGCAACCTTAAAGGACTTCCCTGGTGGCCTCAGTGGTATAGAATCAGCCTGCCAGTGCAGGAGATGTGGATTTCATCCTTGGGTCTGCAACATCCCTTGGAGAAGGAAATGGCAACCCATTCCAGTTTTCTTGCCTGGGAAATCCCATGGCAAAGGAGTCTGGAGGGCTACAATCCATGGGGTTGCAGAGTCAAACACAACATTGTGACTAAACAACAACTGTGGATCAGTAAGATTAAGAAGAGGGTATAGCATGAGAAACAGCATGAATAGGGAATTATTTGTGTGTGTGTGCGCTCAGTTGCTTCAGTCATGTCTGTTACAACCTCACCAGAAGCACTAGGCCAAAAATAATCCCTGAGTCATGCTTCTGAGGCTTCTGGGGATGATAACTCTGGCCAATCAGAGGGATGATAACTGGCCAGTCAGTAAATACCAGGAAACCTCTGCAGCCAATCAACCCTTGCCAACTCCCTGTCTTTGTTCTAAACTTATAAATACTGCTGAAAATCTGGGCTCGGGGCTCTCGTCAAGACTCCACTGCGCTGGATGAGACGGGAGCCCTGGCTCGAGCTAGAAATAAAACCCCTTTATGCTTTTGCATTGCTGTGGACGTCTTATTCTCTCAGTTTTGGGGACTCAGACTCTGGGCAAAATATATGGGGCTTGTCCGGGATCCCTTTAACTGGGAAGAATAACATTCTCCCGGTAGAAGGGGTTTCCTCACTAGAAGGAGAGATACCTGAGCACCGGTGTTAGTTCTGGTTAAGTCCAGCGTAAGGCCGAGGCCCGGTATCGTGCTGGGGAGGCGGCTGGCTCTGGTTACTGGATTAGGTCCAGTGTAAGGCCGAGGCCCAGTATCGTGCCGGGGAGGCGGCTGGCTCTGGTTACTGGATTAGGTCCAGCGTAAGGCTAAGGCCCAGCATCAAGCTGGGGCGGGGGGCAGCTGGCTCTGTGAACATCCTGCAGGTAAGATTGAGTGGAAATTCAAGAAGACCCAGTGTTGTGTTGTTGGTGGCCACTTTGCATTTGTTTATCTGTTGTGTTTGTTGTGTTTGCGTGATTGCCGGCACCATTTTTGCTCTTTGTGTGCTCTTTTGGCTCCCAGTGTACTTTTCTGTGATCATGGGACAAACAACTTCTACTCCTTTATCTCTTATGACTAACCACTTCTCTGATTTTAAGTCTAGAGCACAGAAATCTATCATTGCTGGTGAAGAAAAGCAAGTTAGTAACTTTTTGTTCTGCCGAGTGGCCTGCTTTTGATGTCGGCTGGCCACAAAAAGGCACCTTCAGCCTGCCTACTATTCAAGCGGTCAGAGAGAGGGTGCTCGCCCCCTACCCTTCGGGGCACCCAGACCAAACTCCATACATTCTGGTCTGGCAGGACCTGGTGGAAAACCCCCTGGCCTGGCTAAAACCTTTTGTTTTTCAGCCCCTCACTTCCCTTCCCTCTTCCCCGTCCTCAGCTTCATTACGTCTGCAGGTACTAGTCGTGGAAGCATCCAAAGAGAAAGAAGACAAAGAGCGCAGCAACTGGGTGTAACCGATATTCCAGGAATCCTCACTATACCCCAATTTACTCGACCTGGAGACCGAACTCTCCCCGCCCCCCTATGCGGATCCACTTTTGCTCCCACAGGTTCCTCAGGTCTCTTCTGGAGGGATACAAAGGGATACCGAGCCTTCGGCCCCAGCCCGGGAAGGAAGCCCCGCCCAAGGGACTCAGGGAAGAACCAGGGGCATCACCAATATGGCGGAAGAAAACAACCCGGAAGCCCCCTCCTCCACAGTCCAGGCATTTCCAGTTCGGGCGGGGCCTGCCCGAGCAGACGGAGAACGGACATACCAGTACTGGCCCTTTTCCACCAGTGATCTTTACAACTGGAAAACTCAGACCCCTTCATTCGCTGAAAAACCTCAGGCCTCATTGACCTTTTAGAATCTATCCTTTTCACTCATAACCCTACCTGACATGACTGTCAACAGTTGTTAAAAGTGCTCTTTACTACAGAGGAACGCGAACGGATCTTGTCAAAAGCACGAAAGAATGTGCTGGGGGTAAATGGGAGACCCACTACGCAGCCTAACCTGATTGGTGAGGGATTTCCCCTGACACGGCCCTGCTGGGACTTCAAGCGCGCTGAAGGTAGGGAGCGTCTCCAAGTGTACCGCCAGACTCTCACGGCCGGCCTCCGAGCGGCCGCCAGGAGGCCAACAAATTTGGCTAAAGTAAATCTGGTTAGACAAGAGCCAAATGAGAGCCCGGCAGCTTTCCTTGAGAGATTTATGGAAGCTTTTAGGCAGTATACCCCCATGGCCCACAAGCCGATGAGTCGCGTGCAGCAGTCATGCTAGCATTCGTGAATCAGGCAGCCCCAGATATCAGGAGGAAACTACAAAAAAAAAAGAGAGGTTGGGAGAGCAATCCCTCCAAGACCTGGTGAGGGCAGCAGAGAGGGTTTTTAATCATAGAGAGACTCCAGAGGAAAGGGAAGAACGCATTAGGTGAGAAGAAAGAAAATTCAAGGCCAAAAAAATACCGTAGGAATCAGAAAGAATTAGCCCAGATATTCTTTGCAGGGGTGGAACAGGGAGCTAGTTCTCGGAGAACAAGGAAAGTCCATTCAAAGGGTGAAGGGAAGCCAGCAAGGCAAGGACTTAAAAAAGACCAGTGTGCATTTTGCAAGGAGATAGGACATTGGAAAAGTAAGTGCCCCAAGAAAAACCTAAGGGAAAGACCCACCAAGCAGGTGATATCCTCCGTGTCCTCCACAGGGGCCCACATCCTATATGCAGGAGAGGATAACGATTATGGGGGTCAGGGCCTGGCACCCCTCCCCGAGTCCTGGATAACTATACATGTGGAGGGGAAACCGGTTGGCTTCATGGTGGACATGGGAGCTCAATACTTGGTCCTTAACCGGAAAGACGGACCGATGTCTAAAAAGACCAGCTGGGTAGAAGGGGCCACCGGGACTAAACGATATGGATGGGCTACTAAACGTCAAGTGAACTTGGGGGCCCAGCAGGTGACCCACTCTTTTCTTGTGATACCAGAATGCCCAGCACCCTTGTTGGGAAGAGACTTACTATCTAAAGCCAATGCCCAAATTCACTTTGACCACGGAGAGATATCAGTTCTAGATGGGACCGGACGTCCCATACAAGTTTTGTCTCTGGCATTGAGGGACGAATACAGACTGTATCAGCCAAAGCCGCTCATGGCCACTGACCCCAATGTACAACCTTGGGTCCAAAAATACCCTCTAGCCTGGACAGAAACTGCGGGGGTAAGACTAGCCAAGCAGAGAGGCCTCCCATCATTGTTAAACTGAAATCGGACGCCACCCCTATCCAGGTAAAACAATACACTTTGAGCCTAGAAGCCCAGTGAGGAATCGCACCACATATACAACGGCTTTTAGAGGCAAAAATTCTTAAAAGGTGCTGATCTCCATGGAATACTCCTTTGTTACCTGTAAGAAAGCCAGGGGGAACGGACTTTAGGCCTGTGCAGGATCTTCGTGAAGTCAACAAATGGGTGAATGATATACATCCAACCGTCCCTAACCCGTACACCCTTTTGAGTGGCCTCCCGCCAGACTACTTCTGGTATACTGTCCTAGACTTGAAAAGATGCCTTTTTCAGTTTACCCTTGGCCCCCGTGAGCCAAGAGATCTTCACATTTGAATGGATAGAAGAAGGCAGCCAGACCTCAGGACAGCTAACTTGGACTCGACTTCCACAAGGCTTCAAAAATTCACCAACGCTATTCAATGAGGCTCTGGGTGAAGACCTCCATGAGTACCAGGTTGATCACCCCAACATTGTTCTATTGCAATATGTTGATGATCTTATGCTAGCCGCAGCCACTGAGGAAGCATGCCTAAAAGCAACAGGCAACCTCCTTCAAACTTTGGGGACCCTTGGGGTACTGAGCTAATGCAAAAAAGACCCAAATTGCTAAGCAAAAAGTCATATACCTAGGGTATAAAATAAAACAAGGACAGAGATGGTTGACGCAAGCCATAAAAGAGGCCATATTGCAGATCCCTGAGCCGGCAACTCCTCAACAAGTGAGAAAATTTCTTGGGACTATTGGGTATTGCCGGCTATGGATCTTGGAATTTGCTGAAAAGGCCCGGGCACTATATAAAGGAAGTAGGAAAAAAAAAAAAAACTGGACTTGGACTGAGCCAATGAAACGGGCTTTTCAAGAACTCAGACAGGCTCTACTAAAAGCCCCAGCCCTTGCTCTCCCTGACCCGTCCAAGCCCTTCCAATTGTTTGTAGATGAAAAATGGGGAATGGAAAAAGGAGTCGACGCAGCAGTGGGGGCCTTGGAGGCGACCAGTGGCCTACCTATCCAAACAACTGGACCCGGTGGCTGCGGGGTAGCCACCTTGCCTCCGAATCATTGCCGCTACTGCCCTCCTGGTCCATGATGCTGACAAGCTGACTTATGGACAGCAACTCCTGGTCTACACTCGCCATGCCATCAAAGGGATTCTGAAGCAGCCACCAGGTAAATGGATCTCTAACACCCGTTTGACCCATTATCAGGCTTTGCTGCTGGACACCCCACAGATACACTTCCAGACACCCTGCTTCCTGAACCCGGCTACTCTCTTACCCAACCCAGAGAACAGCCCCCTCCACGATTGTAGTGAGATATTGGCTGAGACGACGGCACTACGAAAAGACCTAACAGATGTGCCTTTAAATAACAATGGGCTGATATGGATTACAGATGGAAGCAGTTTTATAAAAGATGGACAGAGAAAGGCTGGAGCCGCAATAGTTGATGACTCTGGGAAGATAACATGGGCTAAAGCCCTTCCCCCGGGTACCTCCGCCCAAAAAGCAGAACTAATAGCCTTAATACAGGCTCTGGAGAGGGCAGAAGAAAAAAGTCACTATTTATACTGACAGTATGCATTCAGCACTGTACACATCCAGGGCCTAATATATATAAAGAGCGAGGTTTTTTGACAGCCGAGGGAAAAGAAGTTAAAAACTTGCCTAAGACCCGCAGACTCTTAGCAGCCATCCAACAGCCTCGAGCAGTGTCAATAGTACATGTCCCTGGACATCAAAAGGGGAGAGACATCAAGGCTCGAGGCAACCAAGCCGCTGATATGGCGGCTCATGAGGTGGCTGACAGGGACTGCACAGCCCCTATACTAACTGTGGGGCTGCCACCCCGAGGTATGGGAACCTTGCCCGCAACCCCCAAGTATTCCTCTTCTGATCTCAGTTGGATTCAAGAAAATGCCAGCCCTCAGGAGGGCGAAAACGGATGGTATCGGGACCAGGATGACAACTTGATACTTCCAACCAAGTTGGGTCAACACCTCTGTACACACCTACATCTGACCACCCATTCCGGAGAAAAAAAGACTCTAACCCTCTCACAGACAGCACGTTTGCGGTTTCCCCGACAACAGGCGACTATACGAGACATAGTCCAGGCCTGCAAAGCGTGCCAGATGATGAAGCCGGGAAAAGGACAGCATACGGGAATGAGGTACCAGAGAGAGAGGCCAGGGCAACACTGGGAGATAGATTTTACAGAGGTAAGACCAGGCAAATATGGGTACCGTTATCTGTTAGTTTTGGTAGATACTTTTTCTGGGTGGGTGCTAAAAAGATCCTAGAAAAAGTAGTACCTAGATTTGGGCTGCCAGTGACTATTGGCTCTGATAATGGACCTGCTTTTGTGAGTCAGATTGTTCAGGGACTGGCCTTAGCTCTGGAGACCAAATGGAAGCTGCATTGTAAATACAATCCCCAGAGCTCAGGACAGGTTGAAAAGATAAATTGGATTCTAAAAAAAACTTTGGCAAAATTGGCGATAGAGACTGGCAGGGACTAGGTTACTCTCCTTCCCTTTGCCCTCTTCCATGCATGTAATACCCCCTACAAGCTGGACTTAACACCTTTCGAAGTTATGTATGGGAGGCCCCCTCCCATATGCCCTATCTTTGAAGGTAAAAAGCCCCACTGTGCCCAGGTGGCCAATATTACAAGACTAAATAAGACAGATTGGATTGTGCCTGAGGCAGGAGGATGGTGGGTTTGTTCACACCTCAGGCTAACTCCATGTTTACATGCATCAGTTTTTAATCAAAACAGAGAGTTCTGTGTAATAGTGACTATAATGCCCAAAATCCTGTACCACCCTGAAAAGATAATGTACAACTACTGGGCCCAAAAACAAACACCCGGTCAAATGATACAAGGCAGAACCAAGAGAGAACCTATTACAGCCATCACCACAGCGACCATATTCGGCCTTGGGATTGCTGGGGCAGGGACTGGGATAGCAGCCTTGTCCCTCCAAGGCCAGGGATTTACTTCATTGCGGGCGGCCATAGATGAAGATATTACCCGCCTAGAAGAGTCAATTAGTCACCTAAAAAAATCGCTGACCTCCCTGTCCGAGATGGTCTTGCAAAACCGAAGAGGGCTAGATCTAATTTTTATGCAGCAGGGGGGGCTCTGTGCGGCCCTGGAAAAAAATGTTGTTTCTATGCAGACCACACCAAGATAATAAAAAAATCTATGGCAAAAGTAAAAAAAAGACTAGCCCAGCAAGAGAGAGAGCAAAAAGCCCAGCAGGGATGGTTTGAATCTTGGTTTCAACAATCTCCATGGCTAACAACATTAATTTCCACCCTTGTGGGACCTCTTATGGTGCTTTCACTAATACTCACCTTTGGCCCATGCATCCTCAACAGGCTCATTATGTTTATAAAAGAGCATATTAATATAGTTCAACTATTTGTGCTTAGACAACAATATCAAACTGTACCCCAGAACAAAGAGGAAGATTCCTCTATATGATCTAAAGACAGGGGGGAATGTTACAACCTCACCAGAGCCATGACAGGCTCAGAGGGGTGCACTAGGCCAAAAATAATCCCTGAGTCATGCTTCTGGGGATGATAACTCTGGCCAATCAGAGGGATGACAACTGACCAATCAGTAAATACCAGGAAACCTCTGCAGCCAATCAACCCTTGCCAACTCCCTGTCTTTGTTCTAAACTTATAAATACTGCTGAAAATCTGGGCTCGGGGCTCTCATCAAGACTCCACTGCGCTGGATGAGACGGGAGCCCTGGCTCGAGCTAGAAATAAAACCCCTTTATGCTTTTGCATTGCTGTGGACGTCTTATTCTCTCAGTTTTGGGGACTCGGACTCTGGGTAAAACAATGTCCAACTCTGCAACCACATGGGCCATAGCCCTCCAGGCTCCTCTGTCCATGGGATTCTCCAGGCAAGAACACTGGAGTGGGTTGCCATGTGCTCCTCCAGAGGATCTTCCTAACCCAAGGATCAAACCTGTATCTCCTCTGTCTCCTCCATTGGCAGGTGGGTTCTTTATCACTGCTGCTGCTAAGTCACTTCAGTCGTGTCCGACTCTGTGCGACCC
This sequence comes from Oryx dammah, assembly GCF_014754425.2. Lineage (NCBI taxonomy): Eukaryota > Metazoa > Chordata > Mammalia > Artiodactyla > Bovidae > Oryx > Oryx dammah. The sequence goes on from NW_024070194.1 coordinate 63,079,619, forward strand.
CGTAGACAGCAGCCCACCAGGCTCCCCCATCCCTGGGATTGTCCAGGCAAGAACACTGGAGTGGGTTGCCATTTCCTTCTCCAGTGCATGAAAGTGAAAGGTGAAAGTGAAGTTGCTCAGTCGTGTCCGACTAGAGCCACCTTACTACTGGTATGGTATTCAAGTATGGAGTAATAGGAAGGGATAAGATAGGAGAAAGCCTATGCCAAGAGATTAGATTCTGTGCTAAGGAACACTTTCTCCCCCCCGGCCAATATATTTAATTAGGGAATCATTGAATTTTTTTTATAGGGAAGTGGCATGTTGAATTTTAGATTATTCTGGCCACATAGAGAAGGTAAATTTGGGGGTTGGGAGTAAGAAAGGGAAGTTAACTGTTGTATCTTAAATGTGTAATAAGTGCCTGTATTAGAGTACAAATAAAAGAGGAAAGGGGGCAGATTTGGATATGAAAGGAAGGGAGATTAGATGGGAGAATATAAGAGGAAAAACAAGTTTTGTTGAGAAAATGGTGAGTTCACATCACTCAGTTGTTACGCACATTTTTTAAAATGTTACAATTTGTTGCCTGATTTAGAGGATCTACAATATTGGCAGTTTTGTTGCTTTTCTTAGACTTTTTGTGTTCTCTTTTTAAAAAAATATTTACTTACATTTGGTTGTGCTGGGTCTTCACTGCTGTGCAGGATTTTCTCTAGTTGTAGAGAGCTGGGGCTACTCTCTAGGTGCAGTGCACAGGCTTCTTTGTTGCAGAGCATGCTTGGGCTTCAGTAGTTGTGACTTACAGGCTCCTGAGTTCAGACTCAATAGTTGTGGTACAGGCTCAGTTGCTCTGCTCCATGCAGCATCTTCCCCAACCAGCGACTAAACCTGTGTCTCCTGCACTGACAGGCGGATTCTTTACCAGTGAGCCACCAGGGAAGCCCAAGAATTTTCTCTTGAATGAGTTATTTACAAAACTGTGAAATTTAAATTCAATTGATATATATGATTGATATTGAAACATAACTATTAATTATTTCAGAATTCATAAAAACACACTCAACTGAAGAAATTACAGATGTTTCTGTGACTGAGCCACGTAAGTTTCTTTTTTTTCTTTTCTTTCTTTCTTTTTTTTTTTTTTTTGAGGATCTAACGCTTTACTTATCACAGTGTCACAGATCTTCTAAGTGACAAAATAGGAATTCAAACATAGACTTATTGGATTTCTCAGCCTAGGCATTCAGCATTGTAACAGTTTACCTGTCTGTATGTTCTAAGTGTCCAGTTCAGTTCAGTTCAGTCGCTCAGTCGTGTCCGACTCTTTGCGACCCCATGAATTGCAGCACGCCAGGCCTCCCTGTCCATCATCAACTCCTGGAGTTCACTCAGACTCACATCCATTGAGTCAGTGATGCCATCCTGCCATCTCATCCTCTGTCGTCCCCTTCTCCTCCTGCCCCCAATCCCTCCCAGCATCAGAGTCTTTTCCAATGAGTCAACTCTTCGCATGAGGCCACGTAAGTTTCTACTCATTAAACGTCATTGTATTAATAACCTCTGTTATGTATATTTCTATAATTTTTTATAATTTAAAATAATGCTTGTTAAGTTAAAACATAAATTCCCTGGAGTTTGGAGCCATACAGTTGAGCTGGCTATCAAGTAAATATTGAAATTCTTAGTTAGCTACTGCCTACCAAAAATACTGTTTTTTTTTAATAGACTCATTTTTAAGGAGTTCCATGTTATTACTTGGAGTGGAGGATTTTTAATTATGATTAGAATATGCTACAAAAATGTTGCAGAGGTGGTAGACCTTGGAGGAAGGAACAGTGATAAATTTAAGAGGTCATTTGTAGACTCTGTTACTGTGAATTACAGATCATCCCATATACACTTATACTTTGACTGTAGCTGAGTACCTATCAATTCATGAGTATAAAGAGCTGGTAGAATTCAAGCTTCTGACTACTTATCAACAGAAAGGAGAAACTGCCTCTTTTATGTCTTAATCCTGGGGAGAATTTTCAAACAAGCATGTGTACTGTGGAATACTGTTTTGGAAGTGGAAAATAAGACTTGGTTGGAAAAGTTGATGGTAATCCTGTTCTTTCAGCTTCAGCTATAAACTCTAACAGTGTCATGTTTAAATGAAGGCCTGTTCTACATTCTACAGTACTCCCAAGATCTATAGAGACTTCTGATCTGAGGCAGCCCTGACTGACCAGATTGGATAGAAAGATATCTAGAGCTTTGGAGTAGACAGTAAAAGTCTTTCTCTGCTTTAGGGGGAACCATTTGCATGTCTGTGGAGCTCGCTCTTCCTCAATCTATGCAGCTGTCTTCTGTCTAAACTGTGCCCTGTGAATTCTAGCTGCTTTGGCCTCTCCAGGCTCTAAACCTTGTCTCTGAACTAAAGGAGACCAGTAACTTTATCTGGGTTTCCCGTCCTTATGCCTGTGGTCTGGAACTTCAGGCAATAAGGTAGGGTCATCATTGAGCAATTCTTTGTTTTCCTTCTGTGAGAGATTACTGCCTTGTCTCTTCTGTTTTCTGGTGTCTGAATACTATATCATATATTTGTCCAGTTTTTAATAGGTTTAAAGTGAAAGTGTAACTCTGGTCCCTGATGCACCATCATGGACAAAAACAGAGGTCTCTATGTCCACTTATAGACCAGTGGAACACATCTCATCATAAAACCGTTCTAAAAAAGTAAAATATACAAGTAGAAATTTTACTCATAATTTTTAAGGAAAAAATTTGGCTACTTGAAAATAACTTTGAAACCATTTTGTTAACTGGAGACACTCTGCTCAGAAAAGGGTCTTAACTATAATAGAACAGTTCAGTGAGACTTGGATTCTCTGATCTTTTTTCTTCTGTTTTAAAGTCATTCATAATGAGGTCTTGAGGAAGAGCAATTGGATGATTTCCTAAGCTGTTCCATTTGGCAGTGGATATGTAATATTCTCATCTACATGTTCTATGCTACTGAGTTGAAATTCCTGAACTAGTAGAATTGTAGATATGGGCCCATTTTAGGGGGGCTGCCATAACGAATCGCCATAGACTGAGTGGATTAAGCAATAGAAATGTATTTCTCATGGTTCTGGAGGCTGAGAAGTTCAAATCAGAGTTCCATCCTGGTCAGGTTCTTTCTTCCTGTATTACAGATGGACATCTTGCTGTGTCCTTAAATAATGGAGAGACCACTAAGAGAGAGCAAGCAAGCTCTCTTGTGTCTCACATGGCTCCATTCTCATGATTTAATTTTCTCTCAAAGACCCCATCTCTAATTATTGTTGTATTGGAGATTAGGATTTTAACATGAATTTGGGTGAACACAAATATTCAGTCCATAGCAGGGTCCTTTCTCCCTCTTGAGAACTGTTTTTCAGATTGTGACATAAATAATAGTTTATTTCTTTGTAAACTTTTACTGCATACAGGACACAATTTAAAATTATGTGCTATGCTTTTATTGGATTAATTTTAAAATATTGTTTGTTATACCATATTACTTTTTATACAAGCATTATTAAATACTTTCTTACCTATAAGAAATTCTGAACTTTATTCTTCTAAAGCTGATTTCTCCTAATATACTCTTTGAATATTCAGGGAGTACTGACCCTCCCAAAGCAAGGTCTCTGGTTTACTTAGCTTCTTGATATACTTGATTTATTTGGTCCCCTTGTTATATGTTGCACATTTCTGCTGTTTCCTCGTTGTTTGGTTCTCACATATAGCAGTGAGTTTTGTCAGCATATACATATAGCCTCTGTCATTTGTAATACCTTTAAATGTTTTCCTTTTTTTTTTAACAGTAGAAACTTCTCCTGTAACTAATCAATTGAATACCATGTTGAAAATATTTGAAAATCAGGCAAATAAATTAGAAAGGTAAGCTTCTAAAATAACTCCTTTTCCTCATTATAAATACAAGTGCATGTTTATTGCAGATAAATTGGAAACATAGAAAATAAAACTACTGTTAAAAATTAAAAATTTTAATTTTGTTAATTTTTATGATATGTTTAATTTTGAAGCTTAAAATTACAATCATACAGAATGTGAAGCTGTATGACCACAATGGAAAATAGTATGTCAATTCCTCAAAAAATATGATTCATTTGTTTGGATCATGAGGTGGAGATACAACAATTTCATTTCTGGGAATGTAACCCCCCCAAATTGAAATTACATTCTTGAAGAGATATTTGTACAGCATGTTCACTGTAGCATCATTCAGAATAGCAAAGAGGTGGAAGCAACCCAAGTATCCAGTGATGCATGAATGGATAAAGAAAACGTGTCGTATTCATACAATGGAATATTATTCAGTCTTGGAAAGAAATTCGAACATATGGTACAACACGAATGAATCTTGAGGACCTTGCTGCTGCCGCTGCTAAGTCGCTTCAGTCGTGTCTGACTCTGTGCGACCCCATAGATGGCAGCCCACCAGGCTCCCCCATCCCTGGGATTCTCCAGACGAGCACTGGAGTGGGTCTTGAGGACCTTAATGCTGAGTAATTATAAGCCAGTCATAAAAGACAAAATTGTGTGATTTCACTTATGAGGCATTTTAAGTAGTCAAATTCACCCAGAGAGAAAATAGAATGGTGATTGCCAGGAGGGATGAGGAATGGGAAGTTCTTTTTTAATGGGTATAGAGTTTCAGTTTTGCAAGATGAAAAGAGCTTTGAGAACTCAGAATAGTCAAAGAAATCTTAAGAAGAACAAAGTTAGAATTCTCATACTTCAGTAGTTTTAGCTCTGTATACACCTATAGTACTCAAGACAATGTAATATTGGTGTAAGGATAAACCTATATAGATCAGTGGACTAGAATGAATGGAAATAATGTCCAGAAATAAATCATTACGTTTATGGTTAACTGATTATCAACCTGGAGGTCAAGACCATTCAGTAAGGAAAGAATACTTTTTTTTTAATAATTGTGCATAGAGAACTGAATATCCATATGCAAAAGAATGAAGTTGGATCCTTTTCTTTGTGCCATGCACAGAAATTAATTCAGAATTACCAGATGTAAATTTCATAGCTAAAATTAAACTTTTTAAATATAGGAGTAAGTATTTTTACTTAGAGTTAGCCAATGGTTTCTTAAGATATCAAAAGAACAACCAACCAAAGAAAAATGAACTTAAAAATTAAAAACTTGTGCTGCAAATGATACCATTAAGAACATGAGAAGACAATTCATAGAATGTGAAAACTGTTCATAAATCATGTATCTGATATGAAACTTACACCCAGAATATACACAAGAACTCTTAACCTCAATCATAAAAAAGATAAATAATCATATTTGACAATGGGCAAATAATCCAAATAAGTATTTTGCCACAGAATATACACAAAGGATCAATAAGCCCAGGAAAAGATACTGAACATTACTAGTTACTAGGGAATTAAAACTATAGTCATATACCCCTTCATATCCACTAGCACTGTGATGGCTATAATATCAATGAAAACAATGGACAGTAACCAGTATTGGCAAGGATGTAGAGAAATTGGGACCCTCATACATTGCTGGTGGGAATTTAAGTGCTATATCTGCTATGGAATAGTTTGCTAGTTGCTCAAAATGTTAAATAGACAGTTGACATATGATTAAATTCTGTTTCTATGTTTATACCTAATAGAAATGAAAATATTTGTCCACACAAAAACTTGGACAAGTATATTTATAGTAGCATTATTCATAGTGGCCAAAAAGTGCAAACAACCCAAATGCCCATAAACTGATAAATGAATTAATAAAGTGATTATATCCATATAATGGAATTTTATTTGGCTATAAAAGGAACACAGTAGTAATACATGTTACAAACATTATGCTAGGTATAAGAAAACAGTCTCAAAAGGGCCACATATTTTGTAATTCTTTTTATATGAAATATATAGTGACAGATAATAGACTTCTGACTGTCAGGACCGAGGTAGTACTGGGAGAAATGGCAAGTGAGTGCTAATGGTTACCACATTTTTTTCTGGGGTGATGAAAATGTGCTAAAATTAGATAGTGGTAATAGTTACTGTTGGGCTTTCCTGGTGGCTCAGCAGTAAAGAATCCACCTGCAATGCAGGAGACACAGGTTTGATCCCTGGGTCAGGAAGATCTCCTGGAGAAGGAAATGGCAACCTACTCCAGTATTCTTGCCTGAAGAATCCAATGGACAGAGGAGCCTGGTTGGCTACAGTCCATGGGGTCAGAAAAGAGTTGGATACAACTTAGTAACTAAACAACAACAATTATTACTCATTGAATGTATTAAAAGGTAGTGAATTATATACTTTTAAGTGAGTTAATTTTATAGTATGTTAATCATAATAAAACTTTTAAAAAATTCTGATTATAATGAATAAAAAGCTCATTAGTCCAAAAAATAGTTTATCCGTACTATGGAACAGTTGTCAGCAAGCTGCAGTCCATGAGTCAAATCTAGCCTGAAGCTTGTTTTTGTTTGTAAAGTTTTGTTGGAACACAGCCATATCCACTGCAGAGCTGGCTGGTAGTGACAAGACCATCTGGTTTGTAAGTGTAAAAGACTCACTATCTGGCTCTTTACTGAAAAAGTTTGCCAAATCTTGATATGGAATAAGAAGTTATATTTAAAGGGAGTGAGAGGAATCTGAGTTTACCTATATAAATAGATCTCAGAAGTTGTGTTAAGTGAAAAAATGTTGAGAACAACATATCCAGTGATGTCGTTTATGTGAAAAAGGAAACAAAACAAACATCCAGCTCATTAAGAAGTCTAGAATAGGTATGTAAAGTGTCATATAAATCCATGGAACAAGTTCTGGAAAGATACATAGCAATCGAACAGTATCTCTAGGAAGAACATTGAAATTTTGGAATGCTAGTCAAAGTATACACTAACCTTATATATAAGTTGAAAAGGCAAAATGATAGGATACTTGAAAGAGGAACTCTCCAGGTTGGTCGGTGCCCAATATGCTACTGGAGATCAGTGGAGAAATAACTCTAGAAAGAATGAAGGGATGGAGCCAAAGCAAAAACAATACCTAGTTGTGGATGTGACTGGTGATAGAAACAAGGTCCGATGCTATAAAGAGCAATATTGCATAAGAACCTGGAATGTCAGGTCCATGAATCAAGGCAAATTGGAAGTGGTCAAACAGGAGATGGCAAGAGTGAACGTTGACATTCTAGGAATCAGCGAACTAAAATGGACTGGAATGGGTGAATTTAACTCAGATGACCGATATATCTACTTCTGCGGGCAGGAATCCCTCAGAAGAAATGGAGTAGCCATCATGGTCAACAAGAGAGTCCAAAATGCAGTACTTGGATACAATCTCAAAAACGACAGAATGATCTCTGTTCGTTTCCAAGGCAAACCATTCAATATCACAGTAATCCAAGTCTATGCCCCAACCAGTAACACTGAAGCAGCTGAAGTTGAATGGTTTTATGAAGACCTACAAGACCTTTTAGAATTCACACCCAAAAAAGATATCCTTTTCATTATAGGGGACTGGAATGCAAAAGTAGGAAGTCAAGAAACACCTGGAGTAACAGGCAAATTTGGCCTTGGAATACAGAACGAGCAAAGCAAAGACTAATAAGAGTTTTGCCAAGAGAATGCACTGGTCATAGCAAACACCCTCTTCCAACAACCCAAGAGAAGACTCTACACATGGACATCACCAGATGGTCAACACCAAAATCAGATTCATTATATTCTTTGCAGCCAAAGATGGAGAAGCTCTAAACAGTCAACAAAAACAAGACCAGGAGCTGACTGTGGCTCAGATCATGACCTCCTTATTGTCAAATTCAGACTGAAATTGAAGAAAGTAGGGAAAACCGCTAGACCATTCAGGTATGACCTAAATGAAATCCCTTATGATTATACAGTGGAAGTGAGAAATAGATTTAAGGGACTAGATCTGATAGAGTGCCTGATGAACTATGGAATGAGGTTCATGACATTGTACAGGAGACAGGGATCAAGACCATCCCCATGGAAAAGAAATGCAGAAAAGCAAAATGGCTGTCTGGGGAGGCCTTACAAATAGCTGTGAAAAGAAGAGAGGCAAAAAGCAAAGGAGAAAAGGCAAGATATAAGCATCTGAATGCAGAGTTTGAAAGAATAGCAGGAAGAGATAAGAAAGCCTTCCTCAGCGATCAGTGCAAAGAAATAGAGGAAAACAACAGAATGAGAAAGACTAGAGATCTCTTCAAGAAAATTAGAGATACCAAGGGACCATTTCATGCAAAGATGGGCTCGATAAAGGACAGAAATGGTCTGGACCTAACAGAAGCAGAAGATATTAAGAAGAGGTTGCAAGAATACACAGAAGAACTGTACAAAAAAGATCTTCATGACCCAGATAATCACAATGGTGTGATCACTCACCTAGAGCCAGACATCCTAGAATGTGAAGTCAAGTGGACCTTAGAAAGCATCACTACAAACAAAGCTAGTGGAGGTGATGGAATTCCAGTTGAGCTGTTTCAAATCCTGAAAGTTGATGCTGTGAAAGTGCTGCACTCAATATGCCAGCAAATTTGGAAAACTCAGCAGTGGCCACAGGACTAGAAAAGGTCAGTTTTCATTCTAATTCCTAAGAAAGGCAATGCTAAAGAATGCTCAAACTACTGCACAATTGTACTCATCTCACATGCTAGTAAAGTAATGCTCAAAATTCTTGAAGCCAGGCTTCAGCAATATGGAAACCATGAACTTCCAGTTGTTCAAGCTGGTTTTAGAAAAGGCAGAGGAACCAGAGAATTCCGCTGGATCATGGAAAAAGGAAGAGAGTTCCAGAAAAGCATCTATTTCTGCTTTATTGACTATGCCAAAGCCTTTGACTGTGTGGATCACAATCAACTGTGGAAAATTCTGAAAGAGATGGGAATACTAGACCACCTGATCTGCCTCTTGAGAAACCTATATGCAGGTCAGGAAGCAAGAGTTAGAACTGGACATGGAACAACAGACTGGTTCCAAATAGGAAAAGGAGTACGTCAAGGCTGAATATTGTCACCCTGCTTATTTCACTTCTATGCAGAGTACATCATGAGAAACCCTGGACTAGATGAAGCACAAGCTGGAATCAAGATTGCCGGGAGAAATATCAATCACCTCAGATATGGAGATGACACCACCCTTATGGCAGAAAGTGAAGAGGAACTAAAAAGCCTCTTAGTGAAAGTGAAAGAGGAGAGTGAAAAAGTTGGCTTAAAGCTCAACATTTAGAAAACGAAGATCATGGTATCTGGTCCCATCCCTTCATGGGAAATAGATGGGAAAACAGTGGAAACAATGTCAGACTTTATTTTTTTGGGCTCCAAAATCACTGCAGATGGTGAATGCAGCCATGAAATTCAAAGATGCTTACTCCTTGGAAGAAAAGTTATGACCAACCTAGATAGCATGTTTAAAAGCCAACAAAGGTCCGTCTAGTCAAGGCTATGGTTTTTCCAGTGGTCATGTATGGATGTGAGAGTTGGAATGTGAAGAAAGATGAGCACTGAAGAATTGATGCTTTTGAACTGTGATGTTGGAGAAGACTCTTGAGAGTCCCTTGGACTGCAAGGTGATCCAACCAGTCCATTCTGAAGGAGATCAGCCCTGGGATTTCTTTGAAGGAATGATGCTAAAGCTGAAACTCCAATACTTTGGCCACCTCATGCAAAGAGTTGACTCATTGGAAAAGACTCTGATGCTGGGAGGGATTGGGGGCAGGAGGAGGAGGGGACGACAGGGGATGAGATGGCTGGATGGCATCACGGACTCAATGGACGTGAGTCTGAGTGAACTCCAGAAGTTGGTGATGGACAGGGAGGCCTGGTGTGCTGTGATTCATGGGGTCACAAAGAGTCAGACACGACTGAGCGAATGAACTGAACTGAACCTTATTGACATTAATTTTTTTTTACACAGAAAATACATGATACTACATAAATAAAAATTTTAAATTATAATACATTTTAGGTATTTTTGGTTTGTTTTTCAGAGCTATGAATGAGCAGCTGATGTTAGAGGCTGTAAGTATAGTCCTCTCAGTTTGAATTTGCACTTTGTCCTTGATGTTGCTGATAGATTCTAGAAATTGTCAGGATATATAATCTTAAATAAAGATCTAATACTTAGTTTATTCAAGAGAGGTTTATGCATTTGAGAGCTGGAAATTTTTGTCTATTCTTTTTATATTAGTAGACTTTATTGTCACTGGAAACACTTGACTTTTGAAATCCTGAACTATAGTATCCCACAGTCTCTGAACTTCCACTGTCAATCATAGTACCTTGGCCTCTTTCAGCACCTGTTATAACTTCACTATGCAGATTAATACCAGTGGTTCATGATTTCTATGAGTTAATAAAGACTTTTTTTACTTTAATAATTAAGTACCCAAATAACCTGTCCATATTGATATGTTTGCTTTTCATTATTAATGAAGTTATAATATTTGTTTTTAGAAATGCATACAGATTCAAAGTGATCTCCAAGTATTATCAGAGGAGAAATTAATGCTGGAAAATGAACTACAAAAGTTGAAAAGTACAGAGGTTAGTTAATTTTAGTGTCTGGAAATGGCATACATACCAGTACTAATAATTGGTAGCCAGTGCTCAGTTATGTCCAACTCTTTGCAGCCCCATGAACTGTAGCCTTATAGGCTCTTCTGTGTGAAATTTTCCTAGCAAAAATACTGGATCCGGTTGCCATTCCCTACTTGAGGGGCTCTTCTCAACCCAGGGTTTCAACCTGGGTCTCTTATGTCTTCTGCATTGGCAGACAGATTCTTTCTTACTAGCGCCACTTGAGAAGCCCTATTAATTGGCAGCAGCTGTGCTTTGGAAAAAAAAGAATGCTGTGTTCTAAAATACCACCAGTCATTTCAGTCACTCAGTCGTGTCTGACTCTGTGACCCAATGGACTGCAGCCCGCCAGGCCTCTCTGTCCCTCATCAACTCTCAGAGCCTACTCAAACTTGTGTCCATTGCGTTGGTGATGCCATCCAACCATCTCATCCTCTGTCGTCTTCTCCTCCAGCCTTCAGTCTTTTCCCAGCATCAGGATTTTTTCCAATGAGTTGGTTCTTCGCATCAGGTAGACAAGGTATTGAAGTTTCAGCTTCAGCATCAGTCCTTCCAGTGAAGTCAGGACTGATCTCCTTTAGGATGGGCTAGTTGGATCTCCTTGCAGTCAGAGGGACTCTCAAGAGTCTTCTCTAACACCACAGTTCAAAAGCATCAATTTTTCAGTGCTCAGCTTTCTTTATAGTCCAACTCTCACATCCATACATGACCACTGGAAAAACCATAGCTTTGACTAGACAGACCTTTGTTGGCAAAGTAATGTCTCTGCTTTTTAATATGCTGTCTAGGTTGGTCATAGCTTTTCTTCCAAGAAGCAAGCGTCTTAATTTCGTGGCTGCAGTCACCATCTGCAGTGATTTTGGAGCCCAAAAACATAAAGTCTCTCACTGTTTCCACTGTTTCCCCATCTGTTTGCCATGAAGTGATGGGACCAGATGCCATGATCTTCATTTTCTGAATGTTGAGTTTTAAGCCAACTTTTTCACTCTCCTCTTTTACTTTCATCAAGAGGCTCTTTAGTTTTTCTTCACTTTCTGCCATAAGTGTGGTGTCATCTGCATATCTGAGGTTATTGATATTTCTTCCGGCAATGTTGATTCCAGCTTGTGCTTCATCCAGCCCAGTGTTTCTCATGATGTACTCTGTATATAAGTTAAACAAGCAGGGTGACAATATACAGCCTAACAGAGGACGAGATGGTTGTTTGGCATAATGAACTCATTGGACATGAGTTTGAGCAAGCTCTGGTAGAGGGGGAAGGACAGGGAAGCCCGGCATGCTGCAGTCCATGGGGTCACAAGAGTCAGACACCACTGAGCAACTGAACAACAACAGTCTGCTGACTCCTTATTCCTTTCCTGCTATCACCTGGCTTTCTGCTATAGCTTCCTAAATAGGATCTCCTAGATATGTATGTTTTGGTATGATGTTGCTAGAGAATATCACTGCATAAAAAGATCTGTTTCTGCTCTTTCTATCCTTTTCTGTTGGCCTTGTCTACTCCTATACCAATACTTGAGACCTTTAATGATTATAATAAAGTAAGTCCTGATATTTTGTAGGGCAAGTGAATCCACCTTGTTATTTATGAGAATTTATTTATTTTTGACCTTTGCACTTTCTTGTAAATTTTAGAATTAACTTGTCAAATTCTACACTTGCAATGAAGTTATACATCACATGAGAGATGTATAGGCTATCAATATACATCTTTTCATTAACAAATACTAAATGTCTCAATTTTGGAATGTTTCGTAACACAATGAATATTATGATTTTGTTAATAAAGGTCTTATTTGTCTTTGTTATGTTAATGTTAGGAGCTTTTATTTCTATGCTAAGTTAGTTGATATATTAAAATATTTTAATGCTATTTCTAGGGAAATGTATCAAATTTTTGTGTATTGTATTTTGCATCTACAAACCTAGTCACATTATCATAATGGTTAGATTTTTATTTTTCTACTTGCATAATCGACATATATGTAAATGATAGCCCAAATTTTCTTTTTTATACTGGCAAAGATCTCTAGAATAATACTGAGTAGACATGTTGAAAGTGGGCATTTTTTATTCCTGATTTCAAGGGGAATATTTTTTATTCTTGTGATCAGGCAGCCTGCCTTTCTGTTTCTCTCTCTGTCTCTTAAAACAATGTATCAGATGAAAGGATTTTTTCTTTTGTCATATTATTTTTTCATGAATTTCTTTTTATAGTGCATAAAATTCCTCCCTCCTCTGCCCAATGCCTTGTTTCAAAACCACTTCCACAGTTTTAGTTGTGTTGCAACAGCACCCTACTTTCAGGTAGCAATGTCTGTATAACTTTTAAATTTGCTGCTCAGTGGGTTGCTTATTTTGCTTTAGAGTTTACAATCTTGTTTTTAACTTATTGTAGTCTCTGTTCAAGTGATATTGAATTACTTTATGTATAAGAACCTTAAAACATACTTTCGTTTGTCCCTTTCCAGCTTTTGTGCTATTGTTTTTAAACATTTTACTACTGTATAACACATTGTTATTTAGTTTTGTTATAAAATATTGCCCTTTAAAGAGATTTAATTAACAGGAAAATAGTGTTTATATTTACCCAAATAATTATCATTTATTGTACTCTTTATTTGTTTATTTCCTTATTTCCATCTGGTATCATTTTTCTTCTCTTTGAAGGAGTCTTTGTCATTTTGTTGTGCAGGGTTACTGCTCTTTGATTTCTGGACAAATTTTTTTGCCTTCAGTTTTCAAAGATATTTTTTCTGAACAAAGAATTCTTGGTTTACCTTTTCCCCCCCTTTCCAGTGCTTTAAATATGTTGTTCCTTTCTCTTCAGGCTTGCAGTATTTCTTGTAAGAAGTCTCTGTTCTCCTTATTGTGTCTGCTTATTGTGTCTCCTCTCCTTATTGTGTCTCCTCTGTCCACTTTTAAGATTTTCTTATTACTGCTTTAAAGTAATTTGATTATGTGTCGTGGGGGTTAGTTTTCCTTATACTGTTGTAGATTTGCAGTTTTCATCAGATTTGAAAAAAATTGGCCATTATTTCTTCAAATATTCTTTTCCCACCACTTTTTTCCATCATGAACTCCAGTTGTAAGCATATTAATCCATTTGAATTTATCCCGTAGCTCACTGATATGTTCGTTATTTTTAAATTCTTTTATCCCTTTCATTATTTTAGTGTGTTTTGATTGCCCATATATTAGACTTTTCTAAATAGGAAATACATACCAAAATTCAGATTTAAACTGGAAAACTATTTAGCAACCTTAACAATTTTCATTAAAAATGTATTATTATACTAACTTTCTGTGTTTTATGGAAATTATTACACTTGGTGTTTAACTTGTGAGAACTTTGCTATGATGAATTTGGTATCTGTTGGAAGTTGTGGTCTGAAGTAGGAAATAACCACTCAGTATCATAATAGGTCTCTATTATTATGCTTGTCTAAAATTTTTAGTAATCTAATTGTCAAATTTTTTATACTTTCTTGTATAAAATAACCTGATCCTACATAGTAGTTCAAAAATAGTTTAAAACATCACAATTCTGCTATAATATTTGTTTTGAAATGCAAACTTGTTCCAACTTGACTGAACAATTTGAGCATAATGTGAATTTTACAATTGCTTACACACAAATTCATCTGGAAATAATACTAGGTGAAGGTAGAAAATAGCTTCTGCAAGCTTCCTTAGTTTACCAGGTATATAGTGTACCACACCAATCCAGGTGTTAGAAATTTTTGTCCAGTTTCAGAAACCCTCCTTCCAATACTGCTTAATAGCTCTCAACTTGAAATCTGTTTGATGCTCATTTCCACAAAAAAACTTGATTTCTTTTTCAGGATAAAGAGCTATGTTTCTCATAGTATCTTATTTCTTAATCATTTAACTATGTAAAACTGAACTAATGTTCATAATAGGTTTTAGTTTTTTACCTATATCATTGACAGTGTTTTTGCATAACCTAGACTCTTTCCCCCCATATATCCTGCAGTTTTTATCATACAATTTTTCACAGGGAGGTGATTTTCAAGATAGCATATACAATGTTATAGAAGAACTGACTATAATTTGTCACAGGAATTTGTTTCATATGTATTAGCTTATTTGGTGAATTACGTTCTATATAGCACTGTAACAAACATTCTGGCTATATCTTTATTTTTGTTTTGCTTTTATTCAATAATTTCCCGTAAAACATAGTGTGATGATTCTCAGAGTAAAATGGAAATCTAAGTAATGTATATTATCATGTATTTACTTATGATATACTTTCTTACTATTTCTGGCATATATAAAACTACACAGAAAACAAAGGCTACAAGTGAGCGAACAAAGAAAGTTATGAAAACAGAGAAGAAAAAGGACAAAGGAAAGTCTGAAGATTCAGAAGCGTAAGACAAAAAGATACTTGTTAATATTTTTTTACTTATAAATTTATATTTTCATTTTATACAATTTAAAAGTCATATAAACATAATTTATTAACAGGTTTATAAAAACACAACGTTAGCAAACGTTAGTTTTATAAGCAGACCAGGATATGGGTGGGAGAAAGCTGAGAAGGGAAGAACAAAGAACTAAAAATGGGTTAGAGAGAATCACAAGATATTCAGGTATAGGTAGACAAAATTAAACCCAAATAATTTTAGAGATGAAAGGATTTACAATGTTTCATTGATGTGTTAGCTCATGATTTGTGATTTGTATGTTAACCCCTCTCCCCCGTCTGGGCAGTTCCTTTTTACTGTACTTCTTAGTTGTCTTATTTTATGAAGAAAAGTATCTGATTTTAATGTAGGTTATTTTAAAGTGGCCTTATTAAGAGAATATTTTCCTTATTAATATAAAATAATTTATGCCATTGGAAATTTCTTGATCAAACCCTAATATAAATATATAGTTTTAAAAGGAAACTATTAATTCAATCTTTGTAGAGTTCCACAAAGTCTAAAAAGAAACTTACCAGACAAATGGCCTTTCTTAAGAGAGGAAAAGAAAATCAGAGAAGAAAAAATGACCAGTGTATTTTGAAAATCCTTTTCCCATCTCAGCTTAGCATATTTTAATCATACCAATGAGATGTTAGTTTGACAAATGTTATTCAGTTATCATTTAAGCTTTATGAATTTTATGGCTTTTAAAAATAGGAATTTCTTTTCTTAAATTGAAGTATAGTTGACAAAAATATGCATTTTTTAATGAAATTTGATTTATTTTTTATGAAGTATAATTGATATATTAGTTACAGGTATACAGCATAGTTGGAGAAGGAAATGGCAACCCACTCCAGTATTCTTGCCTGGAGAATCCCTTGGACAGAGGAGCCTGGCGGGCTTCAGTCCATGGGATTGCGAGAGTCGGTCATGACTTAGTGACTAAACTACCACCACCACCATACAGCATAGTAATTTGATATTTTAATGTGTTTCAAAATAATCATACCTGTCACAGACAGTTATTATGATACTAATGACTATATTCCCTATTCTGTACATTATATCTCCATGACTTTTACTAATTTTATAACTAGAAGTTTGTACTTCTTAATGTTCCTTACCTACTTTAATTATCCCTCTGTCCTCCTCCCTTCTGGTAACGACCAGTTTGTTCTCTGTAAGTTTGCTTGTTTTGCTGTGTTTGTTCATTTGTTTTGTTTTTCAGATTCCATAAGTGAAATCATACAGTATTTTTCTTTACCTGACTTATTTCATTCTTTTCATTTCATCCCATTGACAGAGGAGCCTGGCAAGCTACAATCCATGGGGTCGCAAAGAGTTGGACACGACTGAGCGATTAAGCACATAAACGTGTGTGTGTGTGTGTGTATAGACTGAGCGACTAAGCACATATACGTGTGTGTGTGTGTATATTTGTATGTATATGTCACACATACATACACCACATCTTTATCCATTCATCTGTTGATGGGTACTTAAGTACTTGCTTTCATGACTTGGCAATTGTAAATAATGCTACAATAAACGTGGGGCATTTTGGAGAGAGTATTTTTGTTTTCTTTGGAAAAATACATGAAGTAGATTTGCTGGATCATGTGGTAGTATTATTTTTAATTTTTTGAAGAACTCTTGTACCGGTTTTCATAGTGACTTCACCAATTTCCTTTCCCAACATCAAAGCACCATGAGTTCCCTTTTCTTTACATTTTCACCAACACTTACTTGTTGTCTTTTTGGTAATAGCTATTCTGACAGGTGTAAGGATATATCACTGAGATTTTAATTTGCGTTTCCCTGATGATTAGTATTGTTGAGCATCTTTTCATGCACCTTGTCAGCTGTCTAGATGCCTTGTTTAGAAAAATATCTATTCAGATTTTCTGCCATTTTAAAATCAGGTTTTAGGGTTTTTTTTATGTTAAGTTGTGGGAGTTTTTTGTATTCGAATATTGACCCTTAACAGATATATCTTATTTGGAAATATCTTCTCCCATATAGTAGCCTGACTTCATTCTGTTGATAGTTTCCTTTGCTGTGCAAAGCTTTTTAATTTGATGTAGTTCCATTTGTTTACTTGTTCTTGTTTCTTTTGCCTGGGGAGACATATGCCAAAAATAAGACTAACATCAGTGTCAAAGAGTGTACCACTTACGTTTTCTTCTAGGAGTTTTATGGTTTCAGGTCTTATATTTGAGTCTTTGAGTTTATTTTTGTATGTGTTGTGAGAATGTAGTCCAATATAATTCTTTTACATGTAACTGTTTAGTTTTCCCAGCATTGTTTATTGAAGGGATGCTTTTTTCCCCATTGTACATTTTTGCCTTCATTGTCTTAGATTCATTGACCACATACATATGGACTTATTTTTGGAATTTCTATTCTGTTCATTGAATTGTGTGTCTGTTTTTATGCTCTGATTTCAAACTGTATTACCAAATCTTGGAATCTGGGTACATGATAACCACCAGTTCTGTTCTTTCTCACGATTGTTTTGGCTATTTGGGGTCTTTTGTGTTACCATAGAAATTTTAGAATTATTTGTTCTAGTTCTGTGAAAAATGCCTTTGGTATTTTTATATAGATAGATTTCTCTGAATAATGGTATGGTCATTTTAACAGTGTTAATTCTTCTGATTCATGAACATGAACTATTTTTCCATTTGCTTATGTTATTTTTTAATTCTTTTATCATCATCTTATGGGCATCCAGGTACAGGTCTTGTACCTCCTTGAGATTTATTCCTAAGTACTTTATTCTTTTTTGATACAGCTGTGACTGGGATTGTTTTCTTAATTTATCTCTTTTTTTAACTTTTTATTTTGCATTGGGGTATAATTAAAAACAGTGTGGTTGTAGTTTCAAATGAACAGTGAAGGGACTCACCTTAATTTCCCTAGTAGTCTGTTGTTAGTGTATGAGACACATCAGATTTCTGTACATTTATTTTGTATCCTTCAACGTTACTGAGTTCACTTATTTCTAATAATTTTTTTGATAGCATATTTAGGATTTTCTAAATATAATATAATATGTCATGTGGAAACAATGACAGTTTTATTTCTTCTTTTCCAATTTGGATTCCTTTTATGCTTTGTCTTATCTGATTGCTGTGGCTGGAAAATACTGAATAAAAGTGGTGGGCATTCTTGTCTTGTTCTTGATGTTAGAGAAAATGTTTTCAGTGTTTTCTCATAGAGTATGTTGTTGGCTTTGGGTTTGTCATATAGGACATTTATTATGTTGAGGTATATTCCCTCTGTATCTACTTTGTTTAGAGTTTTTCTCGTAAATGGATTTTGAACTTAGTCAAAAGTTTTTCTTCATCTATTGAGATGATCATATAATATTTATTGTTTGTTGTTAATGTACTTTATCATGTTGATTGACTTTTGGATGTCAGATTATCCTTGCCACAATGGTTAGAATTCCACTTGATCTTGGTGTATGATCCTTCAAAAAAAATTTATCTGTGGCTGCACTGGGTCTTCATTTCTGTGTGCAGGCTTTCTCTAGTTGCAGTGAGCAGTGTCTACTCTCTAGTTGTGGTGCACAGGCTTCTCATTGCAGTGGCTTCTCTTGTGGCACACACACTCTAAAGCATGGGTTCAGTAGTTGTGGTGCATGGGATTAGTAGCTGCACAGCATATGGGATCTTCCCAGAGTAGGGATCAGATCCATGTCACCTGCATTGGCAGGCAGACTGTCAACTACTGGGCCACCAGGGAAGTCCTATAATTCTTTTAGTATATTGTTGAATTTGGTTTGCTAATATTTTGTTGAAGATTTTTATATCTATATTTATCAGTGATATTGATCTGTAACTTTCCTTTTTGTGGTATCTTTGTCTGGTTTTAATACCAGGGTTTTGCCGGCCTCATAGAATGAGTTCAGAGTGTTCCTTTCTCTTTAAATTTTTGAATAATTTGGGAAGGCTAAGTGTTAATTATTTTTTAAATGTTTGGTAAAACTAACCTATGAAGTGATCTGATTGTGGATTTTCTTTCATTGGGAATTTTTTGATTACTGATTCAATTTCATTTCTGGTAATTGTGGTATTCGTATTTTCTCTTGCTCCCTGATTCAGTCTTGGGAAATTGTCTGTTTCTAGGAATTTGTCCATTTTTTCCTAAGTTGTCCATTTTATTGTGTATAATTGTGCTAATCTCTTATATATTTCTGTGGTGTGTATTATAACTTTAATTTTTTTTAATAACTTCTCTTTCATTTTCTATTTATTTGGGCCCCCTCTTCTTTTAGTTGGGATAAAGTTTTATCAATTTTGTTTAACTTTTCAAAACCAGCTGTTAGTTTTATAGATCTTCAAAAATTTTTTTTAAATCTTTATTTCATTTATTTCTGCTCCAACTTCTTTTTTCTTTCCTTTTACTAATTTTTGGACTTTGTTCTTTTTCTAATTCCTTTAGGTGTAAGGTGAGATTGTTTATTTGAGATTTTTTGTTTCCTGAGGTAGGGTGCTAGACCATGCCTCATGTAGTGGCTGCTGGCCTTCTGGTGGACAGGGCTGGGTACCCAGGCTGGGGTTCAGGGATGTCTTGGGTTAGTGTCAGTTGGCTGGTGAGTGGATAAACCAATTAGACTATTAGACTAACTACTAATAGCCTAAAGGGAAAACTCTAAAATGGTTCTGCCAGCACTTTGTTTTCATGGTGGAATGAGCTCACAAAAATGGCTGTCACCAGCCTCTGTGTCCCCAGAGGGAGTCTCAGCTGCCTCCTGCTTCTCTAGGAGGCTCTCCAAGATCAGAAACTGGGCCAAACCCTGGCTTCTTTTACTTATTATTATTTTATTTTACTTTACAATACTGTATTGGTTTTGCCATACATCAACATGAATCTACCACAGGTGTACACGTGTTCCCAATCCTGAACCCCCCTCCCACCTCCCTCCGCATACCATCTCTCTGGGTCATCCCAGTGCATCAGCCCCAAGCGTCCTGTATCCTGCATCGAACCTAGACTGGCGATTCGTTTCTTATATGATATTATACATGTTTCAGTGCCATTCTCCCAAATCATCCCACCCTCTCCCTCTCCCACAGAGTCCAAAAGACTGTTCTATACATCTGTGTCTCTTTTGCTGTCTCACATACAGGGTTATCATTACCATCTTTCTAAATTCCATATATATGTGTTAATATACTGTATTGGTGTTTTTCTTTCTGGCTTACTTCACTCTGTATAATCAGCTCCAGTTTCATCCACCTCATTAGAACTGATTCAAATGTATTCTTTTTAATGGCTGAGTAATACTCCATTGTGTATATGTACCACAGCTTTCTTATCCATTCATCTGTTGATGGACATCTAAGTTGCTTCCATGTCCTGGCTATTATAAACAGTGTATTTAATTTTTGACTGCATTGGATCTTAGTTGCAACTTGCAGGATCTTTGTTGTAGTGCTTGGGCTCTGTAGTTGTGGCATGCAGGCTTAGTTGCCCCATGGCATATGGGATCTTAGTGCTCTGATCAGGGATTGAACCTGTGTCCCCTGAATTGGAAAGCAGGTTCTTAACCACTGGACCACCAAGGAAGCCCCATGTCTTCTTTTAAATTACTGCCCCTGTACTGGGGGACTAAGAGCATGTGAGATTTGCATGCTCCTTGTAAGAGTAGGCTCTGTATTTCCTACATAGATTCAGCCCTCTTGCTCTCTGATATGCAAGCCCTATTGTCCTTCACAGCCAGATATTCTTGGGATTTGTCTTCTCAGTATAGCACCCCTGGGGTAGGGAGCCTGATGTGGAACTCAGACCCCTCATTCCTTGGGGGAGAACCACTGCAATTGTGATTGTGCTGCCATTTGTGGGTCACCTACTCAGGAGTGTGCTTCTTCACTATACTGAGTCTTTGCCCTTCATATTCATCTCATAGTAATTAACTTCATTATATCTTTATTTGTGGAAAATCTTCTCTGGTGGTCTTCATGTCATTCTCATCAATAGTTGCTCTGTAAATAACTCTAATTGATGTGCCTGTGGGAGGAGGTTAGGTTCAGGGTGTTCCTATTCCATCATCTTGAGTGCACCTCTCAAAATTTCATTTCTTTAAAATGATTTAAGTACTCATCAAGAAAGCATAGTCATCAGATATCATAAAACATCTTGATATATTTAAAAATATTTCTTTTTCAGGAAGAAGTCTGTAGGGAAAGAGCTTAAAGTAAAAGAAAATATGCCTCAAGTCCAGGTAACACAGAATCTCTCCCTGTGCATCTAAATTTAATTAATAATGCTCTGATAACTGTTTATATAGATAACATATGTATGTGAATACAGGTGTATCTGTGTTTGTGTGTGTGCATGTGTACTAAATTTCTTCTTACAATGCTTCTTTACTGTTGGTTGACTTTTTTCAGCAAGTTTTAGAAAATCAAATGGTGAATTCAGATATGTTTACTGTCAAGGTTATGAAAATTACTGTTATTCACTCAATTATAGGCAATGTCATAGAGGAAAGAACACCATATTATATGAGTCAGAACAGACTTACTAGTTAAGTGACATTAGACAAGTCCCTTTAACCTACTTAAACTTTGTGTTTCATCTAAAATGGGTAAAATAATAGCTGTCCCATCTATCTCAGAAAGGTGTAAGATGCAAGCGGCAAATAGGAAAATATTTCAGAGATTGTTAATATAGCTCACTCTTTTTCATATGATCCATGTGTATTCTGAAAAGAATATAAGTAACCCTTTACTTTATCTTCTCTTTGATAAACTTTATTTTGCTGAAAGTTAAAACTTCTTAACCATCAGAGCATTGTGTCACCCATTTGGTTACTCTCTTCCAGTGAGTGACTGGACTTAACTGTCCCACAAGTATACACTTGCATGTTTCAAGAATCAAATAGCATAAATTTGGGAAGAAAATGGAGTACTTCTTGAGATACTGAATACAAAAGGAACAACTTTATGGTATTAGTTTTCTACTCCTGCATAACAGGTTACCTCACATTTTGCAGCTTAAAATAATTAAATTGTTTTCATGGTTTGAATGGCTTAGGAGTCTGAACATGGCTTAGCTGTATCCTGTGCTCAAGGACTCACCAAACTGCAGTCATGGTGTTGGCTAGGCTCTTTTGTTTTTTTTTTTTTGGTCACATGGGGGTCCTCTTCCAAGCTCAAGTGGAAGTGGCAAACTTAAGTTCTTTGCAGTTGTTGGACTGGGGCACTTAGCCAGTGGCCTTCTCCACAAACAGTTTACTTTATAGCATCTTACATCTTCTTAAAGGCCAGCTAAGAGCCTCTTTCTCTCTTTTCTTTTTTGCTAAGACAGTCTTATGTAATATAACATGAATAACATGATCATGAATGATACCTTTTCACTGTAGCTATATAATAGATCCTTGAACAACATGAGGATTAGGGATACCACCCACTCCCTCACAGTTGAAAATTTGCATACTGGGATTTCTTTGGAAGGAATGATGCTAAAGCTGAAACTCCAGTACTTTGGCCACCTCATGTGAAGAGTTGACTCATTGGAAAAAGACTTTGATGCTGGGAGGGATTGGGGGCAGGAGGAGAAGGGGACGACAGAGGATGAGATGGCTGGATGGCATCACTGACTCGATGAACATGAATCTGAGTGAACTCCGGGAGTTGGTGATGAACAGGGAGGCCTGGCGTGCTGTGATTCATGGGGTCGCAAAGAGTCGGACACGACTGAGCAACTGAACTGAACTGATCTCTGCCTCAGAAACAAAAGAACTGATAAATGACTTACCAAAAGGCACAAAGGTAAAATGACTTGGATAGAATCAGGACTCAAACCCTAGTTCTTTGATTCCACAAATTGTGATCTCTAACCAGACATAAACTTCCCCCACATTTAGTTAAACATCTGTAAAGTGAAAATATGGGTACTATATTCATTGGAAAATATCCTTGTATAAGTGGATTCATGTGATTCAAACCCATCTTGTTCAAAGGTCAACTGTGTAGTGTAGTCTAATAAAGAAAGTGCGTCTCATCGCCGTGCAATATTCTGTTGGCTAAAAGCAAGTCATAGGTGGTATCCACATTCAAAAGGAGTGGACTATACAGAGCATAACCTTAGGGATGGAGATCCTGGAGGCCATTTTAGAAATCTGTCGTGATTTTATATAGAACAGCATTTTGTGTATTTAAAAAATTATAATTCCATCATGTTTTAAGTTTTTAGTGTTTTAGTTCATTTGGGCCATGTCTTAATCCCTTCAGACTGCTTTAATAAAATATCAGGGATTGCAGTTAATGTAGAGGTACATATATCATTGAATTTGGGGCAGGTGGTAAGTACCTACAAGTGAAATTACTGGATCATATGGCCATTCTATTTTTAATTTTTTGAGGAATCTCTATTCTACTTTCCACAATGGCTGTACCAGTTTTCCCTTTTCCTGATATTCTTCCCCTTGTTGTTTCTTTTCTTTTTGATACTTATGATTTTGACCGGGAAAAGGGAGTATCTCACTGTGGTTTTGGTTTGTGTTTCCCAGATTATTAGTGATATTGAGTATCTTTATATGTATTGGTTGTCTGTTTGTCTCCTTTGGAAGAATGTCTGTTTAGGTACTCTGCCCAGGTTTTTTTTTTTTTTTTTTTTAATTCATTTATTTTTTAACTGAAGGATAATTGCTTTACACAATTTTGTTGTTTTCTGTCAAACCTCAACATGAATCAGCCATAGATATACATATATCACCTCCCTTTTGAACCTCCCTCCCATCTCCTTCCCCATCCCACTTCTCTAGGTTTGATCTTTTGATGTTGACTTGTACAAGTTCTTTGTATATTTTGGATATTTATCCCTTATTGGATATCTCATTTGCAGATATCATCTCCAATTTACTAGGTAACTGTATTGTTTTGCTGATACTTTGACTGTATGAAAACTTTTTAGTTTGGGTTCCATTTATTTTTATTTTTGTTTGCTTTGTTGAGACATATACAGAATATGTGGCTAAGACCTATTTCAGAGAGCTAACTGCTTGTGTTCTAGATGTTTTATGTTTTCAGGTCTTATGTTTAAGCCTTTAATCCATTTGAGATTATTTTTGTATATGATGTAAAAGGTAATCTAGTTCCACTCTATTCCAAATACCAATTACTGAAGAGTGTCTTTTTTCCTCGTATATTCTTGCTTCTTTTGTCATAGTTTAATTGAGCACATGTAAGCTGGTGGCTCAGGTTAAAGCATCTGCCTGCAGTGCGGGAGACCTGCGTTCAATCCCTGGGTCAAGAAGATCCCCTGGAGAAGAAAATGGCAACCCACTCCAGTATTCTTGCCTGGAGAATCCCATGGACAGAGAAGCCTGGTGGGCTACAGTCCACGGGGTCGCAAAGAGTCGGACACGACTGAGCGGCTTCACTGTCACTTTCAAGCCCTTGCTTAAGAGGGAATCTCAGTTTTCTGTAGCATTTTGGACCACTGGATGTCAGCCCTATTGCTTTTCAAAGCCAGGCATTTCAGGGATTCCTCTCCCTGGTGTAGATCCAGGGGCCAAGGTTTCTGATGTGGGCACCAACCCTTTGCTCGCCTGGCAAAAGTGCCTGTCTGGTGAGATCCCTCTCTGTTGTGTGCCATCATGCTCGGGGTATGGTTATTAGTGAGAGTGTTTCTTTTCCTCTACTACCTGTCTTGATGTAGTCCTTTTTATTCTTTGTTGTGGAGCATGTTTGACTAGTTCTAAGGTTCTTTTCACAGGGAGTTGATCTCTTTGCAGGTGTATATTTGTTGATCCATGGGAAGAAGTTCTTGCTATGCCCCATCTTCAATCACCTTCCTTGTAGATTTTCTTTTAAGAGTAAGTCTCATTTTCCTGTTTCTTTAAATTCGAATTACTCTTAACTGTATCTTGGACGTTGGGAATGTCATGTTGCTGAAGCTCTGCATTCTGCTATATTCTTAGGAAAGGGTAAGTGAAAGTCGCTGTCCAACTCT
Organism: Oryx dammah; assembly: GCF_014754425.2. Classification (NCBI taxonomy): domain Eukaryota; kingdom Metazoa; phylum Chordata; class Mammalia; order Artiodactyla; family Bovidae; genus Oryx; species Oryx dammah. The sequence goes on from NW_024070194.1 coordinate 63,104,627, forward strand.
GTGCAACCCCATAGACTAAGCAGTGTATGGAATTCTCCAGGCCAGAACACTGGAGTGGGTATCCATTCCCTTCTCCAGGAGATTTTCCCATCCCAGGGCCAGGGATTTGAGCCCAGGTCTCCCACATTGCAGGTGGATTCTTTTATCAGATGAGCCACCAAGGAAGCCCAAGAATACTGGAGTTGGTAGCCTAGCCCTTCTCCAGGGGATCTTCCCAACCCAGGAATTAAACCAGGGTCTCCTGCATTGCAGGCAGATTCTTCACCAGCTGAGGTATAAGTTAACTGTCATTGTGCCTAAGAAGTGTGTAGTAAATGTTTGTGCTCAAGTCATCATCTTGGCTATCTATGGGTTTTAGAAAGATAATAATTATGACAATAAATTAGTTAAAAAAACACAAATGAATACTTTCCCCCCCACCCCATATTACATCCTAGAAAGCAGTACATGCTCTGGAAATTGAGAACAAAGTTCTTCGGGAACAACTGAAACAAGCTTTACAGGTAAGAGATGTCATATTCCTTCATATTGTGAAAAATTGAAGAAAATATCCTTAAACAACTTTTTAAATGAATAATTTTTAATTTGTAAACCAAGAATCTATATATTGTATTGTTTTGCCAGCTTATAGTATTTTCATTTAATGTAGTAGAAATATATTGATAAAATTTGATATTTATTCTCTCCAAAATAGTAAGCTAGAGAGAGAACTGATGTACATACTTAAAGCAATTTATTTCTAGATATAGATGGAGTCTTTTTGAGCTTAGCAGAATTATAAGATATATTGAGATAAGAAACTGGTTATTTTACAGAAGAACAATTATGATTTGCTCATCAAAAATTAATATAAGATAAAAATATATTACTAAAGCAGTGTGGTTCTAGATTTGGTAAAAGTCCAGAAACAGATTCAAATGAATATAATAATTTTGTATTTTATTGTTTGGCTTATTAAATTTTTTTATGGAAGGATAAAAGTCACAAAATTAAACTACTATGAAAAACTTGTGATTTCTAGTTGATTTAATATACTGAAACAAATTAAAAATTGATTAAAGATTTAGGCATAATAAGTGAACTATGTATAAAACGGAAGAAACACTGAATAACAATTGCATGTCTTGGCTAAAGCAGGGCTTTCTAAGCATTATACCAAAAAGAATATGTTAATATATTTGGCTATATATATATATATAAAATAAAACTTTTATGGTTAAAATTTTGTAAGATAAAAAGATAAATGGAAGATCTTTATAAAATGTTCCATATCAAGGTCTTTTACATATCTACAGAAAGTATGGATAGTCTTCCTCCTCAATAGACAAAGGACATAGACACATCAACTGAGAAACACACATTGCCAATAAATGCATACAAACTACGAATTATCAGTAAATGTAATTGAAAAATAACAGAGAGAGGGCGGTTCGGTGGTTAAGCCTCCGTGCTTCCAGTGCCGGGGTGCTGGGTTCAATCCCTGGTTAGGGAACTAGATCCTTCAGGCTGCAGGTAAGAGCTCGCATGCTTCAAAGATCCTGCACAGGGCAATGAAGATCCTGTGTGCTGCAACTCAGACTCAGTACAGCTGAATAAAAAACATTAAAATAGCAGCAGTACAGATATATTTTACCTACTATTTTTTTTAATTGAAGGAACAAAAATATTTAATATTTGTGGGTTTGAGATGAGCAGGTCTTTCATATACTTCTATTGTCAGTATGGATTGATACTTCTCTGGAAGAAAATATATAAAGTCTTGGAAAGACATAGTCTTTACAGTGAACCATTCCACTTCTAAAATTTATTGTAAATAATAAAAAAGTGTACAAAGTTTGCACAAGTATGTAGAATAGGAAATTTTTAATAGCAAAAGTTTTAAAATTTCCAATGTATCCATTGATAAGCAATTTGTTAAATTAGTTAAGATATATTATTAATATTTACTTGTTACCTAGGGCTTCCCTGGTAGCTCAGCTGGTAAAGAATTCGCCTGCAGTGCGGGAGACCTGGGTTCAATCCCTGAGTTGGGAAGATCCCCTGGAGAAGGGAAAGGCTACCCACTCCAGGATTCTGGCCTGGAGAATTCCATGGACTGTATAGTCCATGGGGTCACAGAGTCAAACAGGACTGAGCGACTTTGTTTCTGTTAGCTGTTCTAATTTGGATGTATATTTATCATCATGGGAATCTCTCTCTTTCTCTTTAGTCACTAAGTCATGTCCTATTCTTACAACCCTGAGGACTGTAGCCTGCCAGGCTCCTCTGTCCATGGGATTCTCCAGGCAAGAAAACTGGAGTGTGTTGCTGTTGCCTTCTCCAATGAGAACATACTGTGACATTACTTAATGAAAAGAGCATATATGTGTGTGTGTATAGTATGATCCAATCTGGATAAAAATTAAAAATTTATATATGCATATGGGCAGAGGAGCCTGGTGGGCTGCAGTCCATGGGGTCGCTAAGAGTTGGACACGACTGAGTGACTTCACTTTCACTTTTCACTTTCATGCACTGGAGAAGGAAATGGCAACCCACTCCAGTGTTCTTGCCTGGACAATCCCAGGGACGGGGGAGCCTGGTGGGCTGCCATCTATGGGGTTGCACAGAGTCGGACACAACTGAAGTGACTTAGCAGCAGCAGCAGCAGCAGCACTAGCATATTTAGAAATAATTTAAAAGTATATTTGTCAATAGTACATTTTCTGTTTGTGGGGAGATTGTGAACTTTTTTTATTGATTTATATATTCTTTTATACAAGCAACTTAATTTTATGAAACTTAAATTTATTAAAAGTGACTTTTAAAGAAAGATTTAATTCTAGAAGGAATAAATTATTTTTCACATTTACTATTTGATATTATAGGTCTTAATTATCTTGGGTACATTCTATCACTTTCTATAATGTATGCATTTTATTAACTTTTATTGTGCCTATATTATAACTAGAACCTTAAAACCCAGTTGTCAGGAGAACCTCTTGTGTATAAAAATAGCTGTTTAAGTAGAAGAGATTTCTTCATAGTTTTTTATTTTAATTATGGATCTGTTAAACTATGTATTATGCCAATGGTTTAATTTAACTTTCTTTTACTCTGTAAAAATAAAATTGAGAATTAGTATGGGCATGAATATATGAAGATTCCTGAAAATTATAATATTGGCAGGAAAATGTCACACAAATGTTACTTGACAGTTACTCTTTTAAAAACAGGAAGCTGAAAGAGCTAAGCAGCAACTTGCCTACTTCCTAAATCAAGAAAAGGAGTTTCTTAAAAGTGAGGCAAAGACCAAGACACCCACAGAAATGGGTACTGGTAAATTAAAAGTTAAAGGTGAAGATTCAAAATATATACCATTGGAAAATGAAACAAGAAAAGCAGTAGTGGGAGATTCAGGTGGACAAAAAACAAATGATAAAATTACACATCCACAGGTAAAGAAATAACCAAAATAGAAACAGTAATATGTGCAGTAAGAAATTTACCCTTTTATAATATTAACTTCATTTGTATATTATTTTTTAAATCTTCCTATGCTTTTTTTTTTACTTAGAATTGTTCCTTTTGGATGTATTAGTTCATTAACATCTTGAATTCAAATCTAAATTAAATGTGTATTGATTTTTGTTTTTGGTAATCCAAATATTTGCATTTTTCTTCAGGATAGTTGATACGGTAGACTTGTCAGATATAAAATTATGTTTTATATTAAAAATTTTTTTATTGAGATATAATTGACATTTTCAGGTATACAAATTAATGAGTCAGTATTTTGTATATACTGTGACTGAATCGCCGCAATAAATCTAGTTAATAACATTGTACATAATTACAGAATTTTTTTCTTGTGACAAGAACTTTTTAAGATTTACTGTAGTAGCAGCTTTCAACTATACAATGCAGTATTATTAACTGTGGTCACTGTGCTGTACTTTACACCACTTGGAATTGTTTAAAGTAGAAGTTTGTACCTTTTGACTCCTGTCACCTGTTTTGCCCACCCCCAAATCCATGCCTCTGGCAACTACCAATCTGTCCTCTGTATCTATGAGCATAGTTTTCATTTTGTTTTAGATTCCACATATAAGTGAGATTGTATGGTATTTGTCTTTCCCTGTCTGACGTATTTGACTTAGCACAGCACTCTCAAGATCCATACATGTTGTCACAAATGGCAAAGTTTCATTATTTTTCATGTCTGAATAATATTCTACTATATGTATATATGTGTGTGTGTGGAAGTGTTAGTTGCACAGTCATGTCTGACTCTTTGCGACCTCATGGACTGTAGCCTGCCAGCCTTCTCTGTCCATGGAGTTTTCCAGGCAAGAATACTGGAGTGAGTTGCCATTCCCTTCTCAAGGGGATTTTTCCAACCCAGGAGTTGAACCCAGGTCTCTCGCATTGCACGCATTGTCTCTGAGACACCAGGGAATATATGTACATATGTGATGTTCTCTTTATCCATTCACCCATCAATGGATATACAGACTGTTTCCACATCTTGACTAATGTAAATAATGCTGCAGTGAACATAGGGTACATATATCTTCTCTAGTTAGTGTTGTCATTTATTTTGGGAAAATATCTAGAAGTGGGTGTTGCCTGGATCATCTGGTAGGTCTAGTTTTAGATTTTTTGAGGAAACGCCATACTCTTTGCCATAATGGCTTCACCAGTTTACATTCTCATCAACAGTGTGCAAGGGTTCCCTTTTAACTACATAACAATACTTGTTATTTCTTGTTTTTTAGCTAATAACAATTCTGACAGGTGTGCAGTAATATCTCATTTTGGTTTTGATTAGTATTTCTCTGATTAGTGATGTTGAGCATCATTTCATGTATCTGTTGGCCACCTGTATGTTTTCTTTCATAGACTGTCTATTCAGATCAGCTGTTCACTTTTTACTCAGATTGATTCAGTTTTTTTGTTTGTGTTGCAATTGAGTTGTATGAGTTCTTTATGTATTTTTGGATATTAACCCTTTATTAGATAAGTGATTTTTAGATGTTTTCTCCCATTTAGTAGGGTGCCATTTCATTATGTTGATGGTTTCCTTTGATGTGCAGAAGCTTTTTAGTTTGATGTAATTCCACTTTATTTTTGTTGTTGTCAGACACCCAAATTCAATAAGACCTATGTTAAGCTTATTGTCTATGTTTCTTTTAGAAGTTTTATAGTTTCATGTCTTACATTCAAGTGTTTAATTCATTTGGAGTTAATTTTTGTATATGGTATAAGAAAATGGTCCAGTTTCATTCTCTGCATGTGATTTTCCAGGTTCCCAACACCATTTATTGAAGAGATTGTCTTTTCTCTGTTGTATATTCGAGACTCCTTCATCATAAATTGATTGACCATGTGTATGTGTGTTTACCTCTGGGTTCTCTACTCGGTTCCATTAATCCATATGTCTGTTTTCCTCCGCACATCTCATACTGATTTGATTGCCATAGAATATGACAACTATAATATGAAATTGGGCACATGATGCCTCCAGCTTTGTTATTCTTTTTCAAGATTCCTCTGACTATTCAGGGTCTTTTGTGGTCCCATACAAATTTGAGAATTATTTCTTTTATTTCTGTGAAAAATGTCATTGGAATTTTGATAGATTTCATGGATTCTATAGATTGTTCTGTATAGTATGGACATTTTAACAGTATTAATTCTTCCAATCCATGAGCATAGACTATCTTTCCACTTCTTTCTGTCTTATTCCCTCCGTATCATATAGTTTTTGGTGTATAAGTCTTTCACCTCCTTGGTTAAATTTATTCCTAGGTATTTTTTTTTTGATGCAATTGCAAATGAGATTGTTTTCTTGACTTCTCTTTTAGATAGTTCATTTTTAGTATGTAAAAATACAGTAGATTGCTATTCATCAATTGTATATCCTGCAACTTTATTTATTCTAACAATTTTGGGGTAGTCTTTAGGGTTTTCTCTATCATGTCATCTGAATATGGTGATAGATTTATTTCCTCTTTTCCAATGTAGACAGCTTTTGTTTGTTATTTGCCAAATTGCTCTGTCTAGGAATTCCACTAATATGTTGGATAAAAGCAGCAAGAATGGGCATCCTTTTCTTATTTCTGATCTTAGAGGAATTGCTTTCAGCTTTTCACTTGTGAGTGTGATGTTATCTATGGGTTTAGCATACATGGCCAGTTTTATGTTGAGTATTTTCTTTCCCTCTATACCCACTTAATTGAGAGCTTTTATCATAAATGTTGAATTTTGTGAAGTGCTTTCAGTTTTTTTTACAGTTACTGAGATGATCTTCCAAATTATTCATTTTGTTAATGTGGTATACCTCATTGACTAATTTCTAGATAATGAATCATTTCTACACCCCTGGTAGAAATTCCTCTTCTTCATGTTGTATGATCCTTTTAATAGATTGTTAGAATCAGTTTGCTAATATTTTGTTATTTTTGCATCTTTGTTTATCAGGGATACTTGTAATTTTCTTTTTATTGTGGTGTCTTTGGTTTTAGTATCTGAATAATGCTGGTGTTATAAAATGAGTTTGGAAATATTGCCTTCTGTTCTATTGTTTGAAAGAGTTTCAGAAGAATTGGTATTAATCCTTCTGTGAATATTGGGTGGAATTCAGGAGGAAAGTGTCCTGGTCCTGTACTTTTGTTTGTAAGGAGTTTTAAAATTACAGATTCATTATCCTTAATAGTAGTAATGAGTGTGTTCAATTTTTGTTTCCTCATGATTCAGTCTTAGAAGATTGTATGTTGTAGTTATTGATTAATTTATTCTCAATTGTTAGTACTATTGCTGTATAATTGTCATAGTATTCACTTCTGATCCTTTGTATCTCTGTGATATCAGATGTCATTTCTTCTTTTATTAATTTGAGTCTTCTTTTTTCTTTGTGAGTCTAGCTAATTGTCAGTTTTGTTTATCTTTTCAAAGAGCCACTTTCTTGGTTTTATTGATTTTTTGTTTGACGTCTTGTTAGCCTCCATTTCATTTATTTCTGCTGTAATTCTTTATGATTTCCTTTCTTCTACTAAACTTGGACTTTGTTCTTCTTTTTCTAGTTCCTTGGAATATAAATTTGTTACTGGTTTGAGATTTTTCTTATTTGTAAAGTAGGCATTTATTACTGTGAACTTTCCTTGTAAAATAGCTTTCACCGTATCCCATAAATTTCAGTATGTGGTATATCCATTTTCTTTTGTCTCAGGGTACTCTTTTAATTTTGGTTTTGATTTCTTTCTTGATCCATTGGTTGTTCAGTAGCATGTTATATAATCTTCACATATTTGTAAATTTTCCAGTTTTCTTCTTGTAATTGATTTCCACTTTCATAATATTGTGGTTGGAAAAGATAGTTAATATGATTTTAATCTAATCCTAAATTTGTTAAAACTTGTTTTGTGGCCTAACATACAATCTGTTCTGGAGAATGTTCTATGTCCACTTGAGAAGAATCTGTATCCTGTTTATTTTGGATGGAATGTTCTATCTATTTATATATATTTGTCAAGTTAATATGATCAAATATACCATTTAAATATGATACTTTCTTATGTTTTTTGTTTGATTGTGTTATTGTTTTTGGCCACACCACATGGCTAGTGGGATCTTAGTTCCCTAGCCAAGGATTGAACCTACACTCTCGGCAGTGAAAGCATGGAGTCCTAACCACTGGACCACAAGGAAATTCCTGACAGTGCTTTCTTATTGATTTTCAGTTTGAATGCTCTATTTGTTGATGTAAGTGGGGCTATTAAAGGCCCCTTATTAAAGCCCCCCCTTTATTGCTGTATATTTCTTCCTTTAGATCAGTTAACAGTTGGTTTGTATATTTATTGCTCCTATATTGAGTGCATAATGTTACATCCTCTGGTTGAATTGACCCTTTTATCTTTATGTAATACCATTCTTTGTCACTTATTATGGTTATATTTCAAATTTTATTTGTCTGATAGAAGTACAGCTACTCTGTTTCTTTTGGTTTCCACTTGCATGGAGTTTCTTTTTGGATCCCTTCACCTTCAGTCTGTGTCTGGATTTGAAGTGGGTCTCTTGTAGGCAGCATGTAGGGGTGTGTGTGTGCATGCATGTGTGTGTGTGTGTTTATTTTAATATATTCATATGTTTTTTGATTTGAGAATTTAATTTACTTACTTTAAAGTGATTATTGATAGGTATATTCTTGTTGTTTAGTCACTCAGTCATGTCTGACTCTTTGCAACCTCATGGACTGCAGCATACCAGGCTTCCCTGTCCTTCACCATCTCCCAGAGTTTGCTTAAACTCATGTCCATTGAGTCGGTAATGCCATCCAATCATCTCATCCTCTGTCATTCCCTTCACCTCCTGCCTTCAATCTTTTCCAGCATCAGGATCTTTTCGAACGAGTAGGCTTTTCATATCAGGTGGCCAAAGTAATGGAACTTCAGCTTCAGTATTAGTCCTTCCAATGAATATTCAGGGTTGATTTCCTTTCAGATTGACTGGTTTGATCTTTTTGCTGTCCAAGGGACTCTTAACAGTCTTCTCCAGTACCACAAAGCATCAATTCCTCAGTGTTCAGCCTTCTTTATGGTCCAGCTCTCACATCTGTACATGCTGCTGCTGCTAAGTAGCTTCAGTCATGTCCGACTCTGTGCGACCCCATAGACGGCAGCCCACCAGGCTCCCCTGTCCCTGGGATTGTCCAGGCAAGAACACTGGAGTGGGTTGCCATTTCCTTCTCCAGTGCATGAAAGTGAAAGTGAAGTTGCTCAGTCGTGTCTGACTCTTAGCGAGCCCATGGACTGCAGCCTACCAAGCTTCTCCGTCCATGGGATTTTCCAGGCAAGAGTACTGGAATGGCTTGCCATTGCCTTCTCCGCATCTGTATATGACTTCTAGGAGAACATTAGCTTTGAGGATATGGACCCTTGTTGGCAAAGTGATGTCTCTGCTTTTGAATACACTGTCTAGGTTTGTCATAGCTTTTCTTCCAAGAAGCAACCATCTTTTAATTTCATGACTGCAATCACCATCTACAGTGATTTTGGAATCCAAAAGAATAGTCTGTCACTGGTACCATTTTGCCCCCATCTATTTGCCATGAAGTGTTGGGACCAGATGCCATGATCTTGGTTTTTTGAATGTTGAGTTTTAAGCCAGCTGTTTCACTCTCCTTTTTCACTTTCATCAAGAGGCTCTTTAGTTCCTCTTGCTTTCTGCCAAAAGGGTGGTGTCATCTGCATATTTGAGGTTATGGATGTTTCTCCCTGAAATCTTGATTCCAGCTTGAGCTTCAGCAGCCTGGCATTTCTCATGATGTTCTCTATATAAGTTGAATAAGCAGGGTGACAATATACAGCCTTGACATACTCCTTTCCCAATCTGGAATCAGTCCATTGTTCCATGTCTGGTTCTAACTGTTGCTTCTTGACCTGCATACAGATTTCTTAGGAGGCAGGTCAAGTGGTCTAGTATTCCCAATCTCTTTAAGAATTTTCCACAGTTTGTTGTCATCCGCACAGTCAAAGGCTTTATTTAGCAGTCAGTGAAGCAGAAGTAGATGTTTTTCTGGAATTATCTTGCTTTTTCTATGATCCAGCAGATGTGGGCAATTTGATTTGGTTTCTCTGCCTTTTGTAAATCCAGTTTGTACATCTGGAAGTTCTTGGTTCACATACTATTGAAGCCTTGCTTGAAGGAGTTTGAACGTTACTTTACTAGCATGTGAAATGAGTGCAGTTGTGAGGTAGTTTGAACATTCTTTGGGTTCTTTGGGATTGGAATGAAAACTGACCTTTTCCAGTCCTGTGGCCACTGCTGTTTTCCAAATTTGCTGCCATATTGAGTGCAACACTTTAACAGTATCATCTTTTAGGACTTAAAATAACTCAGCTGGAAATTTCATCACCTTCCCTAGCTTTGTTCATAGTAATGATTCCTAAGGCCCACTTCATGTCACTCTGCAGGATGTCTGGCTCTAAGTGAGCAACCACACCACTGTGGTTATCCAGGTCATTAGTAGCTATTAATCTGCTAATCTTATATTGCCCCACCACCTTTCCCTCTCCCCGCTGGTAATTAGTAGTTTGTTCCCTGTATCTGTGAGTCTGCTGCTTTTCTGTTATATTTACTAGTTTGCAGTACCTATTTATCTAAGCATTTTTCTGTTTCCATTAGTACTTTTTAAAAAATAAGAAAATTTTAATGCAATTTTAGAGGTTAGACTCCATTTACAGTTATTACAAAATATTGGATGCATTGTACAAGTTGAGAAATAGAGCCAATATTGTATAATAAGTATAATTGGAACATAATTTTTAAAATTGTGAATTACTGTATTTTATACCTGTAACATATAGTGTATAATAGTATACATCAATTTTAAATAGTATCCCAGTTTAAAAATTGGTGTATAATAGTATACATCAATAGTAGAAAACTATATACTTCAATTTAAATATTGAATAAAACAACACACACACACACACATAGATATCTATAAAACTGTAAATCAACTATACCTAGGAGTGGAATTATTGGGTCATATGGAAGCTCTCTTTTTACGTTTTAGGAACTTTCCATACTGTTTTCCACAGTGGCTGCAGTGCTGTTTTGATAGGGATTCCATGGAATCTGTAGATTGTCCTGTATTGTATGTTCATTTTAACAAAATTAATTCTTCCAATCCGAGAACATGGTATGTCTTTCCATCTGTTTGAGTTTTCTTTATTTCATTAGTGTCTTACAGTTTTCCTGCTGAAGTTCTTTTGCCTCCTTATGTAGGTTTATTCCTAGGTATTTTATTCTTTTTGAAGTGATGGTAAATTAGATTATTTCCTTAATTTCTCTTGCAGATAGTTCATTGTAAGCATGTAGAAATGAAACAGATTTCTCTATATTAGTTTTGTATCCTCCAACTTTACCAGATTCAAAATGAGCTGGAGTAGTTTTCTGGTGGCATGGTTAGGATTTTCTATGTATGTCACCATGTCACCATGTCATCTGCAAAGAATCACAGTTTTACTTCCTTTCCAATTTGTATTTTTTAAATTTATTTTTCATTGAAGGATAATTGATTTACAGAATTTTGTTGTTTTATGTCAAACCTCAATATGAATCAACCACAGGTATACATATATCCCCTGCCTTTTGAACCTCATTCCCATCTCCCACTCATCTTACCCCTCTAGATTGATACAGAGCCCCTGTTTGAGTTTCCTGAGCCGTACAGCAAATTCCTATTGGCTATCAATTTTACATGTGGTAATTAAGTTTCTATGTTACTGTTTTCATACGTCTCACCCTCTCCTCCCCTCTCCCCATGTCCATTAGTTTACTCTCTATGTCTGTTTCTCCCTTCAGTTCAGTTCAGTCGCTTAGTCATGTCTGACTCTTTGCGATCCCATGAACTGCAGCATGCCAGGCCTCCCTGTCCATCACCAACTCCTGAGTTTATCCAAACTCATGTCCATTGAGTCGGTGATGCCATCCAACCATCTCATCCTCTGTCATCCCCTTCTCCTCCTGCCGTCAATCCTTCCCAACATCAGAGTCTTTTCAAATGAGTCAGCCCTTCGCATCAGGTGGCCAAAATATTGGAGTTTCAGCTTCAACATTAGTCCTTCCAATGAACACCCAGGACTGATCTCCTTTAGGATGGACTGGTTGGATCTTCTTGCAGTCCAAGGGACTCTCAAGAGTCTTCTCCAACACCACAGTTCAAAAGCATCAGTTTTTTGGTGCTCAGCTTTCCTTATAGTCCAACTCTCACATCCATACATGACTACTGGAAAAACCATAGCCGTGACTAGACAGACCTTTGTTGACAAAGTATTATCTCTGCTTTTTAATATGCTATCTAGGTTGGTCATAACTTTCCTTCCAAGGAGTAAGCATCTTTTAATTTCATGGCTGCAGTCACCATCTGCAGTGATTTTGGAGCCCAGAAAAATAAAGTCAGCCACTGTTTCCCCATCTATTTCCCATGAAGTGATGGAAGCAGATGCCATGATGTTAGTTTTCTGAATGTTGAGCTTTAAACCAACTTTTTCACTCTCCTCTTTCACTTTCCTCAAGAGGCTTTTTAGCCCCTCTTCACTTTCTGCCATAAGGGTGGTGTCATCTGGATATCTGAGGTTATTGATATTCCTCCTGGCAATCTTGATTCCAGCTTGTGCTTCTTCCAGCCCAGCGTTTCTCATGATGTACTCTGCATATAAGTTAAATAAGCAGGGTGACAATATACAGCCTTGACATACTCCTTTTCCTATTTGGAACCAGTCTGTTGTTCCATGTCCAGTTCTAACTGTTGCTTCATGACTTGCATACAGGTTTCTCAAGAGGCAGGTCAGGTGGTCTGGTATTCCCGTCTCTTTCAGAATTTTCTACAGTTTATTGTCAAAGGCTTTGGCATAATCAATAAAGCAAAAATAGATGTTTTTTCTGAAACTCTCTTGCTTTTTCAATGATCCAGCTAATGTTGGCAATTTGATCTCTGGTTCCTCTGCCTTTTCTAAAGCCAGCTTGAACATCTGAAAGTTCATGGTTCACGCACTGCTGAATCCTGGCTTGGAGAATTTTGAGCATTACTCTACTAGCATGTGAGATGAGTGCAATTGTGAAGTAGTTTGAGCATTCTTAGGGATTGCCTTTCTTTGTGATTGGAATGAAAACTGACCTTTTCCTGTCCTGTGGCCACTGCTGAGTTTTCCAAATTTGCTGGCATATTGAGTGCAGCACTTGAACAGCATCATCTTTTCGGATTTGAAATAGCTCAACTGAAATTCCATCACCTCCACTAGCTTTGTTCATAGTGATGCTTTTTAAGGCCCACTTGACTTCACATTCCAGGATGTCTGGCTCTAGGTGAGTGATCACACCATCATGACTATCTGGGTTGTTTCTCCATTGCTGCCTTATAAATAAATTCTTCAGTACCATTTTCTAGATTTCATATATATGCGTTAGAATACAATATTCATCTTTCTTTTTCTGATTCATTTCACTTTGTATAGTATGTTGTAGGTTCATCCACCTCATCAGAACTGACTCAATTGTGTTCCTTTTTATGGCTGAGTAATATTTCATTGTGTGTATGTACCGGAACTTCTTTATCCATTCATCTGTGAATGGACATCTAGGTTGCTTCTATGTTCTAGCTATTGTAAATGATGCCACAATGAATATGTGTCTTTTTCAACCCTGGTTTCCTCAGGGTGTATACCTAGGAGTGGGATCGCTGGGTCACATGGTGGTTTTATTCCTAGGTTTTTAAGGAATCTCCATACTGTCTTCCATAGTGGCTGTATCAGTTTACATTCCCACCAACAGTGCAAAAGCATTCCCTTTTCTCCACACCCTCTCCAACATTTATTGTTTGTAGACTTTTTGATGATGGCCATTCTGAATGGTGTGAGGTGATAGCTCATTGTAATTGTGATTGCATTTCTCTAATAACTAGTGATGTTGAGCATCTTTTCATTTGTTTGTTAGCCATCTGTAATGTCTTCTTTGGAAAAATGTCTGTTTTTGATTGGGTTGTTTGTTTTTCTGGCATTGAGTTCTATGAGCTGCTTGTATATTTTGGAAATTAATCCTTTGTCAACTGTTTCATTTGCTATTATTTTGTCCCATTCTGAGGATTGTCTTTTCACCTTGCTTATAGTTTCCTTTGCTGCGCAAAATCTTTTAAGTTTAATCAGGTCCCACTTGTTTTCTTCTGTTTTTATTTCCATTACTCTTAAGAGGTGAGTCATAGAGGATCTTGCTTTTTTATCGAACACTTGTCATCAGGTGTTATGCCTCTGTTTTCTTCTATGAGTTTTCTAGTTCTAGTCTGACATGTAGTCTTTAATCCATTTGGGGTCTCTTTGTGTATGGTGTTAGGAAGTGTTTTAATTTCATTCTTTTTCATGTAGCTGTCCAGTTTTCCCAGCACCATTTATTGAAGAGGCTGTCTTTGCTCCATTCCTGCCTCCTGTGTCAAAAATAAGGTACCCATAGATGCATGGATTTATTTCTGGGCTTTCTGTCTTGTTCCATTGGTCTGTATTTCTTTTTTGTGTGTGTGCCAGTATCATACTGTCTTGATGACTGTAGCTTTGTAGTATAATCTGAAGTCAGGCAGGTTGATTGCTCCAAGTCCATTCTTCTTTCTCAAGACTGCTTTGGCTATTCAGGGGTCTTTTGTGTTTCCATATGAATTGTGAAATTTTTTGTTCTAGTTCTGTGAAAATTGCCACTGATAATTTGATAGAGATCACATTGAATCTGTAGATTGCATTTGGTAGTATAGTCATTTTTGCAGTACTGATTCTTCCAACCCAGGACCATGGAATATCTCTCCATTGGTTTATGCCATCTTTGATTTCTTTCATTAGTGTCTTATAATTTTCTGTGTACAGTTATTTTGTCTCCTTAGGTAAGTTTGTTCCTAGATATTTAATTCTTTTTATTACAATGGTAAATGGGATTTATTCCTTAATTTTTCTTTCTGATTTTTCATTGTTAGTATATCGAAATGCAAGTGATTTCTGTGTGTTGATTTTGTATCCTGCAACTTTTCTAAATTCACTGATTAGCCATAGTAATTTTCTGATAATATCTTTAGGGCTTTTTATGTACAGTATCATGTCATTTGCAGTGAGAGCTTTACTTCTTCTTTTCCAATCTGGATTCCTTTTTTTTTCTTCTCTGATTGCTGTAGCTAGGACTTCCAGAACTACATTGAATAAAAGTGATAAAAATAGACATCCTTGTCTTGTTCGTGATCCTAGGGGGAATGCTTTCAGTTTTTCACTACAGAGAATAATGTTTGCTGTAGGCTTATCAAATATATGGCCTTTACTATGTTGAGGTAAGTTCCTCTATGCCCATTTTTTGAAGAGTTTTAATCATAAATCGGTGCTGAATTTTGTCCAAGCCTTTTTCTACATCTACTGAGATTATGGCCAACCTAGATAGTATATTCAAAAGCAGAGACATTACTTTGCCAACTAAGGTCTGTCTAGTCAAGGCTAAGGTTTTTCCTTTGGTCATGTATGGATGTGAGAGTTGGACTGTGAAGAAGGCTGAGCGCTGAAAAATTGATGCGTTTGAACTGTGGTGTTGGAGAAGACTCTTGAGGGTCCCTTGAACTGCAAAGAGATCCAACCAGTCCATTCTGAAGGAGATCAACCCTGGGATTTCTTTGGAAGGAATGATGCTGAAGCTGAAGCTCCAGTACTTTGGCCACCTCATGTGAAGAGTTGACTCATTGGAAAAGACTCTGATGCTGGGAGAGATTGAGGGCAGGAGGAGAGGGGGACAACCCAGGATGAGATGGCTGGATGGCATCACTGACTTGATGGACGTGAGTCTGAGTGAACTCCGGGAGTTGGTGACGGACAGGGAGGCCTGGCATGCTGCGATTCATGGGGTCGCGAAGAGTTGGACACGACTGAGTGACTGAACTGAACTGAACTGATTGAGATTATCATATGGTTTTTATCTTTCAGTTTGTTAACATGGTGTATCACGTTGATTGATCTGCATATATTGAGGAATCCTTGCATTTCTGGAATAAACCCAACTTGATCATGGTGTATGAGCTTTTTGATGTGTTGCTGAATTCTGTTTGCTAAAATTTTGTTGAGGATTTTTGGATCTGTGTTCATCAAAGATATTGGCCTGTAGTTTTGTGTGTGTGTGTCTGTCTGTCTGTCTGTCTGTCTGTCTGTCTGGATTTGATATCAGGGGGATGGTGGCCTCCTAGAATGAGTTTTGAAAGTGTTACTTCCTCTGCAATTTTTTGAAAGAGTTTTAGAAGAAAAGGCATTAGCTCATCTCTAAATGTTTGATAGAATTCTCCTATGAAGCCATCTGTTCCTGGGCTTTTGTTTTTTGGGAGATTTTTGATCACAGCTTCAATTTCAGTGCTTGTAATTGGGTTGTTCATAATTTCTATTTCTTCCTGGTTCAGCCTTGGAGGATTTAACTTTTCTAAGAACCTGTCCATTTCTTCCAGGTTTTCTATTTTATTGCCATATAGTTGTTTATAATAGTCTCTTATAATCCTGTGTATTTCTGCATTGTCTGTTGTAACCTCTCCTTTTTCATTTCTAATTTTATTTGATTCTTCTCTTTTTTTTTCTTGATAAGTCTGGTTAAAGGCTCGTCAATTTTGTTTATCTTCTCAAAGAACCAGCTTTTATTTTTATTTTACTTTACAATACTGTATTGGTTTTGCCATACATCAACATGAATCTGCCACGGGTGTACACGTGTTCCCAATCCTGAACTCCTCTCCCACCTCCCTTCCCGTATCATCTCTCTGGGTCATCCCAGTGCTCCAGCCCCAAGCATCCTGTATCCTGCATCGAACCTAGACTGGCGATTTGTTTCTTATATGATATTATACATGTTTCAATGCCATTCTCCCAAATCATTCATCTTTACTATTGTTTCTTTCATTTCTTTTTTATTTATTTCTGCTCAGATCTTTATGACATTTCTTTCTACTAATTTGGGGGGTTTTTGTTCTTCTTTTTCCAATTGTTTTAGGTGTAAAGTTAGGTTGTCAATTTGTTTTTTTTTTGTTTCTTGAGGTAGGATTGTATTGCTATAAACTTCCCTCTTAGAACTACTTTTGCTGCATCCCATAAGTTTTGTGTTGTTGTGTTTTCATTGTCATTTGTTTCTAGAAATTTTTTGATTTCTTCAGTAACCTGTTGGTTATTTAGAAATGTGTTGTTTAATCTCCACGTGTTTTTTTTTCTTGTAATTGATATCTAGTCTCATAGCATTGTGTTCAGAGAAGATGCTTGATATGATTTCAATTTTCTCAAATTTACTGAGGTTTGATTTGTGACCCAAGATGTGGTCTATCCTGGAGAATGTTCCATGTGCACTTGAGAAGAAGGTGTGTTTTTCTGAATTTGGATGGAAGGTCCTGAAGATATCAATGAGATCCAGCTCATCTAATGTATCATTTAAGACTTGTGTTTCCTTATTGTGTTTAGATGATCTGTCCATCAGTGTGATTGGGGTGTTAAAGTCTCCTACTATTATTGTGTTACTGTCAATTTCTCCTTTTATTGTCTGTTAGTGTTTGTCTTATGTATTGAGGTGCTCCTATGTTGGATGCATAGATATTTACAAATGTTATGTCTTCCGCTTGGATTGATCCCTTGATCATTATGTAGTGTCCTTCCTTATTGCTTGTAATCTTCTTTATTTTAATGTCTACTTTGTCTGATATGAGGATTGCTACTCCAGCTTTCTTTTGCTTCCCATTTGCATGGAATATATTTTTCCATCCTCTCACTTTCAGTCTATATGTGTCTTGAGGTCTGAAGTGGGTTTCTTGTAGACAGCATATATATGGGTCTTGTTTTTGTATACATTCAGCCAGTGTGTGTCTTCTGGTTGGAGCATTTAATCCATGTACATTGAAAGTAATTATTGATATATATGTTCCTATTGCCATTTTCTTAATTGTTTGGGGTTCATTTTGTAGTTTTTTTTGTTTTTTTGTTTTGTATTTCTTAACTATATAAGTCCCTGTAACATTTGTTGTACAGCTGGTTTGGTGGTACTGAATTCTCTTAACTTGCTTGTCTGAAAAAGCTTTTTATTTCTCCATCAATTTTGAATGAGATCCTTGCCAGTACAGTAATCTTGGTTGTAGATTTTCCCTTTCAGTACTTTAAATATATCCTACCATTCCCTTCTGGCCTGCAGAGTTTCTGCTGAAAGATCAGCTGTTAAGCATATGGGGTTTCCCTTGTATGTTACTTGTTGCTTCTCCCTTGCTGCTTTTAATATTCTTTCTTTGTGTTTAGTCTTTTTTAGTTTGATTAGTATGTATCCTAGTGTGTTTCTCCTTGGGTTTATCCTGAATAGGACTCTTTGTGCCTCTTGGACTTGATTGACTATTTCCTTTTCCATGTTGGGAGAAATTTTCAATTATAATCTCTTCAAAAATTTTCTTATACCCTTTCTTTTTCTCTTCTTCTTCAGGGACCCCTATAATTTGAATGTTGGTGCATTTGATATTTTCCCAGATGTCTCTGAGACTGTCCTCAGTTCTTTTCATTCTTTTTACGTTATTCTGCTCTTCAGAAGTTATTTCCACATTTTATATTCCAGCTCACTGATTCATTCTTCTGCTTCAGATATTCTGCTATTGATTCCATTTAGAGTGTTTTTAATTTCAGTAATTGTGTTGTATGTCTCTGTATGTTTATTCTTTAGTTATTCTAGGTCTTTGTTAATTGATTTTTGCATTTTCTCCATTTTGTTTTCAAGGTTTTTGATCATCTTCACTATAATTATTCTAAATTCTTTTTCAGGTGTTTTGCCTATTTCTGCTTCATTTATTTGGACTTCTACATTTCTAGTTTGTTCTTTCATTTGTGTAGTATTTCTCTGCCTTTTCATTTTTTTTAAACTTACTGTGTTTGAGGTCTCCTTTTCCCAGGCTTCAAGGTTAAGTTCTTTCTTCCTTTTGATTTCTGCCCTCCTAAGTTTGGTCCAGTGGTTTGCAAGCTTTGTATAGGGTGAGATCTGTGATGAGTTTTTGTTTGTTTGTTTTTCCTCTGATGGGCAAGGCTGAGTGAGGTGGTATTCCTGTCTTCTAATAATTGCGTTTATATTTTTGCTTTGTTTGTTGTTTAGATGAAGCATCCTGCAAAGAGTGTTACTCATGGTTGGGTGATGCAGGGTCTTGTATTCAAGTGATTTCCTTTGAGTTCTCACTATTTGGTACTCCCTAGGGTTAGTTCTCTGGTAGTCTAAGGTCTTAGAGTCAGTGCTCCCACTCCAAAGGCTCCGGCTTGATCGCTGGTCAGGAACGAAGATTCCACAAGTGGTTTGTTATGGCATTAAGTGAGATTAAAACATATCCAAAAATGAGAAGCCAAAGATGAACCCCAGATACATGGCAGTTACAAAATCAGGCAAATAATAATTAAAATAATGGAATATATACATATATACCCATGAGCAAAGTCAAAACAGTCCAACAAAAATAACATACAGTAGATTGACCCAGTGAACAAAGGAAATAAAAAATTGTATTTACCAGTTAAGAACAAAACTAACTAAAGCACAAACTGGAAAACAAAGTTAAAGCAAGGTGCCAAGTGGGGAATAAAGCAATGAAAACACAACCAAGAAATATGTTGAGAGGAAAGGAAAGAAAGAATAGATATGCACAGTTAAATAGAGGTAGTTGAAGAAGATTTATATACATTAAAGATTAAGTGCAAGGGGAAAAGAACTGTAGGAAAAGCAAACAAAGGAATAAATGTAGAAAAATAATAGGTTTAAAAATTTTAAAAAGAGAGAAAAAAGGAAACTCCACAGAACTGCAAAAGCCCAATGTAGAGGCAGAGGTTTATAACAACAATAAAAAATGTGACTGAGAAAAAAAAAATGCTCAAAAGCTTAATTGGATTTCATAGTGCCAATAAAATCAACAACTACAGTAGGGGGGGACAAAAAAGGAAAAATGAAAAAAATCCAAAAGAATATACAGAACAAGTCAAGACAATAATAAATGTTTTTCTTGAGTCATTGCTGTCAGAGTCCTTTCCCTTGCTGGGAGTCACGTCCACCTCACTACCCTAGGAGGCCCTCCAACACTGTGCTTATCTCTGGACCTGCTGTGGAAGCAGCTGAGATTCTAATCTGGTCCAACTCTTGTGTGTTCTTGCCTCCAGTGTCTACAGCTATCAGAACTAGTGCATTTTCTTTTGTGGGAGCTCTCAATGACCTTTTATATTTTCCATAGACACAGTCTTCCTAGTTGATTGTGTGGACTTAATCTTCATTTTGTACAGCTGGTGGGAAGGTTTTGGGTCTTCTTCCTTAGCCACACTGCCCCTGGGTTTTCAACTGTGGTTTTATTTCCACCTCTGCATGTGGATCGTCCACTGGAGTTTGCTCCTGACGCTGCCTTGGAGGACTTGGGTTTGCCCCTATGAGGCCCAGGTGTGGAGGTGGTGCAGCTGCTTGGGTCGCAGGGGTTCTTGCAGCACCAGGTGCTCAGGGGAGTTGGTGGCTAGGGCAGCAGGAAATATAGTGCTCTAGAAGGGTATGGCAACCAGTATTGGCCAATACACTCCAGTATTCTTGCCTGGAGAAACCCCTCCCTGACAGAAAAGCCTGGCAGGCCACAATCTACAGGGTCGCAAGGAGTCTGACACTACCGAAGTGACCCTGTGCGCATAGATGCAAGGCTTTTTTTTTGCCTGTGGGAGCTGTGCCTCAATGAGAATTTAGCATGAAGGTGGCACAGTTGCTTGGCTTGCGGGGACCCTGGTGGCACCAAGTGTTCAGGGACACGGACTGCCTCCACTGCAGGAGTTATGGCCCTATCAGAGTCTTTTTTCTAGCCTCTTGTAGCTGACCATCTGAAGGCCTTTTTGGCCAGTCTTTCTCCATAGCTCTGCCTGTTCAGGCACTTAGAGGGGGCCCCCCTGGCTGGGGTCCTACTCTGTAGATCAGTGCATCAGGCACTTAAAGGGGCACCCTAGGTGAAGTCCTAGTCTGTAGTTCGGTGCACCAGACACTTAGAGGAGCACTCTGGGTGGGGCCCTACTTTGTAGTTCAGTGCCTTAGGTGTTTGATGGGCCAGCCTCTCTATTATTCAGCTGCCGATGCTGGCATGTGGGGAGAGAGGCTATGGTGATGAATCCACTCCCTACATGTGACTCAGGAGTATCTCCTTGCCTCCATGGCTGCCCGGCTTTCCTCCACAGGCATTTCCCACCACAGTCTCCTTCCTCACATCCCCTCAATCATCTCTCTGCAGTCAATAGCAGCCCTTGCTCTGGGATTGCTCCACAATCCCCAAACTCCAGCTTCCAGCTGCTGCACCTTTCAGGGGACCTGTGTTCTTGTCTGAGATATGTATGGCTGCGGCAAGGACAGTCTGATTCTCATTCCATTTAGGCTGCCACAGATGAGCTGTTTGACTCTCAAGCTTAAATGTTTCTCCTCTGACTCAGACAGTTGCTCCGATGTGGGGATTGGACCCCTGCTTCAGTTCCCTCACCTGCCGAGTTCAGGTCCAGTCCTACTAACACTTCTGTTTTTCCCCCTAGTTCTTTCTTCCTACCAAGTTTTGCATGGTTCTATATCTTCTTTTCCTCTGGTTAGGTACTCCTGTCTGCTCTCAGCTGGTTTTCTGCATGCACTTCTGTGTCTGAAGGTGTATTCCTGATGTATCTGTGGAGAGAGATGTACTCCACATCCACCTACTCCTCTGCCATCTTGTTCTCTCCAATTTGGATTTTTTTTAATTTCTTTTTCTTTTCTGATTGCTGTGTTCAGGACTTCCCAGACTGTGTTGAATAAAAATGGCAAGAGTGGGCATACTTGTTCTTTGCCTGATACTAGAGAAAATGCTTTCATCTTCTCTGTTGAATATGTGTTAGCTAAGGTGGTCATATATAGCCTTTATTATGTTGAAGTATGTTCCCCCTAAGCCCACTTTCTGGAGAGTTTCTTAATCATAAATGGATGTTGAATTTCATCAAAGGCATCTATTGAGATGATCATATGGTTTTTATTCTTAAATTTTTTAATGTGTTACATATCACATTGATTTGCAGATAATGAAAAATCATTGCATTTGTGTGATCAGTATCAGTTCAGTTGCTCAGTTGTGTCAGACTCTTTGAGATCCCATGGACTGCAGCACACCAGGCTTTCCTGTCCATCACCAGCTACCGGAGTTTACCCAAACTCATGTCCGAGTCATTGATGACATCCAACCATCTAATCCTCTGTCATCCCCTTTTCCTCCCACCTTCAATCGTTCCTAGCATCAGGGTCTTTTCAAATGAGTCAGTTGTTTGCATCAGGTGGCCAGAGTACTGGAGTTTCAGCTTCAGCATCAGTCCTTCCAATGAATATTCAGGACTGACTTCCTTTAGGATGGACTGGTTAGATCCCCTTGCAGTTCAAGGGACTCTCAAGAGTCTTCTCCAACACCACAGTTCAAAAGTATCAATTCTTCTGCACTCAGTTTTCTTTATAGTCCAACTCTCACATCCATACATGACTATTGGAAAAACCATCTTTTTAACTAGATCTTTGTTTGCAAAGTAGTGTCTCTGCTTTTTAATATGCTGTCTAGGTTGGTCATAGCTTTACTTCCAAGAAGCAAGCGTCTTTAATTTCTGCAGTCACCATCTGCAGTGATTTTGGAGCCCCCAAATTTTCTGAAGCCCCGCAAAATAAAGTCTATCACTGTTTCCATTGTTTCTCCATCTATTTGCCATGAAGTGATGGGACCAGATGACATGATCTTAGTTTTTTGAATGTTGAGTTTTAAGCCAAATTCTCTGAAAAATCCCACTTAACCATGTATTAAAGTACTGTTGAATATAATTCACTAGTATTGAGGATTTTTCCATCTATATTTGTTAGTGATTTTGGCCTATAATTTTCTTTTTTTGTGGTATCTTTGTCTTGTTTTGGTGTCAGGTTGATGCTGCCTCATGCCACGGATTTGGAAGTGTTCCTTCCTCTACAGTTTTTGGAATAGTTTTAGTAGCATAGGGTTAAGTTTTTTAAGTGTTTGGTAAAATTTACCTGTGAAGCCTCTGAAGCTAGATTTTTGTTTCTTGTGAATTTTAAAATTATTGATTCAGTTTCAGCACTGGTAGTTGGTCTGTTCATATTTCTATTTCTTGCTGGTTTAAGTTTAGGTGATTGTACCTTGTAAGAATTTGTCCTAGAAAGCTAGGTTGTCTGTTCCCGAAGTGGTAAAGGACCCACCTGCCAGCGCGGGAGCTGCAGGAGAGGCAGGTTCGATCCCTGGGTGGGGAAGACCCCCTGCAGTAGGAAACAGCAGCCCACTCCAGGGCTCTTGCCTGCAGAGTCCCATGGAAAGCGGAGCCTGGCGGGCTGTAGTCCATGGGCTCGCAAAGAGTTGGACCCAACTGAACACTAAAGAACAGCAGCAAGTAGTCTGTCATGATTCTTTTTATTTTTGTGATGTTGGTTGTAACTTCTTTTTCATTTGGGCTTTTATTGATTTGGACACTTCCTTTTTTTCTTGGTGAGTCTGGCTAAAGGTTTATTCATTTTGCTTATCTTTTCAAATAACCAGCCTTTAGCTTCATTGATTTTTTTTTTTAGTTTCTATTTTATTTACTTCTACTCTAATCTTTATGATTTCTTTCCTCTGACTGACTATAGGTTTTGTTTGTTTGTTTGTTTTTTTCTGTAGCTCATTTAGGTATAAGATTAGGTTGTTTATTTGATGTTTTTCTTCTTTCCTGAGGTAAGCTTGTGTTGCTGTTAACTTCCTTCTTAGAGCTGCTTTTGCGACATCCCATAGGTTTTAGATTGTCATGTTGTTATCTTTTGTCTCTACTTATTTATTTCCTCTTTGATTTCTTCAGTGATTCATTGGTTGTTTAGTAGCTTATTGTTTAACTTCCACATGTTTGTAGGTTATTTTGCAGTTTTTTTTTCTTGTAGTTGATCTAGTTTCATAGTGTTGCAATCAGAAAACGTGGTTGATATAATTTAAGCTTTCTTGAATTTGCTGAGACTTCTTTTGTGGCCTCACATGGGATCTTTCCTACAGAATATTCCATGTGCAGTTGAAAAAACATGTATTCTGCTGATTTTGTATGAACTGTTCCATGTATATACATAATCCATGTGGTTTAATGTGTGATTTAAGTTAGTATTTCTTTATTGATTTTCTGTCTGGATCATCTATCTTTTTGATGTGAGTGGGGTGTTAAAGTCCCCTACTATTTTTGTGTTACTGCCAGTTTCTCTTTATGTATTATTAATATTTCTTTTATGCATTTAGGTGTTCTACAATGGATGCATATATATTTACAGTTTTATGTTCTTGGATTGATCCCTTTCTCGTTGTTTAATTCCTTTCTTTGTTTCTTATAATAGTCTTTGTTTTAAATCTATATCCTTTTTTTCTAAGTATTGCTTTGCCAGGTTTCTTTTGATTTTCATTTGCATGAGACATCTTTCTATACCACCTCACTTTTAGACAGTTGGATGTCTTAGGTCTGAAGTGAGTCTCTTGTAGGCTGTGTGTGTGTGTGTGTGTGTGTGTGTGTGTATCTTGTTTTGTATCCATTCAGTCACTTTGTGTCTTGATTGGGACATTCTATTTACATTCAATGTGATTTTGATTGGTATGTTCTAATTGACATTTTGTTAATTGTTTTAGAATTGGTTTCCTAGACCTTTTTTCCTTTTCATTCTCTTGTGTTTTGACGACTGCCTTTAGTGTCATGTTTGGATTCCTTTGTGTATCTAGAGTAGATTTTTGATTTGTGGTTACCAGCAGTTTCATATGTAGGAATCTCTCAATATACATGTGATTATTTTCAGTTGCTGATTTCTGCATTTCAAACATTTTAACAATCCTTTGTTTTCACTTCTCTCCACCCCCCACCCCATGATTACTGTTTTTGACATCATCTTTTACATCTTTTTGTATCTCTTAACTGCTTATTGTAAATATAGAAAATTTTACTAGTCTTTTAATCTTCCTACTAACTTTGTATGTGGTTGGTTTACTACTTTTACTGTATATTTGCTTTTAACAATGAGCTTTTCACTTTTGTGCTTTTTATGTTTCTAGTTTTTGACTTTTCTTTTCACTTGGGAAGTTCCCTTAAGATTTCTTGTAATGCTGGCTTGGTAATGCTGAACTCTTTGCCTTTGCTTGGTTGTACAACTTTTGATCTCTCCATCAAATCTGAATGAAAGCATTATGGGGTAGAGCATTTCTTATTGTAGGTTTTCCGTTTCATCACTTAAAATACATCATGCCACTCCCCTCTGGCCTACAGAGTTTCTGCTGAAAAGTTAACTGATAGCCTGGCCTTATAGGAGTTCTCTTTTACCTAACTTGTTGCTTTCCCTTGTTTTACTGTTCTCTCTTTATCTCAATTTGTCTCATTTTAATTGTGGTGTGTCTTGGTGTGTTTGTCTTTGGGATAGTTGTGTTTGGAACTCTTAGTGCTTCCTGGACCTTGATACCATTTCCTTTCCCAGGCTATGGGAGTTTTTCAGCTATTTTATCTTCAGATATGTCCTCTGCCCGCCTTCTCTCACTTCTTCTTCTGAGATTTCTATAATGCCAATATTAGGAGGTTTGATGTTGGGCTGGTTCATGATACAGCTGGCTGCAGGATCAGTGGTTATCTGACGCTTGTTCCAGCCTGGTTAAGGATGTGGCCAAATCCCTGGGCAGCTGGTTGAGGGGCCTAAGGTGTTTAAATACTTGGTATTGGCCTTCTGGTGAGTGGGCTGGGTCCTACCATGGCAGGCTGCAGGCGTCCTGGGGCTGGTGTCTGACTGCTGGTGGATAGGACATCCCATGTCCCAGGGTGACTGTGGGCTCAGGTCCTCTGAAGGCAGCTACTAAGTCCCTTCCTGGCTAGTTGCTTGGCCTGAGGGGTCCCAGTTCTGGTTCTGACAGACTGGTGGGTAAGGCTTGCTCCCAATAAGCTAGAGGGAGTATTCCAGGGTGGAGCTTGGTTGTGCCAGTGACCATGTGGTAGAAAGAACTTTTGAAATTGCCTGCTACCAGTGTCTGTGTCCCCATGGTGAGCTCCAGTTGCCTTCTGCCTCTCTGGTAGGCTCTCCAAGAGCAGCAGGTGGGTGTAATCCAGTCTCCTTTTAAATGACTGATTCTGCTATGATTCCTGGAGTGTGTGAGATTATGTGTGTGTTTTCTTAGAAGGGAGTCTCTATTTCCCATAATATTCTGACTTTCCTGAAAGTAAGTCCCATTGACCTTCAAAGCCAAATGTTCTAGATGGCTTGTGTTGGTGTAGGACTCCTGGGCTGGCGACCCCAGTATGGGGCTTGGACCTCTTGCTCCTTGGGGATAACCTCTGCAATTGTAATCATCCTCCCTTTGTGGGTTACTCACTTGGGGCTCTGGACCTTGACTATAGTCTGACTCCACTTCTTCTCCCTATCTTCTTGTGGTTCCTTCTTTAAATCTTTAGTAGAAGATCTTTTCTGCTAATCATCCAGTTTTTCTCATCAATAGTTGTTCTGTAAATGGTTGTAATTTTGGTATGCCCCTTAAAGGAGGTGGGCTGAGGGTGTTCCCACTCTGCTGTCTTGGCCAATTTGAGACTCTTTGTCTCTATTTTAAAACCCATGAGATATATTATCCTTAGCTTGTTATCTAGCATCAATTTCACTTTTGTATTACTATTAATTAGTGAATAATTATAATTACTCATTTAATATCCTTATGGATTATGCAAATGATTCTTTAGTTACAAATAAAAAATGTTGTTCATATAATCTAATACCAGATGTTTTGTAATTCTAAAGCTCAGAGAAGGAAAGAGCTAGCCCTGCTATTTCAGATCTTTCACAGATCCTCAAGTCTCAAGATGGATCACCTTTTTTAAAGACTCCAAGTGAACGTTTAACTGATGAAGATCTATCCCGTATAGTTTCATCAAAGAACTATGATAAAACATTCACAACAATGTTATGGCATGAAGAAATTAAAGATGCACAGTCTGTTGGAAAATTGCTTCAAGAGAATGAAATGTTTACAGCACCGTTCATCTCACCTTCTGTTGTTAAAAAAAGGGTGCTGGGTACTGACATCTCAAAGGTGGTAAGATATAGCATAATAAATTGAAAGCTTTTTATTTTAATTGCTATACTTCTTCAATATTTTCATTCAATGTTAATTTAAAACATCAATATTTTCTTATTTAAATGGAATTAAAAGTTTGCCATTTGAGTCAACTCATTATTTATTTTTTTAAATTTATTTTGTTTTGGAGTACAGCTGATTAACAATGTCATGATAGTTTCTGGTGGACAGCAAAGGGACTCAACCATACATATACTTGTGTCCATTCTCCTCCAAACCCCTATCCCATCCAGGCTGCCACATAACATTGAGCAGAGTTCCATGTGCTATAGGGCCTTGTGGTTACCCATTTTAAATATAGCAATGTGTAAATATTGATCCCAAACTCCCTAACTATGATAAAACCTGTTATATATTTAGAATTTTAAAGGGATGTTTGGGAATCAGTATTTTAATGTAAAAGTTCTCATCTATACCAACAAAGAATTTGTAGCTTGAATTATAATTTTAACGATAAATTGAAAGATATGTGATTTCTGAGACAGAGAAATTATTTCATGTTCATCTATAAAAATTTTTACATATTAAGATAATTGTGAGAGCATAGTTGTTTTGAAATAATTTTATACATCTTAAACATGCCTTAGAAAATTATTAAAGTTGCCTTTGCTAAAATGCTATTTAACTAGGAAATTCTTAGTTAAAATTCTGGGAAAAAGAAAAATGATAATGATATTTGACCTATTCATATATATAAATGATATTTAACATATTCACAATATTTTTTTATCATGCAAGCTATTAAGCGGCATTATAAAAATTTTGTAAAGCCATTTGAGTTTGTCTAGAGATTGAATTAGGTGAAAATATAAATCTAAACTAGATTCATAATTTTAAAATATTAACTTGATTTATTTGGAATTATTTATAAAGAAGAATCACAATTTTGCTTGGGAAAGGTCCTTCCACACTATTAAGTGTTCCCAAATGTCCCTCATATACATTAATTGTTTTCATTTTTAAGTTTGATACATTCAAGAAATAATGAAAGATAAAAAGTTTCGTTAATGACATTGTAGTTATAGAAGGTAATTAGAGTTCTATGATGTATAATTTGTAATTACTTGTTTTAACTTTTGTGATTAAGGCTGATATTTTAGAAGAGAATTTACAAACTAAGATTGAAAAACAAACTTACCAAGAAGCAAGAGAATTTCAAGGTAAAAAGATTATGTCTTGTAAGAAAAAGATGTTAATGATTTTGTGTTCCCATGTTACAAGTAAATGAAGTGAGAACATTACTAAGTATAGAAATAACTTTTTAGACAGTCGTGAGATAATATATAAATATACTGACCAATGTGTAAAGATTAATTTGGTGAGTTAACATACTGCTCAGTCTATCTTAACTAAACTTTGTGTAAAAGGAAAGTGATAGCTTTGTTTCAAACAAATAACAGTATTTGGCATTATGAATTCTTAACATAATATACCCTAAATCCATCAGAGTACAGCAGGAAAAAAAAATATGCTTTGTGTTATAAATAATTAATGTTTTAGCTGGGTTTGGGAGTGTTCAATGTATATTTTATAAAACATCAGTTTATTCTTTTTTTCCTAACATACATAGCTTTTATTATAACCCATCCCTATCTTATTGCATTAGTTGAAACTTCCAAAGTAATTTTTTTTTAACAGTTGTGATGCAAGGAGATCAAACCAGTCAATCCTAAAGAAAATCAGTCCTGAATATTCATTGGAAGGACTGATGCTGAAGCTGAAACTCCAATACTTTGGCCACCAGATACGAAGAACTGACTCATTGGAAAAGACCCTGATGCTGGAAAAGATTGAAGGCAGAAGGAGAAGGGGACGACAGAGGATGAGATGGTTGGATGGCATCACCAACTTGATGGACTTGAATTTGAGCAAGCTCCAGGAGTTGGTGATGGACAGGGCAGCCTGGTGTGCTGCAGTCCATGGGGTTGCAAAGAGTTGGACATGGCTGAGTGACTGAACTGAGAGTATGGAAGTATCGCTCTTCTTTTGTGCTTTGAAATGAGAGTGTTTCTATGGTTTCCCTTATGATGATTAGTTACCTGAGGTAAATATTTTGATTATGGTCAGGATGTTTTCTTTTGTTCAGAGTTTATCATGAGTTTTTAACCAGTAGTTGAACTCAATTAATTGACACATTTTTTTCATTGTGATAAAAGATACATAAAATTTGCCATTTTAATCATCTTTAAAGTATAAAGTTCAGTTGCATCAACTGCGTTCACAGTGTTGTGCAATCATCACTACATCTATATCCACAACCTTCATCACCCTGAAAAGAAACATGTTAGGCAGTAACGCCCACTCCTGCCTCCATCCCGTCCCTGGTAACCTCTCACTTTCTTTCACTCACTTACTTTCTTTCACTTACTCACTTACTTTCTGTGGGTTTGGCTATTATGTTCCATGTAAGTAGAATTATATATTTGTCCTTTTGCACCTGGCCTGTTTCACTTAGCATAATATTTTCAAGGTTCACTACAGTTTAGCATATGTCAGAATTTTGTTTCTTTTTATCAACTGTGGTGTTGGAGAAGACTCTTGAGAGTCCCTTGGACTGCAAGGAGATCCAATCAGTCCATCCTAAAGGAGATCAGTCCTGGGTGTTCATTGGAAGGACTGATGCTGAAGCTGAAACTCCAATACTTTGGCCACCTGATGCGAAGAGCTGACTCATTTGAAAAGACGCTGATGCTGGGAGGATTGAGGGCAGGAGCAGAAGGGGACAACAGGATGAGATGGTTGGATGGTATCACTGATTCAATGGACATGAGTTTGGGTAAACTCTGGGAGTTGGTGATGGACAGGGAGGCCTGGCATGCTGCAGTTCATGGGGTCACAAAGAGTCGGACACAACTGAGGAACTGAACTGAACTGAATGTATTATTGTATGTACATACCACATTTTGTTTATCCATTCATCTGCTGATGGACATTTAGATTGTTTCCACTTTTGGCTACTGTGAATAATTCTACACTGAACATGGTGTAGGATATCTGTGTAAATCTCTGTTTTCAATTGTTTGGGTAGGAGTATATTTGCTGGATCATAAAATAATTTCAAGTTTAGCTTTCTGAGGAACTGCACAACTGTTTTCCACAGCGGCTGCACCATTTTCTGTTCTCAGTAACAATGTACAATGGTACACACCCTTGTTTTCCTTTTTGTTTGAATTATGTTTATTCCAGTAGGTATGAAGTATATCTCATTATAATTTTGATTCATATTTACTTAATTATTATACACATCTTTTTATGTGCTTATTGGTAATTTGTATATCTTCTCTGGAAAAAAAAGTCTTTACAACTCCTTTACCATTTTTAAAAAAATATTTAAAGTATTTATTACCTACTTTAAACCAAGTCTCAATAAAACACAACAAAATTGTACAACCATATAATATCCTCTTATCAAAATTAAATTAACTTGGAAATAAATACTTTAACATCATGTATTTGATCTTTTTAAATTTTTATATAATTTTTATAAATTGTATATAGTTTATTAATCAAATAAGATATAAAAATGGAATTAGAAAATAGTAGAACTTTTAATGATAAGGAAAATATTATATATCCAAATGTGAAAAATATTGTTTAAATGGTTCTTAGAGAAGAATTTCAAAATTTAAATACTTTATTTATTTATTTATTTTAATTGGAGGCTAATTACTTTACAATATTGTGGTGGTCATCTATTTCACATATGGTAATATACATGTTTCAATGCTAGTCTCTCAAATCATTCCACCCTCACCTTCTCCTACAGAGTCCAAAAGTCTGTTCTTGACATATATCTCTTTTCCTGTCTTGCATATAGCGTCATCATTACCATCTTTCTAAATTCCATATATGTGCATTAATATACTGTATTGGTGTTTTTCTTTCTGACTTAACTTCACTCTGTATAATAGGGTCCAGTTTCATCCATCTCATTAAAACTGACTGAAATGCATTCTTTTTAATAGCTGAGTAATATTCCATTGTGTATATGTACCACAGCTTTCTTATCCCTTCGTCTGCTGATGGACATCTAGGTTGCTTCCATGTCCTAGCTATTGTAAACGGTGCTGCAATGAACATTGGGGTACATGTGTCTCTTTCAATTCTGGTTTCCTCGGTGTGTATGCCCAGTAGTGGAATTGTTGGGTCATATTTCCAGTTTTTTCAGGAATCTCCACATTGTTCTCCATAGTGGCTGTACTAGTTTGCATTCCCACCAACAGTGTAAGAGGGTTCTGGTTTCTCAAATCCTCTCCAGCATTTATTGTTTGTAGACTTTTTGATGGCAGCCATTCTGACCGGCATGAAATGGTACCTCATTGTGGGTTTTGATTTTCAGTTCTATGATAATGAGTGATGTTGAGCATCTTTTCATGTGTTTGTTAGCCATCTGTATGTCTTCTTTGGAGAAATGTCTGTTTAGTCCTTTGGCCCATTTTTTCATTGGGTCCTTTATTTTTCTGGTATTGAGCTTCATGAGCTGCTTGTATATTTTGGAGATTAATTCTTTGTCAGTTACTTCATTTGCTATTATTTTCTCCCATTTTGAAGGCTCCCTTTTCACCTTGCTTATAGTTTCCTTCATTGTGCAAAAGCTTTTAAGTTTAATTAGGTCCCATTTGTTTATTTTTGCTTTTATTTCCATTACTCTGGGAGGTGAGTCATAGAGGATATTTCTGTGATTTATGTCAGAGAGTGTTCTGCCTATGTTTTCCCCTAGGAGTTTTAAGAGTTTCTGGTTTTGCATTTAGATCTTTAATCCATTTTGAGTTTATTTTTGTGTATGCTGTTAGAAAGTGTTCTAGTTTCATTCTTTTACAGGTGGTTGACTAATTTTCCCAGCACCACTTGTTAAAGAGATTGTCTTTTCTCCATTGCATATTTTTGCCTCCTTTGTCAAAGATAAGTTGTCCATAGGTGCATGTATTTATCTCTGAGCTTTCTGTTTTGTTGCATTGATCCATATTTCTGTCTTTGTGCCAGTACTGTACTGTCTTGATGACTGTAGCTTTGTAGTATAATCTGAAATCAGGGAGGTTGATTCCTCCAGTTCCATTCTTCTTTCTCAAGATTGCTTTGGCTATTTGAGGTTTTTTTGTATTTCCATACAAATTGTGAAATTATTTGTTCTAGTTCTGTGAAAAATACTGTTGGTAACTTGATAGGGATTGCATTGAATCTATAGATTGCTTTGGTAGTATATTCATTTTCAGTATATTGATTCTTCTGATCCATGAACATGGTATATTTCTCCTGTATTTGTGTCATCTTTTATTTCTTTCATCAGTGTTTTATAGTTTTCTATATATAAGTCTTTTGTTTCTTTAGGTAAATTTATTTCTAAATATTTTATTCTTTTTGTTGCAGTGGTGAATGGGATTGTTTCCTTAATTTATCTTTCTGTTTTCTCATTGTTAGTGTATAGGAATGCTAGGGATTTCAGTGTGTTAATTTTATATCCTGCAAATTTACTTTATTCATTGTAGCTCTAGTAGTTTTCTGGTGGTGTCATCAGGGTTTTCTATGTAGAGGATCATGTTATCTGCAAACAGTGAGAGTTTTACCTCTTTTCTCATCTGGTTTCCTTTTATTTCTTTTTCTTCCCTGATTGTTGTGGCTAGTACTTCCAAAACTATGTTGAATAGTAGTGCCTCACCCATTTTTTAATTGGGTCATTTCTTTTTGTTGATGAATTGTAGAAGTTCTTTATATGTTTGGGCTATTAAACCTTTATCAGATATATGGTTTGCAAATATTTGTCATTCTGTAGGTTATCTTTTCACTTTTTTGATAATATCCTTTAATGGATAAGAATTTTCAATTTCGCAAAGCTCACCTTATCTTTGTGTTGTTGTTGTTCCTTGTGCTTTTGGTGTTATATGTGAGAATCCATTGCAAAATCCAAGGTAGTAGAGATTTATTCCTATGTTTTGCTATAGGAGATTTATGAATTTAGTTTTGAGTTAATTGTTTTATATGGTATGTTCTGCAAAAGTATCAGTATATGCTTTTCACTCACAAATAGCAGCTCATACCTATTAATGGTTGGTCAGAGCAGTGACTTGGAATCTGAAATGGGATGTAGACCAACAGTTCCAGTCCCATAGATGGTAAAGTTGCTGTAGTATCCTGATTCTGGAGAGCATTTTGGGTCAGTGGGGTTAGTCTCACTGCAGTGCCAGCTCTAGCCCCTAGTAGAAGTTGCAGTGACAGGAACTCCAGTTATCTCTGAAAGCTGGCTACAACGTCTTTCCATATGCATTTTAAGGAGGATACGGACTTAGCTGTTGTTGGATGGAATGTTCTATAGAAATAAAAAAACTTCTGTAGGACTCTTAATTTATAGTTTTGTTCAATTCTGTTTCCTTCTTGATCTTAGTTGCTTTATTCATTGTTTAAATTTGGACTTTTTTTTTTTAACTTTTTATTTTTACTTTATTTTACTTTACAATACTGTATTGGTTTTGCCATACAATGACATGAATCCACCATGGATGTACATGAGTTCCCAATCCTGAACCCGCCTCCCACCTCCCACCCCATATCATCTCTCTGGATCATCCCCGTGCACCAGCTCCAAGCATCCTGTATCCTGTATCAAACATAGACTGGCGATTCGTTTCTTACATGATAGCATACATGTTTCAATGCCATTCTCCCAAATCATCCCACCCTGTCCCTCTCCCTCAGAGTCCAAAAGTCCATTCTATACATCTGTGTCTCTTTTGCTGTCTCACATACAGGGTTATCATTACCATCTTTCTAAATTCCATATATATGTGTCAGTATACTGTATTGGTGTTTTTCTTTCTGGCTTACTTCACTCTGTATAATCGGCTCCAGTTTCATCCATCTCATTAGAACTGATTCAAATGTATTCTTTTTAATGCCTGAGTAATACTCCATTATGTATATGTACCACAGCTTTCTTATCCATTCATCTGCTGATGGACATCTAGGTTGTTTCCATGTCCTGGCTATCATAAACAGTGCTACGATGAACACTGGGGTACACGTGTCTCTTTCAATTCTGGTTTGCTCAGTGTGTACACCCAGCAGTGGGATTGCTGGGTCATAAGGCAGTTCTGTTTGCAATTTTTTAAGGAATCTCCACACTGTTCTCCATAGTGGCTGTACTAGTTTGCATTCCCACCAACAGTGTAAGAGGGTTCCCTTTTCTCCACACCCTCTCCAGCATTTATTGCTTGCAGACTTTTGGATCGCAGCCGTTCTGACTGGTGTGAAATGGTACCTTATTGTGGTTTTGATTTGCATTTCTCTAATAGTGAGTGATGTTGAGCATCTTTTCATGTGTTTGTTAGCCATCCGTATGTCTTCTTTGGAGAAATGTCTATTTAGTTCTTTGGCCTATTTTTTGATTGGGTCGTTTATTTTTCTGGCATTGAGCTGCAGGAGTTGCTTGTATACTTTTGAGGTTAGTTGTTTGTCAGTTGCTTCATTTGCTGCTATTTTCTCCCATTCAGAAGGCTGTCTTTTCACCTTGCTTATAGTTTCCTTTGTTGTGCAGAAGTTTTTAATTTTAATTAGATCCCATTTGTTTATTTTTGCTTTTATTTCCAGAATTCTGGGAGGTGGATCATAGAGGATCCTGCTGTGATTTATGTCGGAGAGTGTTTTGCCTATGTTCTCCTCTAGGAGTTTTATAGTTTCTGGTCTTACATTTAGATCTTTAATCCACTTTGAGTTTATTTTTGTGTGTGGTGTTAGAAAGTGATCTAGTTTCATTCTTTTACACGTGGTTGACCAGTTTTCCCAGCACCACTTGTTAAAGAGATTGTCTTTACTCCATTGTATATTCTTGCCTCCTTTGTCAAAGATAAGGTGTCCATAGGTGTGTGGATTTATCTCTGGGCTTTCTAGTTTGTTCCATTGATCTATATTTCTGTCTTTGTGCCAGTACCATACTGTCTTGATGACTGTGGCTTTGTAGTAGAGCCTGAAGTCAGGCAAGTTGATTCCTCCAGTTCCATTCTTCTTTCTCAAGATTGCTTTGGCTATTCGAGGTTTTTTGTATTTCCATACAAATCATGAAATTATTTGTTCTAGTTCTGTGAAAAATACTGCTGGTAGCTTGATAGGGATTGCATTGAATCTGTAGATTGCTTTGGGTAGTATACTCATTTTGACTATATTGATTCTTCTGATCCATGAACATGGTTAAATTTGGACTATTAAAGTCTCTGAATATTATTGTTGTAGTGTCTGTCTGTAACTTCATATGGTCAGTCATGAAATATCACACATAACATTTTGGTCTGGAGGTGAACTCCTCAATATACATACACAAATATAGATACACATTCATACACATATATACCTACATAGACATAAATGCATATACATAGATATATTTTAAAATCATGAGTTCTCATGAATGTCTTCAATTCTAATTTATCCTCTCAGGTCTTATTTTTTCCTTCTTTTGTTTTGTATGTGTATGTCCTTCCTTCTACAGTGTGAACTTGACTCTGAACAACAGCAGCACATTTACTCATTTTATGTATCCTATAATGCTGCTAAATTTGTTTGAGAATTCTTTGCCATTTTATTTCCATTTTAGTATTTTGTTGATTTTATTTTGCAGGTGATATGTACAATATTAACCTACTTCCCAAAGTATAAGCATGCAAAGGATGTACAGTTGTCCCTTGGTACCCACAAAAGATTGGTCCCAGGACCCTCCTAGATACCGAAATCCAGAGATGCTTAAGTCCCTTATATAAAATGGTGCATATATTTGCTATATTTGCATATAGCTTATGCATATCTTCCCAAATATTTTAAATCATCTCTTGCTTACTTATAGTACCTAATACAATGTGAACACTATGTAAATAGTTGTAACTACAATGGAAGTATTATCCAAGTAGTTGCCAGCACATGGCAGAGTTTTTCTTTTTGTAACTTTGTGGAATTTTTTCTGAATGTTTGCAACCTGCCGTTGATTGAATCTGCAGATGGTGGTACCCACAGATACAAATGGCCAACTGTACTTAGAGAACTATCATTCCTCCTGTACTCTCCAGCCCTACTGTTACCCCCTTGAAGGCAAATAAGTATATTGTTTCTGATTTAACTTTCTAGTGTTTTGTTTTGTAAAGATTAGTGTCTCTGTTTCTCTCCACT
The DNA here is from genome assembly GCF_014754425.2 of Oryx dammah. Taxonomy (NCBI): domain Eukaryota; kingdom Metazoa; phylum Chordata; class Mammalia; order Artiodactyla; family Bovidae; genus Oryx; species Oryx dammah. The sequence continues at coordinate 63,140,430 of NW_024070194.1, forward strand.
TTACCCCCTCATTTCCCATGTTTTCCTTCTCAAATGGTAACATACTGGATATCTTTTTTCTTTTTTTCTCATTTAACATTATGTGCTAGAAATAATAAAACACAACCCCATTAAAGCTATTTTCATGTCAAACCTAGTGTTATGGTAATTTAGTTGTTGTTGTTCAGTCACAAAGTCATGTGTGACTATCACAACCCCATGGACTGCAGCATGTCAGGCTCTTCTGTCCTCCACTCTCTCTCTCTCCTGGAGTTTGCTTAAATTCATGTCCACTGAGTCAGTGATGCTCTCTAACCATCTCACCCTCTGCTGCCCACTTCTTTTGCATTCAGTCTTTCCCAGCATCAGGTTCTTTTCCATTGAGTCAGCTCTACCCATCATGACCATAGCCAAAGTATTGGAGCTTCAGCATCAGTCCTTCCAATGAATATTCAGGGTTGATTTCCTTTAGGATTGACTGGTTTGGTCTCCTTGCTATCCAAGGGACTCTCAAGGGACTCTCAAAGCACCACACTTTGAAAGCACACTTCAGTGCTCAGCCTTGTTTATGATCCAACTCTCTTACATGAATACTGGAAAAATCATAGCTTTGACTATATGAACCTTTGTCAGCAATTTAGTTATAACTTTAAAAAAATGAGAGAGAATTCTGCTGTATGTTTGTTATAAATATAGAGATTTCACAATAGTTCTATCTATTTAGTAGACTAAAATGCATCTCTTTATGTAGCTCCTGGTAGAGAAGTAGATGAAAATCCTCTGCTTGAGAATGAAACACCATCAGAAGCTAAAAAACAGTTGTTGAAACCAGGAACTGCTAGAGTAAATAGACGCAATGGTAAGATTTATAGATATCTTTTAATTATTTGTGCTTCCCTTGTGGCTCAGCTGGTAAAGAATCTGCCTGCAATGCAGGAGACCTGGGTTCAATCCCTGGGATGGAAAGATTCCTTGGAGAAGGAAAAGTCTTCCCCACTCCAGTATTCTGGCCTGGAGAATTCCATGGACAGTATAGTCTGTGGGGTCGCAAAGAGTCAGACACAACTGAGCAAATTTCACTTTAAATTATTTGAAGTTAAGCTCATTAAAAGATACTTTTTCTTTAATTTTCATTAAATAATGGATAAAGCAACAAAGATCAAGATAGAGCAAAAAAATTGAACAACACCTTATAAATATTTGTGCATATGTTTTATAGAAGTTTTACGCCTTGATGTAAGTGTAAATACCCTAAGATAACTAGAAAACTAAATGAAACCTTTGATCAACTTTGTTTGGTATTTGCATCGTTAATGACTAGTACATAACAAGACTGCCTCTACACACACTCATGAAAACTGCTTACACAAATTGCCTACTTCTCTTCAGGGTCTCTCTGAATATGTATTATAATTCACTGCTTTACAGTCCTCCTCCTTTAGTGTTACATGAATTGGAAGAAACTTTGCTGATTACTTGGTATATTCAGAAGTTTTATAATCCATTTTTCTATTTAGCGTTTCTTATAACAGAGCCAAAAGATATAACTATTGATGATCAATTGCCTGAGGATATAGCTTCAGTTTTCAATAGGCAGTCTCAAATTAACCTTGAAGCTTCAGGAAGTGGCAGTTTTGATAGTAAGTAATTAATTTAAAATCTTGAAAAATATTTTCAGTTAAATTCAGGAGAGCTCTGATCCATAGTTCATGAATGTATCTATAAGTATTTTGTTCATTGATTATTTATCTGTGTTCTATAATTCCTGAGTTGGATGGGTTAAATTTCCTGCTATGATTATGAATTACTCTGTTCTGTTCTTATGTTGTATCAAGTCTTGTCTTATGATACTTTATCATTGATATTCATATAAAGTTAAAATGAATAATTTTCCTAGAATTTTCTAGGCAAGAGTACTGGAATGGGTTGCCATTTCCTTCTCCAGGGGATTTTCCAGGGTTGCCAGGGAACAAATCCAGGTCTCTTGCATTGCAGGCAGATGCTTTACCATCTGAACCACCAGGGAAGCCCCGAGAGGACAGACCCTTTTCTAATAAAGGACCCACTTTATCATTTTTATAGTTTTTGGGGTTTTTTTTGCCATAAAAAAACTACCATGCCTGCTTTTAATGTGGCTTTAACTTCTGACTGGTATTTTCATGACACATTTTTTTCTGTCCTGTTGTTTTAATCATTTTGTATCATTATGATTTTTCTTTTAGTATGAAGATTATAACTGAGTATTTTTCAAATTCAGCTTGAAATGTTTGTCTTTTTTTCTTTGAATATTTGTTTATTTGGCTTTGTTGGGTCTTAGTTGTGGCACATGGGCTTAGTTGCACCATGCATGTAGGATCTTAGTTCCCTGACCAGGGAACAGACCCAAGTCCCCTGCATTGTAAGGTGGAGTCTCAATCACTGGACCACAAGGGAAGTCCCTATATCTTTGTCTTTTAATTAGCAGTCATAGTCACACTTCATCAAATATTGATGCTTTGAGAGTAAAGTTATACCATTTTCTTTGTGCTTCAATTCTTCCTGCTTTATAAGTTTCTTTTACTCTTTTTCTGATATATATTTTTGTATCATTACATATTTTTTTCTTAGACATATCTAACACTGCAAATTTTAACTTTATTCTAAAGTGTCTGGCGTGCTGCCGTTCATGGGGTCACAAAGAGTCAGACACGACTGAGCGATGGAACTGAAATGAAAGTGTGAATATGCCAAGAACGTGAAATAATATTTTAAATAGTGCTCAGTTCAGTTCCCTCACTCAGTCGTGTCCGACTCTTTACCACCCCAGGAATCGCAGCACGCCAGGCCTCCCTGTCCGTCACCAACTCCCGGAGTTCACTCAAACTCACATCCATCAAATCCGTGATGCCATCCAGCCATCTCATCCTCGGTCGTCCCCTTCTCCTCCTGCCCCCAATCCCTCCCAGCATTTGAGTCTTTTCCAATGAGTCAACTCGTCGCATGAGGTGGCCAAAGTACTGGAGCTTCAGCTTTAGCATCATTCTTTCCAAAGAAATCCCAGGGCTGATCTCCTTCAGAATGGACTGGTTGGATCTCCTTGCAGTCCAAGGGACTCTCAAGAGTCATCTCCAACACCACAGTTCAAAAGCATCAATTCTTCAGCGCTCAGCCTTCTTCACAGTCCAACTCTCACGTCCATACATGACCACAGGAAAAACCTTAGCCTTGACTAGATGGACCTTAGTCTGCAAAGTAATGTCTCTGCTTTTGAATAGGCTATCTAGGTTGGTCATAACTTTTCTTCCAAGGAGTAAGCGTCTTTTAATTTCATGGCTGCCGTCACCATCTGCAGTGATTTTGGAGCTCAAAAAAATAAAGTCTGACACTGTTTCTACTGTTTCCTCATCTATTTCCCATGAAATGATGGGACCAGATGCCATGATCTTCGTTTTCTGAATGTTGAGCTTTAAGCCAACTTTTTCAATCTCCTCTTTCACTTTCCTCAAGAGGCTTTTTAGTTCCTCTTCACTTTCTGCCATAGGGGTGGTGTCATCTGCATATCTCAGGTGATTGATATTTCTCCTGGCAATCTTGATTCCAGCTTGTGTTTCTTCCAGTCCAGCGTTTCTCATGATGTACTCTGCATAGAAGTTAAATAAGCAGGGTGACAATATACAGCCTTGACATACTCCTTTTCCTATTTGGAACCAGTCTGTTGTGCCGTGTCCAGTTCTAACTGTTGCTTCCTGACCTGCATACAGATTTCTCAAGAGGCAGGTTAGGTGGTCTGGTATTCCCATCTCTTTCAGAATTTTCCACAGTTTATTGTGATCCACACAGTCAAAGGCTTTGGCATAGTCAATAAAGCAGAAATAGATGTTTTTCTGGAACTCTCTTGCTTTTTCCATGATCCAGCGAATGTTGGCAATTTGATCTCTGGTTCCTCTGCCTTTTCTCTAAAACCAGCTTGAACATCAGGGAGTTCACAGTTCACGTATTGCTGAAGCCTGGCTTGGAGAATTTTGAGCATTACTTTATTAGCATGTGAGATGAGTGCAATTGTGCGGTAGTTTGAGCGTTCTTTGGCATTGCCTTTCTTTGGAATTGGAATGAAAACTGACCTTTTCCAGTCCTGTGGCCACTGCTGAGTTTTCCAAATTTGCTGCCATATGAAGTGCAGCACTGTCACAGCATCATCTTTCAGGATTTGAAACAGCTCAACTGGATTCCATCAGCTCCACTAGCTTTGTTCATAGTGATGCTTTCTAAGATCCACTTGACTTCACATTCCAAGATGTCTGGCTCTAGATTAGTGATCACTTTTAATTTCATGGCTGCAGTCACCATCTGCAGTGATTTTGGAGCCCCAAAAAATAAAGTCTGATACTGTTTCCACTGTTTCCCCATTTATTTCCCATGAAGTGATGGGACCAGATGCCATGATCTTTGTTTTCTGAATGTTGAGCTTTAGCCAATATTAAATTATTATTCACTTTAGATTATTGATATCTCTGAATATCTAAACAAGACTGATTCTATTTACAGACATGAAAAATAGAGTCACATATGTTTATTCTTTGATAATCTTTTTTAATGCTTTATTACCACAGAGTATGACTTGTTTATATTTTAGTAAATGAGTCAAAATATTGTTGGGTAATCAACATATATTGCATATATTGCTTATAGCACAAATCTGGTTGTCTAGTACATATGAAAGTCATCTTATAGCTCAGAGTATGCATGAAGTATCAGAAAAATTATTTTCCTTGGAGTTGATAGAAAAAATTCAGTAGTAAATATTATTATAAAAATTATTAAATTATTTTAATTGAATTAATTGATTTTAATTAAGTGGAATATGTAGCCTGATTCAGACTTACAATATCATTGCAAAGGTTTTTAAAGTTATATTAAAATTTTTTTTTAATTTCTTGGTTTTCTTGAATTTTTGGTTCATTCTACCACTTGCTGAAACATGCATATTGAATTCTTTTGCTATAATTTTGGATTTATCTATTTTTGTATTACTGGCCTCCATATACTGCCTGTGTTATTAAGTATATACAGTTTTATAAAAGAGTATGTTTCTAGTGAACTCACCTTTTTGTTAAAGAGACCATCTTAATCTTTGGTAAGTTCCTTTGACTTAAATTCTGTTTTGTCTGATGTTGTCATAACTATAGCAGATCTATTTTGATTAATATATGCATACATATCTTTTTTCATATATTTGCTTTCCACCTTTATGTATTATTAAGCTTTGGTGTGGTATATCTTATAAATAGTTTATAGTCAGATTGTTTACAAATCCAATATTTTTTCCTTTATTCCAGTAACACATAATCTATAATTATTAAAACTATAAATATATTGTATATAAATATCCTCAGATACTTTGGTTTTACCCTCCTATTTCATTTTTCATTTTTAAGTGAATATTGAATCACTATTTTTTATTCCAATTTTAAAATCAATTTCATGGTTTAAAATGTGAAAACTTAAAAAAAGTGAATATGCTTAGAAAAATGAACTTACCTTCAACTTTTAAGTATATGTATGAAATAACAGAGTGCCTACACATTCTTTCAGTAGAAACACTGTCATGGTTACACTAAACATCATAGTCCAGTCTTATATTTTGATCTTTTAAAAAATTGTGGTCATTTACTTAAATTGTTACAAAAATGAAAGGAAACTTTAGGTGATACTTGGTCTATCTTAATTCAGAAGCTTCACAATAGAAGTTTCCTGTTTTAGTGGATTAAAATCTTTTCTTATAGTTGAGAAAATGGGTATCAGATGAAAATATGTCAAATGAAGATGAAGTTTTAATCTCAAAAATCCCACCTCAAATTAAGAACGTTGGAAGTTCTAGGAGACTGTTTTTGAAAGCTTGACTATGATATGTATATGTGTGGATCTCATTGAGTATGCTTTACTTTGGGCTTGTTGAGCTACTTTATGTGAAGATTACTGTTTTTCATAATATTGGGGAAGCTACTGATTGTTATTTCTTCACAGATTCTTTCTTCTTTCTCTGCTTTTCCTCTTTGTTGCCCATTGTGCTTATGTTGATACGCTTGTTTCCATCAATCTCTGAGGCTCTGTTTATTTCTCTTCATGGTCCTCAGACTGGATAATCTTAGTTTACCTCTGTTCAGTTTCACTAAGTCTTTGCCTTTTTAACCCAACCTTTATTCTTATTTTTTTAAATATAAATGTATTTATTTTAATTAGAGGCTAATTACTTTGCAATATTGTATTGGTTTGGCCATACATTAACATGAATCCACCACAGGTGTACATGTGTTCCCCATCCTGAACCCCCCTTCCACCTCCCTCCCCATACCATCCCTCTGGGTCATCCCAGTGCACCAGCCCCGAGCACCCTATATCATGCATCAAACCTGGACTGGTGATTCGTTTCACATATGATAATACACATGTTTCAGTGCCATTCTCACAAATCATCCCACCCTCACCCTCTCCCACAGAGTCCAAAAGACTGTTCTATACATCTGTGTCTCTTTTGCTGTCTCACATATAGAGTTATCATTACCATCTTTCTAAATTCCATATATATGCGTTAGTATACTATACTGGTGTTTTTCTTTCTGGCTTACTTCACTCTGTATAATAGGTTCCAGTTTCATCCACCTCTTTAGAACTGATTCAAATGTATTCTTTTTAATGGCTGAGTAATACTCCATTGTGTATATGTAACCACAACTTTCTTATCCATTCATCTGCTGATGGACATCTAGATTGTTTCCATGTCCTGGCTGTTACGTGTCTCTTTCAATTCTGGTTTCCTCAGTGTGTATGCACAGTAGTGGGATTGCTGGATCATATGGTAGTTCTATTTCCAGTTTTTTCAGGAATCCCCACACTGTTCTCCATAGTGGCTGTACTAGTTTGCATTCCCACCAACAGTGTAAGAGGGTTCCCTTTTCTCCACACCCTCTCCAGCATTTATTGTTTGTAGACTTTCGGATAGCAGCCATTCTGACTAGCTTGTAATGGTACCTCATTGTGGTTTTGATTTGCATTTCTCTGATAATGAGTGATGTTGAGCATCTTTTCATGTATTTGTTAGCCATCTTTATGTCTTCTTTGGAGAAATGTCTGTTTAGGTCTTTGGCCCACTTTTTGATTGGGTCGTTTATTTTTCTGGAATTGAGCTGCAGGAGTTGCTTGTATATTTTTGAGATTAATTCTTTGTCAGTTGCTTCATTTTCTATTATTTTCTCCCATTCTGAAGGTTCCCTTTTTACCTTGCTTATAGTTTCCTTCGTTGTGCAAAAGCTTTTAAGTTTAATTAGGTCCCATTTGTTTATTTTTGCTTTTATTTCCAATATTCTGGGAGGTGGGTCATAGGGCATCTTGCTGTGATTTATGTCAGACAGTGTTTTGCCTATGTTTTCCTCTAGGAGTTTTATAGTTTCTGGTCTTATGTTTAGATCTTTAATCCATTTTGTTTTTGTGAATGGTGTTAGAAAGTGTTCTAGTTTCATTCTTTTACAAGTGGTTGACCAGTTTTCCCAGCACCACTTGTTAAAGAGATTGTCTTTTCTCCATTGTATATTCTTGCCTCCATTGTCAAAGATAAGATGTCCATAGGTGCGTGGATTTATCTCTAGGCTTTCTATTTTGTTCCATTGATCTATATTTCTGTCTTTTTGCCAGTACCATACTGTCTTGATGACTGTGGCTTTGTAGTAGAGCCTGTGAAGTCAGGGAGGTTGATTTCTCCAGTTCCATTCTTCTTTCTCAAGATTGCTTTGGCTATTTGAGGTTTTTTGTATTTACATACAAACTGTGAAAGTATTTGTTATAGCTCTGTGAAAAAATACCCTTGGTAGATTGATAGGGATTGCATTGAATCTATAGATTGCTTTGGGTAGTATATTTTCACTATGTTGATTTTTCACTGTATTGGTTCTTCCGATCCATGAACACGGTATATTTCTCCATCTATTTGTGTCCTCTTTGATTTCTTTCACCAGTGTTTTGTACTTTTCTATATATAGGTCTTTTGTTTCTTTAGGTAGATATATTCCTGAGTATTTTATTCTTTTCATTGCAATGGTGAATGGAATTGTTTCCTTAATTTCTCTATTTTCTCATTGTTAGTGTATAGGAATGCAAGAGATTTCTCTGTGTTGATTTTATATCCTGCAACTTTACTATATTCATTGATTAGCTCTAGTAATTTTCTGGTGGAGTCTTTAGGGTTTTCTATGTAGAAGATCATGTCATCTGCAAAGAGTGAGAGTTTTACTTCTTCTTTTCCTATCTGGATTCCTTTTATTTCTTTTTCTGCTCTGGTTGCTGTGGCCAAAACTTCCAAAACTATGTTGAATAGGAGTGGTGAGAGTGTGCACCCTTGTCTTGTTCCTGACTTTAGGGGAAATGCTTTCAATTTTTCACCATTGAGGATAATGTTTGCTGTGGGTTTGTCATGTATAGCTTTTATTATGTTGAGGTATGTTCCTTCTATTCCTTCTTTCTGGAGGGTTTTTTTTTTTTTAAATCATAAATGGATATTGAATTTTGTCAAAGGCTTTCTCTGCATCTATTGAGATAATCATATGGTATTTATTTTTCAATTTGTTAATGTGGTGTATTACACTGGTTGATATTGAAGAATGCTTGCATCCCAGGGATAAAGCCCACTTGGTTATGATGTATGATCTTTTTAATATGTTGTTGGATTCTATTTGCTAGAATTTTGTTAAGGATTTTTGCATCTATTTTCATCAGTTATATTGGCCTGTAGTTTTCTTTTTTTGTGGCATCTTTGTCAGGTTTTGGTATTAGGGTGATGGTGGCCTCATAGAATGAGTTTGGATGTTTACCTTCCTCTGCAATTTTCTGGAAGAGTTTGAGTAGGATAGGTGTTAGCTCTTCTCTAAATTTTCGGTAGAATTCAGCTGTGAAGCCGTCTGGCCCTGGGCTTTTGTTTCCTGGAAGATTCTGATTACAGTTTCAATTTCCATGCTTGTGATGGGTCTGTTAAGATTTTCTATTTCTTCCTGGTTCAGTTTTGGAAAGTTGTACTTTTCTAAGAATTTGTCCATTTCTTCCAAGTTGTCCATTTTATTGGCACATAGTTGCTGGTAGTAGTCTCTTATGATCCTTTGTATTTCTGTGTTGTCTGTTGTGATCTCTCCATTTCTAATTTTGTTGATTTGATTCTTCTCCCTTTGTTCCTTGATGAGTCTGGCTAATGGTTTGTCAACTTTATTTATTTTGTCAAAGAACCAGCTTTTGGCTTTGTTGATTTTTGCTATGGTCTCTTTTGTATATTTTGCATTTATTTCTGCCCTAATTTTTAAGATTTCCTTCCTTCTGCTAACCCTGGGGTTCTTCATTTCTTCCTTTTCTAGTTGCTTTAGGTGTAGAGTTAGCTTATTTAGCTGACTTTTTTCTTATTTCTTGAGGTAAGCCTGTATTGCTATGAACCTTTCCCTTAGCACTGCTTTTACAGTGTCCCATAGGTTTTGGGTTGTTGTATTTCCAGTTTCATTCGTTTCTATGCACGTTTTGATTTCTTTTTTGATTTCTTCTGTGACTTGTTGGTTATTCAGCAGTGTGTTGTTCAGCCTCCATATGTTGGAATTTTTAATAGTTTTCCTCCTGTAATTGACATCTAATCTAACTGCATTGTGGTCAGAAAAGATGCTTGGAATGATTTCAGTTTTTTTTAATTTCCAAGGCTAGATTTATGGCCCAGGATGTGATCTATCCTGGAGAAGGTTCCATGTGCGCTTGAGAAAAAGGTGAAATTCATTGTTTTGGGGTGAAATGTCCTATAGATATCAGTGAGCTCTAATTGGTCTATTGTATCATTTAAAGTTTGTGTTTCCTTGTTAATTTTCTGTTTAGTTGATCTATCCATAGGTGTGAGTGGGGTTTTAAAGTCTCCCACTATTATTGTCTTATTGTTAATTTCCCCTTTCATACTTGTTAGCAGTTGCCTTACATATTGCAGTGCTCCTGTGTTGGGTGCATATATACTTATAATTGTCATATATTCTTCTTGGATTGATCCTTTGATCATTATGTAGTGTCCTTTTTTGTCTCTTTCCACAGCCTTTGTTTTAAAGTCTATTTTATGTGATATGAGTACAACAAAGGTCTGTCTAGTCAAGGCTATGGTTTTTCCAGTGGTCATGTATGGATGTGAGAGTTGGACTGTGAAGAAAGCTGAACGCTGGAGAATTGATGCTTTTGAACTGTGGTGTTTTAGAAAATTCTTGAGAGTCCTTTGCACTGCAAGGAGATCCAACCAGTCCATCCTACAGGAGATCAGTCCTGGGTGTTCATTGGAAGGACTGATGCTAAAGCTGAAACTCCATTACTTTGGCCACCTCATGCCAAGAGTTTGACTCATTGGAAAAGACCCTGATGCTGGGAGAGATTGGGGGCAGGAGGAGAAGGGGATGACAGAGGATGAGATGGCTGGATGACATTACTGACTCAATGCGCAAGAGTTTGGGTGAACTCTGGGAGTTGGTGATGGACAGGGAGGCCTGGCATGCTGCGATTTATGGGGTCGCAAAGAGTCGGACACGACTGAGCCACTGAACTGAGTATCGCTACTCTTGCTTTCTTTTGGTCTCTGTTTGTGTGGAATATCTTTTTCCAGCCTTTCAGTTTCAGTCTGTATGTGTCCCTTGTTTTGAGGTGAGTCTCTTGTAGACAACATATATAGGGGTCTTTTTTTGGTAACCATTCAGCCAGTCTTTGTCTTTTGGTTGGGGCATACAACCCATTTTCATTTAAGATAATTATTGATAAGCATGATCCCATTGCCATTTACTTTATTGTTTTGGGATCAAGTTTGTACACCCTTTTTGTGTTTCCTGTCTAGAGAAGATCCTTTAGCATTTGTTGGAGAGCTGTTTGGTGGTGCTGAATTCTTTTGCTTGTCTGTAAAGCTTTTGATTTCTCCTTCATATTTGAATGAGATCCTTGCTGGGTACAGTAATCTGGGTTGTAGATTATTTTCTTTCATCACTTTAAGTATGTCCTGCCATTCCCTTCTGGCCTGAAGGGTTACTATTGAAAGATCAGCTGTTATCCTTATGGGAATCCCCTTGTGTGTTATTTGTTGTTTTTCCCTTGCTGCTTTTAATATTTGTTCTTTGTGTTTGATCTTTGTTAATTTGATTAATATGTGTCTTGGGGTGTTTCACCTTGGGGTGTTTATCCTGTTTGAGACTCTCTGGGTTTCTTGGACTTGGATGATTATTTTCTTCCCCATTTTAGGGAAGTTTTCAACTATTATTTCCTCAAGTATTTTCTCATGGTCTTTCTTTTTGTCGTCTTCTTCTGGGACTCCTATGATTCGAATGTTGGGGCATTTAACATTGTCCCAGAGGTCTCTGAGATTTTCCTCATTTCAATTCTTTTTTCTTTCTTCCTGTTTGCTTCATTTATTTCTGCCATTCTATCTTCTACCTCACTTATCCTATCTTCTACCTCCGTTATTCTACTGTTGGTTCCCTCCAGAGTGTTTTTTATCTCATTTATTGCATTATTCATTATATATTGGCTCTTTTTTATTTCTTCTAGGTCCTTGTTAAACATTTCTTGCATCTTCACATTCCTTGTCTCCAGGCTATTTATCTGTAACTCCATTTTTTTTTTCAAGATTTTGGATCATTTTCACTATCATTATTCAGGATTCTTTATCAGGTAGATTCCCTACCTCTTCCTCTTTTGTTTGGTTTGGTGGGCATTTATCCTGTTTCTTTACCTGCTGGGTATTTCTCTGCCTTTTCATCTTGTTTATATTTGCTGTGTTTGGGATGTCCTTTCTCTATTCTGGCAGTTTGCGGTTTTTCTTTATCATGGAGTTTCCTCGCTGTGGGTGGTGTTGGACAGGTGGCTTGTCAAGGTTTCCTGGCTAGGGAAGCTTGTGTCAGTATTCTGGTGGATGGAGCTGGATTTCTTCTCTCTGGAGTGCAATGAAGTGTCCAATAGTGAGTTTTGAGGTGTCAGTGGGTTTGGTGTGACTTTGGACAGCCTGTATATTGAAGCTCAGGGCTATGTTCCTGTGTTGCTGGAGAATTTGTGTGGTATGTCTTGCTCTGAAACTGTGGGCCCTTGGGTGGTGCTTGGCGTCAGTGTAGGTATGGAGGCGTTTGGATGAGCTCTTATTGATTAATGTTCCCTGGAGTCAGGAGTTCTCTGGTGTTCTCAAGATTTGGACTTAAGCCTCCTGCCTCTGGTTTTCAGTCTTATTCTTACCGTAGCCTCAAGACTTCTCCATCTATACAGCACCAATGATAAAATATCTAGGTTGATGATGAAAAGTTTCTCCAGTGAGGGCCACCTGGAGAGGTTCTCAGAGTTACATGGAGAAGAGAAGAGGGATGAGGGAGAGAGAGATGACCAGGAGGAGAAGAAGGGGAATCAAAAGGGGAGAGAGCAAGCTAGCCAATAATGAATTCCCTATGTGCTCTCCACAGTCTGGACCCTTCAGAGATGTTCACAGAGTTGCACAGAGAAGAGAAGAGAGAGGAAGGAGACAGAGGTGACCAGGAGGAGAAAGTTTAGCTCAGTTCAGTCGCTCAGTTGTGTCTGACTCCTTGCGACCCCATGAATCGCAGCACGCCAGGCCTCCCTGTCCATCACCAACTCCCAGAGTTCACTCAGACTCACATCCATCGAGTCAGTGATGCCATCCAGCCATCTCATCCTCTGTTGTCCCCTTCTCCTCCTGCCCTCAATCCCTCCCAGCATGAGAGTCTTTTTCAATGAGTCAACTCTTCGCATGAGGTGGCCAAAGTACTGGAGTTTCAGCTTTAGCATCATTCCCTCCAAAGATATCCCAGGGTTGATCTCCTTCAGAATGGACTGATTGGATCTCCTTGCAGTCCAAGGGACTCTCAAGAGTCTTCTCCAACACCACAGTTCAAAAGCATCAATTCTTCAGTGCTCAGCTTTCTTCACAGTCCAACTCTCACATCCATACATGACCACTGGAAAAACCATAGGCTTGACTAGACGAGGAGAAAAGGGGGAATCAAAAGGAGAGAGAGAGATCCAGCCTGTAATCAGTTCCCTAAGTGTTCTCCACAGCACGGAACACACAAAGAGATTCACAGAGTTGGGTAGGGAAGAGAAGGGGGAGGGAGGTGATAGAGGCGACCTGATGGAGAGAAAGGAGAGTCAACAGGGGGAGAGAGCAATCAAGCTAGTAATCACATTCCCAGGTAAAAATGGGTACTGCAGATTGGGTTCTTAAAGGTACAAAATTGATAACAAATACCAGAAAGCAAAGATTAAAAATCTAGAGTAGAGGTTAGACTCTCAAAAATACAATATTAAAAAACAAAATAAGGTCTCAAACATTATAAAATATATATATGAAATTTGCTTTAAAAATAGTCTCTTTTTTTGCAAGGTAATAGATTATAAAAATGAAGATTAAAAGAGTATAGAGGCCTTAAAAATTAAAAACAGTTTTTTTTAATTTAAAAAATTATAATAGTAAAAATATATCTAGAAATTTCTCTGAAGCTGTTGCAGACAGTATGGGGTCAGTTCATTTTCAGATAGTTCCTTGATCTGGCTTATACTTCTCAGGATTTATAGGCCCCTTCCAGTGTAGTTGGTGCTAACTACAGGGTTTAAATCTGTTGCACCTGTCACTTCCAAAGCCATTCCCTCTGTTTATATTAGCTTCTTCTGTTTGCTGGTCTCTCAGTGTCTAATTTCCGCCCTGACACCAGGGGCAATGGTGGTCACTTATTTAGGCTCACTTGTTCAGTCCTGCTGTGGGGAGGGAAGAACACTGCAAACGAATATCACTGGCATATGTGGGGAGTGCTCGCAGTGTTTCTGCAGCACTGGGTTTGCCCCCGCTCACGGCATGTGTGCTTTCATGGTCTCCACTGCTCAGGCTCCAGGTTGCTCTGCCAGGAACTGTCTGAGGCTGGCCCTGGGTTGTGTTCATTTTCCAGGTCTGAGCTGCTCAGTTTCTCAAGTACTCCCCAAATGGCAGACTCAGTTGGGCTTGCGTTTTGTGCCCTTCCCAGGTCCGAGCAGCTCTGGTGACCAGGTGCTTGGCGAACGCAGTCACCCCCAGGTGGGGAGTGCGTCTTATCACCTGCCCCGTCCCAGCAGCTTGGTTTTCTGGGTGTACAGTGGGCGAGCCTTCTCAGGTGTACCATGTGTCTCTTCTGGGGAGCTGATCTCTGGCTGTCACCCTCTCGGTGGATGTCAACCATCCAGAATCCCAAGAACTCTTGGTTAGCAATGGAGCCTGTTTGCAGTTTGGTAGAGGATGCCTCTCTGGGGCCGTGATTGCCCCTTTCTGGCTCTGGCTGCTTCCCTGCCTGCTTGTCTCCAGCAGAGGATGGGCCAGTCCGCAGCCTGCTAGCTCTCCTCTGGTGTTTGCTCAGTCCTTTGTTTTGTGAGCAGGCCTGGCAGTGCCTCAGGTTAGGGCTTTTTGCAGGACAGTTCTCGTTCTCTCTCTTTTTCTTTTCTCTCTCTCTCTGGCTATCCCACACGGGTTGCTATCTCACTTTAGTTCCCTCAGATTGCCCTAAGGGCATTCTGGCCCAATCCTTACCCTAAGCAATGCAGCCTGGGCCTCCCTGTTCATCCCCTGCTTGCTGGTGGCAGCTGGGAGCACTGGGAGTTGTAACTAGGCACTGTAAGCTGTGGGTTTTAATTATTGATTGACTAATTTTTCCTCCTGGTTATGTGGCCCTCTGTGATTCCAAGATTCCCCACAGACCCCCATGACAGTGTTTCCTGGTGTTTGGAAACTTCTAAGACTCCCTTACCGGGATGGATCTCCATCCCTACCTCTTTTGTCTCTCTTTTTATCTTTTATATTTTGTTCTACCTCCTTTCGATGACAATGGAGTGCCTCTCTGGGTGCTTGATGTCCTCTGCCAGCATTTAGAAGTTGTTTTGTGGAATTTGCTCAGCGTTCAAATGTTCTTTCGATGAATTTGTGGGGGAGAAAGTGGTATCCCTGTCCTATTCCTCCACCATCTTAGGACTGCCCCCTTAATTTGCTTTCACATTTGGAATATATAGGATATCAACCTACCTGTAAAAGAGATTGCAAGAGATCATGCTTTCCTGAATCTCTTCTCCTGTATGCCCCAGTTTACCCCTTCTGTTGTAAGTAACCATGTATTATATTGTCCTCTGGTTTATTATTTCTTTAAATCATTTGTAAATGTGTCTATTTTTCTTAATTTTCCCCTTAACTTTCCCTTCTTTCTTACCTCAAAGGTAATATACTAAATATATACTTTTTCACTTTTATTTTTTACATAATATTCTCTCTTGGAAATTCTTTCATGTCTGGATAACTTTTTCATTCATTTTATAGCTGAATGTACAGCTGTTTGTGTCACATTTTAAACCATTATTTATAACATATCATAGTTTATGGTACATATCTTAGATTATTCAAGCAATGATCTATGAATATTCAGGTAGTTTGAATATTATGCAATTACACATGATGCTATGATGAGTAATCTTGTGCCTATGTGTTTTCATTGTTTGAGCTATGATTGATAGTGACCTAAAGTATAAATAACCCAAGAAAACTAGAGACTGATAGAAATATATTCAAAACACTCACTAAAACTTTTCTCACAATTTTTTGTCATATCTAGCTTTATGATAATTTATTGTTTTTATCAAAATGAAAGAGAATTCTGCTGTACACTTGTATAAATTTGAAGTTTAGATATTTCACAGTAGATCTGTTTTTTTCTGTTCAGTGGACTAAATGTATTTCTTTATGTAGGATATGATGAAGCATCATATGAAAAGGTTATGCTTAACCATCAGGATTTGGTGTCAAAAACCCAAATGCAAGTAAAGAAGCAAAGAACTCTCAAAAAGGAAAGCCTCTCTAGGAAGCATCATAATCATAAATAACTTCATATCATTTAAAATTAAACTTATCAGATCTTTTTTGTTTCCTGAAGATATATCTCAGCATATGTTTTATATGGATAAAATTTTACATTTTTATTTAAAGTGTGAATACCTTAAGGCAGCTTAAAAACAAAAATGAAGTTCTTGATACAGTTTAGTTGGAATTTCTGACCTTAAGACTAGTTCATGCTCAGTATCCATTAAGGACAATAATAGATCAGTAGTTACCTCACCAAGGCTATGTACCTTTCAGCCAACGTGGGAAATTTCTGCTCCGAACAACCAATGGCTGCCTCTGGTCTCTGTCAGTGTCTCTTTGCTGTAGGCTGCAATGTCAGTAAGCTACAAAGAGGTCAGTATCTCAGAAAACAAATGGGGACTCAGAGGAGTCCAGGGAAGGAGCTTGAATGATCTGTTGGAAGTCTTCCAGAGCATCTTTTTGGCTGGGTCTCCACTCAAAGGGGATAGCCTTTATGGTAACTTCTTAGAAATGCGCCATCACATCCCTGTGGGCAGCATGCAAATGTGTTAGTAGTCAATGAATCCCATCAAAAGTCCCATCAATACATTTAAAATAAATAATTTGAGGAAGAGAGGGCCCAAAGGTTTGCAAACATCTCTGGAGTAAGATTTTTATCTGCTACAGGTCACACACTGGAATTTCACTTGGATACTAAATCCTTGTCTATATTAATGGCCCAGCTATGTTGTCCCATATGGATCAACAGGATGTTCAGCGCTTGTGGGATGGTGCTTGTCTGGGCCCACCAGAAAGATGTCATCAATATAGCAAGGCCAACATTCCCTCTGCGAGTGGGACTTTATCTCAGTCATGCTCTACGCATTGAAGATAGGCAGATGGGGAATTGAGAGATCCCTGTGGAAGGACATTAGTGGCATATTTCAATTAATTCTACATAGGGGTAAATTGATCATCGTCGTTGGCATGAAGAGAGATGCTGAACAGTATTCAGTTGTTGGTTGCTATATACTGAGTTCCTTTACTTGGGCAATAGCTTCTGTGACAGTCACAATACCAGTGTGAGTTTGGTACTAACACTTTGTGCAGCCTTAATCATGTTAGTCTGTAGGCACCTGAGGTTTTGTGCACAGGTCTGATGGGGCTATTGAATGCAGATATAGTCTGTGGAATTTGTTGGCTTGTTTAAGCTCAGCAACAAGGGCAGCTATTTATTTTTTACACCCAGCATGTCAGTATTGTTTTTGGTATTTTAACAGATAAGGGTTCTAGGTTCTGGTAGTTGGGTGGCTCAAGATCTTCCTGCCTGCCCCATTAAAATATCCTAACATTATCAAATCCTGTCACAGCTTGGGAGTGAATACAAGTGGTGGGTCACCTAAATAATATATCTCTACCAATAATAGATTCAGCAATGAAGGCAATAAACAATACAGTGTACCATAGTCTGGCCTGGAAAAGGTTTCTGTTTGTGGTGGTGGCCCCAAAACAGACAGCATTATCTGTTTACCCCTCGTTCTAGTGCCAGGGCTTGTGAGGATTACAGATACTAGTATACCACGATCCAAAAAGCCCAAGAAATGTAATTCTCCTCCAATTGCCTTTCAAACTTTGTCCTGGAATAGGCTCTCATATTTTTACCGGGGAAATAGGTGCTTCAGTATAGCCCTATTTTGTTTATTTTTGAAAGCTGGGAATCAGGATAAGTATATATGCTAGTTTCCGATCTGTCTCAAGATTCATTGATAAAAGTATAGAAAATAGCACTTGCTTTATTCATAGTGGCCAGCACAAAGTGGACCATAGTGGGGCTACATGTTAGGTCCTCATGGCCCATCGTGTAACAAGAGTACCTCGGGAAAATTGAGGGCAGGAGGAGAAAGGGCGACAGAGGATGAGATGGTTGGATGGCATCACCGACTCGATGGACACGAGTTTGTGTGAACTCTGGGAGTTGGTGATGGACAGGGAGGCCTGGCATGCTGCAGTTCATGGGATCACAAAGAGTCGGACACGACTGAGTGACTGAACTGAACTGAATGTCCATTTGTAGTCATCTCTTGTGTTGTTGGGAGAGTGTTAGCTATGATCAGTGCATTCCCTTGGCAAAACTCATCCTTGCCCTACTTCATTTTGTACTCCAAGGCCAAATTTGCCCTTTAGCTATCTCTCAGAGAAGGCAGTGGCAACCCACTCCAGTACTCTTGCCTGGCAAATCCCATGGATGGAGGAGCCTGGTAGCCTGTAGTCCATGGGCTCGCTAGGAGTCGGACATGACTGAGCAACTTCACTGTCACTTTTCTTTTTCATGCATTGGAGAAGAAATGGCAACCCACTCCAGTATTCTTGTCTGGAGGATCCCAGGGACGGGGGATCCTGGTGGGCTGCCGTCTATGGGGTCGCACAGAGTCGGACACAACTGAAGCAACTTAGCAGCAGCAGGAGCTAGGTATCTCTTGACTTCTTATGTTTTCATTTCAATCCCCTGTGATGAAAAGGATACCTTGTGTTGGTGTTCTAGAAGGTCTTGTAGGTCTTCATAGAATCGTTCAGCTTCTTCGGCATCAGTTGGGGCATGCTGCTACTGCTGCTAAGTCGCTTCAGTCGTGTCCGACTCTGTGCGAACCCATAGACGGCAGCCCACCAGGCTCTGCCGTCCCTGGGATTCTCCAGGCAAAAGTGCTGGAGTGGGTTGCCATTGCCTTCTCCAATGCATGAAAGTGAAAAAAGAAAGTGAAGTCACTCAGTCGGGTCTGACTCTTAGCGACCCCATGGACCACAGCCTACCAGGCTCCTCCGTCCATGGGATTTTCCAGGCAAGAGTACTGGAGTGGGTTGCCATTGCCTTCTCCGACTTGAATTATTGTGATGTTGAATGATTTGCCTTGGAAGCAAACTGAGATTATTTTGTAGTTTTTGAGATCGTACCTAAGTACTGCATTTCGGACTCTCTTGTTGACTATGGGGCTTCTCCATTTCCTCTAAGGGATTCTTGCCCACAGTAGCAGATATAATGGTCATCTGAATTAAATTTGCCCAGTTCTGTGCATTTTAGTTCACTGATTCCTAAAATGTTAGTGTTTACTCTTGCCATCTCCTGTTTAACCACATCCAATTTACCTTGATTCATGGACCTAACATTCCAGATTCTTATACAATATTGCTTTTTATGGCATCAGACTTTACTTTCATCACCAGACACATCCAAAACTGGGCCTCATTTCCACTTTGGCTTAGCCTCTTCACTCTTTCTGGAGCTGTTTCTTCACTCTTCCCCAGTAGCATATTGGACACCTACCAACCTGGAGGGCTCTTTCAGTGTCATATCTTCTTGCCTTTTTCATACCGTTCATGGGGTTCTCAAAGCAAGAATGCTGAAGTCATTTGCCATTTCCTTCTCCAGTGAACCACATTTCGTCAGCACTCGCCACCATAACCCATTTGTCTTGGCTGGTGCTGCACAGCATGGCTCATAGTTTTATTGAGTTACCCAAGGCTGTGATCCATGTGATCATTTTGGTTCGCTTCTGTGATTGTGGTTTTCATTCTTTCTGCCACCTGATGGAAGAGGATAAGAGGCTTTTGGGAGCTTCTTAAGGAACTGGCTGTGGGGAACCCTGGGTCTTACTCTGGGCCATCCTCAGGAAATCTGTTATACAGTTTTATGCTGATGGGTGGGGCTGTGCTCCCTCCCTGTAGTTTGGCCTGAGGTGGCCCAGTCCTAGAGTCTGCAGTCTCTGTGTCAGGACTGTAAGCTCTTTAGTAGGACCCATGGCGATCTCCAAGAGAACTTAATGCCAACATGCCACACCTCCCAGGACTACTACTGCCAGCGCTCCTGTTCCCATGTTGGTCCACTGGTGACTCGTGCCTCTACAGGAGACCCTCAAACACTCTCAGACAGGTCTGGCTTAGACTCTGGTAGGGATCACTGGTCCTTTCCCTGGGTCCTGGTACACGGAAGGTTTTGTTTGTGCCCTCCAAGTATCTCTGGCTGGTATGAGGTTTGATTTTAATGTGATTGTCTCCCTTCTACTGCCTTGTTGCAGCATCTCTTTTGTTCTGGGACACAGAGTATCTTTTTCTTGGTGGATTCCAACATCCTTCTGTTAATAGTGGTTCAGTAGCTAATGGTTGTTCTGTAGTTGATGAGTTACTTGGATTTGTGCTTATCTTTTCGTTCAGTAGCTTCAAGTTTGCTTTCAATGTTAGTCTTCCTTTTTATTATTTAATTTAGTTTTGTTTTTTGAATATGTAAAACATGAACCTTTTCCCAAAAGTAATAAATGGGCAAAGTGATATATGTAAATTGTCATTCCTTTCTTATACCTTCCCTGCATTCCTTAGTCCTCACCCTCCTTTTGTAGGTATCCAACTAAATTGTTTTTTGGCTTGTCTTCTCCATGTTTGATTGAAAAATAACTCATTTTCCCCCTGTTTTTATATTTCTTTCTTATGTCCCTGTCTTTCACAAAAGGTAGCATGTAAGATACTCATTTAAGTTTTTTTTTTCACTTAATACTACCTCCTTGAAATCCCTCCAAATAATTTTGTAGAGGTTTTTTTGCATTTCCTTTGCAGCAATAGGTACACTTGTTTATACTACCAAGTACTGTAATTTATAGTTTACCATAGTTTATAATATATACTTTAGTTTGATTCAACCAATCAACCAAAGATCAACCAATCTTCTATGTTTATATATTTGGTGATTTTAATTATTTTGTAATTACACATAATATTGTAGTGGAAAACTTGTACATACACATTTTCATTGTTTAGTCTATAAATATGTATTTACCTAAAGTGTAAATAACACAAGAAAACCGGAGACTAATATACAAATATTTGATTACTATGAAACAGACAGCTTCAACTTACATCTATCAGAATTGACCTCAGAATTTTCATGTGGATCTAGCATTGTGGCAGTTCATTTAAAATTTTATTAAAATAAGAGAAAATGTTATTGCACAATTATTATAAATTTGAAATTAGAGATTTCACAATAATATTTGTTTTATTCACTTAGTGGACTAAATGTATCTCTCTATATAGCTCATGATAAAGTACGAGATAAAAAGTGTATGCGTGAGAATCAAGATTCAAAAATCCAACAATATGTAAAGAAAGGAAAAAGTCACAGAAGGGAAGGACACACTAGTAAGTATAATAAATATAGATAATTTTTAATATTTTAAATTAAACTCATCAAATTATCTTTTTTCTTTGGTTCATAAATATGTATATGGCATGTGTTTTATTTTATTTTAAATATTATTTTTCTTATTTATTTTTTATTGAAGTATACTTGGTTTGCATTGTTAATTGCTGTTACATACCAGAGTGATTCAGTTATACATTTATAGACATACTCTTTTTTAAAATATTCTTTTCCATTATGGTTTATCATTGCTGCTGTTGCTGTTTAGTTGCTAAGTCGTGTCCAACTCTTTTGTGACTCCATGGATCATAGCCCACCCGGCTATCATAGGATCTTTTTTATAGTTGGAGTGTAATTGCTTTACAATGTTATGTTGTGTTAGTTTCTGCTGTACAACATGAATTGGCTGTAAGTATACATGTATTCCTTCCCTCTTGGATCTTTCTCACCTTGTGTCCCCCCTGCCACCCATCTATGTCACCACAGAGCAATGAGTTGAGCTCCCTGTGTTGTACACAGGTTCTCACCAGCTATCTATTTTATACATGGTAGTGTATTTATGTCAGTCCCAATCTCTCAATTTGTCCTGACTTCTCCTTCCCTTTCTTTGTCCACAAGTCCATTCTCTATGCCTGCATGTCTTTTTTTTCTCTGCATATAGGTTTATCAGTACCATTTTTATAGATTCCATATATATTTTTTAATATTTGATATTTGTTTTTCTCTTTTTGACTGACTTCACTTCGTATGATAGATTCTGGGTTCAACCATGTGACTACAAATGACCCAATTTCTTTCTTTTGTATGACTGAGTAATATTCTATTGTATATACATACTATATCTTCTTTACCTATTCATCTGTCAGTGAATATCTAGGTTGCCTCCATGTCCTGGCTATTGTAAATAGTGCTGCAATGAACATTGAGGTGCATGTGTATTTTTGAATTATGGTTTTCTCAGGGTACATGCCCAGTAGGGGATTGCTGGGTCATATGGTAGTTCTGTTTTAGTTTTTTAAGGAACCCTCATACTGTTCTCCATAGTTCAGTTCAGTCGCTCAGTCATGTCCGACTCTTTGTGACCCTGTGAACTGCAGCATGCCAGGCCTCCCTGTCCATCACCAACTCCCGGAGTCCACTCAAACCCATGTCCGTCGAGTCGGTGATGCCATCCAACCATCTCATCCTCTGTCATCCCCTTCTCCTCCTGCCCTCAATCTTTCCCAGCATCAGGGTCTTTTCAAATGAGTCAGCTCTTTGCATCAGGTGGCCAAAGTACTGGAGTTTCAGCTTCAGCATCATTCCCTCCAAAGAAATCCCAGGGCTGATCTCCTTCAGAATGGACTGGTTGGATCTCCCTGCAGTCCAAGGGACTCTCAAGAGTCTTCTCCAACACCATAATCAATTGACTCTCTATATACCTGAGGCCTCATCCACAGGCCAGATGGCGTTACTGAAATGGAGAAATAGACTTGTAGAGAACTTTTGCTTCATTAAGCTCAGTAATGAGGTTTTAATCCTCTAGGTAGTTGCTTTGGCTGTCAAAGGCACTAGGTACTGGTAGTTTGTTAGGTTCAGTTTTTTATGTAGGGCCACTAAAATGGCCTCAGTTATAGGATTTTTGAGCATGGATTGGGGATAAACACACACACACATCCTTTTCCCTCATCTTGCTCTAAAAAGACCAAAGAATGAAATTCTTCCTCACCTCCCCATCCTTATGTTGGGGAGAGGGAAGATTTGTAAAACATTCTCATGTTCCCAGTGGAGACAGAAGGACCTTGGCCTAACTCATAGCCTTGTTTATTTTTAAAGTTAAGAGATCTGGATACAAGTAAGGGGATGCAATCTGATTCATATCAAGATTCACTGGAAGGGTTGGAGAGAATGATACTTTCATTAGTCATAGGAGTTATCAGTATGTGGACCCCATTGTGCACAAAGGTCATTATCTAGTCCCAGATATCTGATGTAGAGCCTGTCAGTCTCCTCCTTGAGACCTACTGTTGGGTAAGAAAACCCATAGATGTCTTTGGGAAAGATCTTGACCCTGTGATCCAGGAGTAAGTACCCTATTACCGTTTTTACATCACTCTGACTACTACTGCTTTTTCTTTGCTTGGAAAGTTTTCAGTTCACATATAGATTGTGCCATGAACCAGCTGACATCACTTTATGAAGAGGTTTAATTGAGCCAGGTAACCAGTTAGAGTGGCAAGAATGGCCTTAGATCTGAGTCTGATAAACAATCTCATCATTTACTTTTCTCACTTTTTTTTTTTTGTTGTTGTTGTTGAATCAAGGGACTATCAAGTAGCTTGCAGAACACCTTACCGGGTGGCTGTAAGGGTGGGCCAAAAAAGTTTTTTGAGAATTGTTTGAGAACTAACCACCATTGGACCAGTCAAGAGCAAATAATAGCTAGTAAAGGAAGGAGAGGCTCAGGTGTACATGACTTTTCTCCCACCTACCTCTTTCTTCATCCTCCTTGGGCATAATAACCATGGAAGATGTTCTGAAAGAGAGGGTCTGCAGTGACACACCAGAAAAGGTGCTGCTGTCTGCAGTTAACTCTAACAATATTACTTTCCTTATAGTGGAGTCAAACTATCCAAATCTCTATCATTTCTTTGTGTCGCTGGGCAAAGCAATCCGTGGGGCTCTACCTACTTTGTCATTAAATAGGAGAAACAGTTCTTATATTGAGGATGTCATCACTGCCAGCAACATGTTTAGATTTAATACTAGTCATTGTGACCAGTTCTGCATGCAACTTTTGGTGACCAAATACATTGTTTTCTCTTTCTCTTTCCTGTATTTCTTTTTCTAAAGGTAAATATCTTATATTTTCTTTTTATTTCTTACTCTTTTCTTTCCTAAAAAATAGAATATTTGATATCTTCTCTTTCCATTATTTTGTTAATACTCAACCTCTCGTCTAGCAATCCTTCCAGGTTGGATTATAAGTATCTTTTTTATAGCTTTATGTGTAACTCTTTGTATAAATAATAATTTATGTTACCCTAATTTATAGTAAGTACCTTGTTATTCAAGTAATCTCATATGCTAATATATTTAGGGGCTTCTGAGTATTTTGTGATAAAAAAATGTGGTGTGATGAATAACATTTAAATGTACATTTTCATCATTTGGTCTATGAGTATATATTAACCTAAAGTATAATAATGTAAAACAAGTAGGGACTAATATAAAATACATTTGACATCAGCAAACATTTGTGAAATAATGAGACTTACACACACTGAAATTTTTCTCACCATTTTCATATCAGGTCTAACATGATGGTAGTTTGTTTATATATTTATAAAAAGGAAAAAATACTGTAAACACATGTATAAACTTGATATATAGGGATTTCAAGATCCATTTTTCTGCTTAATGCACTAAATGTGTCTCTCTATGTAGCTCGTGATGATGTATCAGATGAAAGTCTCATGTTTATGCAGCAAGACTTAAAGTTAGAAACAGAAATTCATGTAGAGAAACAAAAATCTTCTGGACCTGAAAGTGTCATTAGTAAGTAAAATAATTGTGGATAACCTTGTTTTTCACCTGTTCCAATTTTCACACAGTTTTATGTTTCCTTGCTGTTTCTCTGAATAAGCTGTAAGCACCACAAGGATGGACCCTGGGCTATCTTGCTTCTAGTATATCCTCAGCAAAAGCGCAGTGCCTGACCCAAAACAGGCATCCAATAAATAGTTTTTGAATACATGAAAAAATTTAAATTGTACTCATCAGAAGATCTTTTCTTTGGTTCATGAAGATGTATTTGAGATTTAAAAAAAAAACTAGTTCAAAGAGTCCTTGTATTTATTTTTTACATAGCATAAATGCAGGAGACATTGTAAATCTACAATTGCTCACAAAACTTATATAATTAGTGACTGAGAATCTATGTTCTTATGATCTCCATCTTTCATAGCTGTACACTCTTTGGAATTCATTCCATAATAGCAAAGAACCTTATCTCAAAGCACCAAGTTTCCAGGCATTACTGCAAACATGTTGTTTTCATTCTCTAATACATTGGTGAATTCCTGTGAAGCAAATCCCAATTCATCTTCACCTTCAATGGATAAGGGAAAACAGTTAGGAAGCCAATGTCATTCTTACATCTAAAACTGATTCTGCCTCTTTACCTTAATATATCTCCTTCCGTGAACATTTTAACTTTAAATGCATCTATGTGTAGTATGAATATAAGTTGAAATTTAAAAAGTCTCTTTCAGATTAATGTAACAGTTTGAGACATTCATATCCATTTTTCTGAGGAAAACAGAAACATGGTCTCTAGTGTAGTGTAGTGGAGACAGGGATCAAGACCATCCCCATGGAAAAGAAATGCAAAAAAGCAAAATGGCTGTCTGGGGAGGCCTTACAAATAGCTGTGAAAAGAAGAGAGGCGAAAAGCAAAGGAGAAAAGGAAAGATATAAGCATCTGAATGCAGAGTTCCAAAGAATAGCAAGAAGAGATAAGAAAGCCTTCTTCAGCAATCAATGCAAAGAAGTAGAGGAAAACAACAGAATGGGAAAGACTAGAGATCTCTTGAAGAAAATTAGAGATACCAAGGGAACATTTCATGCAAAGATGGGCTCGATAAAGGACAGAAATGGTATGGACCTAAGAGAAGCAGAAGATATTAAGAAGAGGTGGCAAGAATACACGGAAGAACTGTACAAAAAAGATCTTCATGACCCAGATAATCACAATGGTGTGATCACTAATCTAGAGCCAGACATCTTGGAATGTGAAGTCAAGTGGGCCTTAGAAAGCATCACTACGAACAAAGCTAGTGGAGCTGATGGAATTCCAGTTGAGCTGTTTCAAATCCTGAAAGTTGATGCTGTGAAAGTGTTGCACTCAATATGCCAGGAAATTTGGAAAACTCAGCAGAGGCCACAGGACTGGAAAAGGTCAGTTTTCATTCCAATTCCAAAGAAAGGCAATGCCAAAGAATGCTCAAACTACTGCACAATTGCACTCATCTCACATGCTAGTAAAGTAATGCTCAAAATTCTCCAAGTCAGGCTTCAGCAATACGTGAACCGTGAACTCCCTGATGTTCAAGCTGGTTTTAGAAAAGGCAGAGAAACCAGAGATCAAATTGCCAACATCTGCTGGATCATAGAAAAAGGAAGAGAGTTCCAGAAAAACATTTATTTCTGCTTTATTGACTATGCCAAAGCCTTTGACTGTGTGGATCACAATAAACTGTGGAAAATTCTGAAAGAGATGGGAATACCAGACCACCTGACCTGCCTCTTGAGAAATCTGTATGCAGGTCAGGAAGCAACAGTTAGAACTGGACATGGCACAACAGACTGGTTCCAAATAGGAAAAGGAGTACGTCAAGGCTGTATATTGTCACCCTGCTTTTTTAACTTACATACAGAGTACATCATGAGAAACGCTGGACTGGAAGAAACACAAGCTGGAATCAAGATTGCCGGGAGAAATATCAATAACCTCAGATATGGAGATGACACCACCCTTGTGGCAGAAAGTGAAGAGGAACTAAAAAGCCTCTTGATGAAAGTGAAAGAGGAGAGTGAAAAAGTTGGCTTAAAGCTCAACATTCAGAAAACGAAGATCATGGCATCTGGTCCCATCACTTCATGGGAAATAGATAGGGAAACAGTGGAAACAGTGTCAGACTTTTTTGGAGGAGGCTCCAAAATCACTGCAGATGGTGACAGCAGCCATGAAATTAAAAGACGCTTACTCCTTGGAAGAAAAGTTATGACCAACCTAGATAGCATATTCAAAAGCAGAGACATTACGTTGCCAACAAAGGTCCGTCTAATCAAGGCTATGGTTTTTCCTGTGGTCATGTATGGATGTGAGAGTTGGACGGTGAAGAAGGCTGAGCACTGAAGAACTGATGCTTTTGAACTGTGGTGTTGGAGAAGACCCTTGAGAGTCCCTTGGACTGCAAGGAGATCCAGCCAGTCCATTCTGAAGGAGATCAGTCCTGGGATTTCTTTGGAAGGAATGATGCTAAAGCTGAAGCTCCAGTACTTTGGCCACCTCATGAGAAGAGTTGACTCATTGGAAAAGACTCTGATGCTGGGAGGGAGTGGGGGCAGGAGGAGAAGGGGATGACAGAGGATGAGATGGCTGGATGGCATCAGTGACTTGATGGACGTGAGTCTGGGTGAACTCCGGGAGCTGGTGAGGGACAGGGAGGCCTGGCGTGCTGCGACTCATGGGGTCGCAAAGAGTCAGACACGACTGAGCGACTGAACTGAACTGAACTGAGTGTAGAGTATTCTGGTAGTGTTTATTAAAAGTTCAATTTAGCATTTTATGGCAAAGTAATATGGATTGTTGGTCCAAATTATAGATTTAAAGATTCCTTAATTTATGTAGATTAAGATACTAAGCTAATTCCCAAAGTATTTTATAGATGTATATTTCATTTTTAGAACAAGCAGGGTTCAGTGGGCACTTAGGATCTTGCTCACATCATTCCTATATATCCAGAGACTTCTGGATCCACTAAAAGACAAAGAAAATGGGTTAAGTCTCCTGAAAGCATCAACAGGAATCTGATACACAGACACAGATTTCATTGTTACAGATAGTGGAAATGAAGTCTTTAAAACTGCTCATGATAAGCTGAAGATTGAGTTCTTTAAGCATATTAGTCTGTTAATTCTTTAAGCATGGATCTTTTCTACAAAGACTGCATTCTCTACCTAAAGCCAGTAACTTGAGGGCCTTCTCTAGGTTTTGCACTGCATTGGTGACATCATAGTGCAAAGCTCTGCCAGAATATTTGGTATATTTCTGAGCTCTAGCAGAGTCCTCTGATGTTAGTTGAATATCTCCCTGGGAAACTGCAGTACAGTGCAGAATCAATGCCTGGAGTAGTCTATGGAGTAGGCTGGGAAGTGTTACTTGCTAAACTTGTACTGTGAGGAACTTCTGCTGGGATATTAGCTGGAATGCTGGATTGTGGGCACCAGGAGGAATTTGTGTTCAGATTTCCCTGGTGGCTCAGATGGTAAAGCGTCTGTCTACAATGCAGGAGACCTGGGTTCACTCCCTGGGTAGGGAAGATCCTCTGGAGAAGGAAATGGCAACCTACTCCAGTACTATTGCCTGGAAAATCCCATGGACAGAAGGATTTTAAAGAATGGAGAGACTTGGGACTGGTGGGACTGAAGAATATACTGATGCTGAAGAAAAATGAAAATATGGGAGCAACCTCTCTGCCCACTCAGCCACTTCAGCCATGGAAAATGTCCTGGAAAATCCCATGGACTGTAGCCTACCAAGCTCCTCCATCCATGGGATTTTGGGGGCAAGAGTACTGGAGTGGGTTGCCATTTCCTTCCCCAGAGGATCTTCCCAACCCAGAGATTAAGCCCAGGTCTCCCGCATTGTAGGCAGAGGCTTTACCATCTGAGCCACCAGGTAAGTCCAATTTAGTGGAAGGTTAGTACTTAATCTTGGAGCAGGGCTTTTTCTAGGTCATGGGCTTGTGGAAGGACATGAAGGTATATCACAACCCATTCCACATAAGGCAAACCAATCCTGGTCATTAGTGTGAACAGGAATGTTAAAAGGGGGGGCATTTGTGATATCAGTTACTGCATACTTACTTCACTCTACTTGGGCAGTAAATCTCTATGAAGGTCACAGGAGCATGAAACGCCGCTATCCAGAGCTATACTGTGGCATTGAGCAAACAATAATCAGTCAAGTCTCTAGGCATCCCTAGGCCTTACACATAGACTGAAAGTAAGTATAAATGGAGAAATAACTTTGTGGAGAACTTTAGTTTCATTAAGCTCAGCAATAAGCACAGTGAGCTGTTTTTGGATGGTAAAGGTGCTAGACACTGGTAGTCTGGTTGTTTTTTTTCATTTGCTAAGTTGTGTCCCACTCTTTGGGACTCCATGAACTGCAGCATAGCAGCCTTCCTTATCCTTCAGCATCTCCCAGAGTTTGCTCAAACTCATGTCCGTTGAGTCAGTGACGCCATTCAACCATCTCATCCTCTGCCACCCCCTTCTCCTCTTGCCCAAAAATAGTTTTCCAAATGCCCTATTAAAATGACCCAAAATGCAGTAGGTCCCATCAGTTCTTAGTGGTAGACGTGAGTGACATGCTATAGAAAATACATCTGTACCAATAATACTTTCAGTAATGGAAGCCATAACAATGGAAAATTTTAGTGGCATGTAAGGATACACCTATAGTTGAATTTGGATAACGATTCCATTTGGTGAGCTCAGACCAAAAACCAGTGAGCATTATCTGGTTCCTCCTCATTGTAGTGTCTGTGCTCATGGAGATTTTAGTCATATGTACATCAGTATCCAAAAGGCCCAGATATGCAATTTTCACCTATCTCTCTACTGAACTGTGACTTTATCATGTATCCTCATGTCACAACTGGGAAGTTAAGGAGCTTTGTTGTGTTCAGTCGCTAAGTCATATCTGACTGTTTGTGACCCCATGGACTGAAGCACACCTGGCTTCCCTGCCCTTCACTGTTTCCCTCAAACTCATGTCCATTGAGTTGGTGATGCCATCCAAACATTTCATCCTCTGTCACCCACTTCTCTTTCTATCCCCCCTTCTCTTCCTGCCCTCAGTCTTTCCCAGAATCAGGGTCTTTTCCAGTGAGTCGACTCTTCACATCAGGTGGCCATAGTATTGGAGCTTCAGCTTCAACACCAGTCCTTCCAATGAATATTCAGGACAGATTTCCTTTAGGATTGGCTGGTTTGATCTCCTTGCTGTCCAAGGGACTCTCAAGGGTCTTCTCCAGCACCACAGTTTGAAATCATCAATTCTTCATTGCTTAGCCTTCTTTATGGTCCAACTCTCACATCTGTACATAACTACTGGAAAAACCATAACTTTGACTATGCGGACCTTGGCCTAACCTTGTTTGTATAGAATACTGAGAAATTGCGTAAAAGTAGTAGGGGTGGGGTGTGTTTCGGATTCACCTCAAGATTCACTGGGAAATGCAGAAGAAGAGCACTTGTGTTAATCATAGATGTCATCATCATTTGAACTCTAGCGTTTCTGGGTTTGGGTCACCTATGGAGCACTACGTAGCCATGAATGCCTTGGTGGACAGCCCTTCAGTGTTCTTCTTGAGATCTCATGGTTAAGTCACTAGACCCAGAGATTTCCTTGAGAAACCACTTAATCAGATCATCCCTATGTGGGTTCTTGATTACCATTTTTAGGACACTTTCTTCACTGGCCAAACGATATCTGTCTGTGACTGGTTCTTCCTTTCCCTGAAATTTGTCACTGAATATCTGGATTATCTTGTGAACCAACTGATATAACCTTAAAAGGAGGCTTAATATAGCTGGGAAACCAGCACAGGTGGCACAAACGACACTGGTAGTCTGCGTCTGGGTACCAGTCACATCATCTACTCGTTATGTTCATCGTTGAACCAAAAGACCATCGGATGCTTACCAGGCATCACTTTCTTGAGTGTTAGTATACTCGTCATAAGTGGGCCAAACTTAAGAAACAAGCTGGGGAAGGAGCGAGGGAATCAAGTGTTCACATCATTGTCTTCCCCCTTTCTTGGGCAGAGTGGTCACTGTGAAAGCACTCAGAATGAGGGAGTCTGTTGTGACACACCCCCTCACCAAGACTCAGAAATTACCTCTTGAGAAGTGTCCCAGTCTGACTGGTTTCCTCAGGTCACTGGCAAAATGATCTTGAGCTCTTTAGATACTTTTTCACTAAAAATGAGTCTCAAAAATTCGCTGTGTTGTAGGCTGTCTACCAGTGCCAGGGACAAACAGCACCAACAGTAGTCATCAAGCGTAATTCCGTGAGCGTGGTCTGCAGTGTCTTTGGTAACAGACTGTTTTGTTTTCTGATTTAGCTTATGTTTCATTTTGTAAAGGTAACTGCCAAGTTTTTTGGTTTTCTTTTGTTCTGTCCTAAAAGATAATATATTAGATATCTAGTTTTTTTATTTCACTCAACTTTATACACTGGAAATACCTCCATGTTAGTTTATGGTATCTTTTTCATTTCCTTTACAGTTGTGTGCACAGTTGTTTGGACCATACTGTATACCATAGTTGATAATACCATAGTTTATAGTATATACTTTGGCTTATTGGTGAACCAGTTTGCACGTATAAGTGATTTTGTGTATTTTGTAATTGCAAATATGCTGTGATGAATAATCTTGTGCATATACCATTTTGTGGTTTGGGTTATGACTATGTTTTAACCTGAAGTGTTAAGGAAACTGGAGACCTAACAGAACATATTTGAAACCTATGAATATGAATGAACTGATGAGACAGTTCAGTATATATCATTAAGACTCTTCTTACCATTTTCGTATCAGTCCAATATTATAATACTTTCCTATAGTTTTTTTAAAATGTGCGAAAATGTTGACATCCACTTGTCAGTAATTTGAAAGTATAGAATCAAACAGTGTATCTATTTTTCCATTTATTGGAGTAAATATCTCTGTTTATATAGCTAGTGAAAAAGTACCAGATGAAAATCCTGTGCTTGAGCAAGAGTCAATGTCAGAAACTCAACTGGAAGTAAAGAAACAAAGACCTTCTAAAGGAAGAAGACTCAGTAGTAAGTATAATAATTATAGATAATGTTAACTTATTTTTAGTTAAACTCGTCAATAGATTATTTCTCTTTGGCTCATGTATGTATTTGAAATAAGGACTTCCCTGGTGGCTCAGACGGCAAAGCGTCTGTCTACAATGCGGGAGACCCGGGTTCGATCCCTGGGTCGGGAAGATCCCCTGGAGAAGGAAATGGCAATCCACTCCAGTACTATTGCCTGGAAAATCCCATGGACAGAGGAGCTTGGTAGGCTACAGTCCATGGGGTCGCAAAGAGTTGGACACAACTGAGCGACTTCACTCACTCATATAGAAGACTTAATGTGTGAATTCTCTAAGATAACTAGAGAACAAAGGCAAAATTATTCATATCTCTTGTTTGGTATTTCTGATTTTGTGGTCATAGGTCAATCACTCAGCATCTACCAAGGCCCTATAATAGACCAGTAAATTTCTCGTAAAGGATGTTTACCTTTCAGCTGACTCTTAGAGATGTGGATTTGAAGCCTAAAGGGGTGCCTCTGACCTATGTCAGTGGTCTTCTGCCACAGCCTCCAACTGGTAAACAGAAATGCTGCTGAATTCTGTAACTCAAAGAACAAATAGGGATTAGAAGGGTGCCAGGGAAGGGCAGCCTGATGACCTGTTGTAGGGCCTCCATGGCATCCTGTTAGTCATGGCCCCATGGAAAGGAAGCAGCCTTTCTATTTACCCTATAGATGAGTGTCATCACAGACTATACATAAGGAATGTGAGAATGTAATCTGTTAGTTGTCCCACCAGTCTCTGGGCCTTCTCTTCATTTGTGGAAGTAGAGAGGACCAAAGCTTGGCACTGTTTTCTGGAATGAGATATCTTTCCCCTTACAGATCATGCTCAGGCATTTTATTAAGAGTGCTAGGTAACTACCTTGTCCATAATAATGGCTCCAGAGTTGCCATATGTGGGTCTGTGGGACATCCATCCAGTCTTTGTCTAGTAGTGCACATATTGGACCCAAAGACAATGTCATCAATAAAGTGGAAGTCTGTTGCACCCTTTGATAGTGGAACATTTTCATATCATCACTTTTGCATTGATGACAGATATTCAGAGAATTTTGTTAGCCTTGTGGAAGTATGGTAGTTCCTCTCAGGAATACAAAGCAGGGTTTCACACTGACAGTTAACCTATACTAATGATACATATATCAGTGGGGCCAAAACAATGGGAAGTTGTAGTGATTTAAAGGGACACACCCATTGTTGGATCTGGTGAGGATCCCACTGGTAATGGCCTCAGACCCACTGGCCTGGGGTGCTTACCCAGATCTCTCTCCCTTATGTGGTGAATGTTGTGTGTTTCTCCATCATTCTGGTGTCAGGAGTTGAGATCATAGTCACATAACCACCGTATCCAAAAGATCCAGGAAATATACTGAACTCTGTCCTCAGGTTCCCACTGTGGACAGAGGGACTTGGTCTAACTCATAGTCTTGTGCATTTTTGAAAGCAAAGTGTTCTTCTTTTTTTCTTTTCTTTCTTTAAGACATTTATTTATTTTTGGCTTTGCTGAATCTTCATTGCTTTGAGTGGGGGGCTTTCTTTAGTTGCAGTGAGTAGGGCCTACTATTTGTTGCAATGCTCAGGCTTATCATTGCAGTGGCTACTCTTGTTGTGGACCATAGGCTCTAGGCACATGGGTTCAGTAGTTGCAGCATGCAGCCTCGGCTATTTTTCAGCTCACCAGATTTAGAGCTCAGGCTCAGTAGCTGTGGTGCATGGGCTCAGTTGCTCCACGGCATGTGGAATCTTCCCAGACCAGGGATCAATCTTGTGTCCCCTGTATTGGCACTTACCCACTGTGCCACCAAGGAAATCCAAGAGAGTTCTTGATAGAAGTTGGTGGGCTCTCAGAATACTCATGTCAAAACTCAGTGGAAAGCACTGAGCAGTGACCCTGTATTAGTAGTAGGAGTCGTCTCTAGGCGGACACTAGTTGAGCTTCCTTCTAGGCATCCAGTGGCGCTTAAGTTCCTTGACAGTAATCCCATCAGCCTACCTCTCTGACACCTCATATTGGATATTCACCGGTAGATCTCTTCTGGGGATCCAGGCCTAGATTGTTCAGGAATAGGTTACTGATTACCGTGTTCACATTGTTTTTACTGTTAGTCACTGCTACATTGGCAGTAGGTGCTATTCCCTGTCCAACAATCTGTCAGTCAATATCTAGACTGTATAGTTCCCAATAACCTAACCTTATGAGGAGGCTTATTTGAGCTCAATAGTTATCTAGCAAGGGTGACATGAATGAATCAAGAAGTCCAAATTTGGTTAAATATCTCACTGTTCTCACTGTAGACCCTGGGACCACCAGTGTGGCACAAAGGGACACTATCATTTCTGCAGTGATGATCCAAACATGTTTTTCAGTGGTAGAGAACTCATCACAGGTTGGTCATTCTGTGAGAGCCAAAATAATTCCCCGCTGATGAAGGAGAGAGTTTCAAATGTATGCTCTTTTTATTCCCCACCTTTCTTCTACCTCCTCAGCCAACTTGACTGCTGTCAAGGCTCTCTAAAGAAGGTATTTTGTACCTTCTGCACAGTGTGTGTGCCCCTCTCCTTCACTAAGTTTAACAAGATTAATATCTTTAGTATGAAGGCAAACTACCAGGTTTCTCTTCTTTTTCTACTGGAACTGTGATCCTGTGGCCCTCTCTCCCTCTCTTTTTTTTTTTTTTTTTTTTGTAAAACATACATCTCAGTAGCTCATTGTCAGCAAATTTAACAGTAGCTAACAGTAGTTAGTGGGTACAGCTCGACATGCAGGGTTTCCCACAGCTTTACATCCCATTGCTAGTGGACCATAAGCACTAACACACAAACTGCTGCCCTAGCTTTCTCAGAGCCCCTCTGGTGAATCTTATTTGATTGACCCAGCAGGTGTCTTGGCTAATGAATCAAGGTCTAGAGAAAAGAAACTGTTCCCCCTCGGAACTGAAAAGCCTAAAGAAATACAGTTGCACTTTCCTAGGGCACCCTGTGTGTTTGCTAGCCCTGTCCAAAACACACTGGCCTGGCTGTCACAGTGCCCCAGGGTCCGCTCAGACTCTTGCTAATGCTCCTGTGGTACCCTCCCCCACCTCACCCCAGAAGGTCCCACAGATTTACTAAGCACATCCCAAAGTGTGCCATCCCGAAGTGTGCCTTCTGAAAGGCTTTGAGCTTCATTTACCCTGCTTGCTGCTCCAATTTGTCTGAGAGAGAGATACCAGTTTTTAAGTTGGCCAATTAAAATAGCAAGCCAAACTAAAAGTAACAAATGTTTACTCACTTACTGCAATAGTTCAAGCAGGAAAGGGCCCAAGCTATAGCCATGTTCTATTTCCCCACTTGGAGCAGCAGTAGGTGAGGGTTAGATGTATTAATACCAGTGCAAACCTGGTATGAGATGTAGAAGAGTATCACCTCACAGCTGAAGGAGCACCAGACAAAAGACTCTTGGTATTTTATGGATCCTCTGAAACATCTTGAATACTGAATCGTAACTGAGAAAAGTTTCAATCCCTCCTCACCGTCCTCCCATAAGGTAATGCAGTCAGTGGCAGTGCTGGGATAGTACGATGCCCTAATCAAGTCCACCCCTACTACCGCCACACTGAGGCTTCCAGCTGATGGTGACTGAGCTAAGAATGCAGTGAGCTTAAGAGAGTGGTGGGAAGGGAGGGCTATGTCCATGACTGCAGCTTCTCCAGTGGCTGCAGTGCACTGGCTGTGCATCAAGTTTCTGTGAGTTAAACTTCTTTTCCCCATGGTACGTGCTGCATGTGTGCGAAGCTGCTTCAGTTGTGTCCAACTCTTTGTGACCCCATGGACTGTAGCCTGCCAGGCTCCTCTGTCCAGGGAATTCCCCAGGCAAGAATCCTGGAGTGCGTTGCCATGCCCTGCTCCATGGAATCTTCCCAACCCAGGGATTGAACCTGTGTCCCTTTTGTCTCCTGCATTGGCAAGAGGATTCTTTTCCCACTAAGCACCACCTGGGAAGCCCCAAAGTTAACTCCAGGTAATGCCTTTATAGTTGTCTGATTCTGCTTGAAAGATCACATATAAGATCTAGACTGGAGTCAGGTTTCTTAA
Organism: Oryx dammah; assembly: GCF_014754425.2. NCBI lineage: Eukaryota > Metazoa > Chordata > Mammalia > Artiodactyla > Bovidae > Oryx > Oryx dammah. Next base: position 63,176,200 of record NW_024070194.1, read on the forward strand.
ATATGTTCACATTTTTATATATGTACTTATACATACATATTTTTATACATGTACATTAGCATGTATACCTATATATGTGTATATAAACCTGCATAGACATGTTTAGAATTCATGATAAATCTTGGAAATCTTCAATTCTGCTTTACCCCCTCAGGACTGTTCTGTATTCTTTCATTTCATGTGTGTATTTCCTTTCTAAGGGGTTCCCCTCATAGCTCAGTGGGTAAAGAATCCTCCTGTGGTGCAGGAAACACAGGAAATGCAGGTTTCATCCCTGGGTCAGGAAGATCCCCTGGAGAAGGAAATGACAACCCACTCCAGTATTCTTGCCTGAAAAATCCTTTGGGCAGAGGAGTCTGATGGGCTACAGTCCAAAGAGACACAAAGAGTCAGACACAACTGAATGACTTAGCACACATGCACACACTCTACAGCTGTCCTCTCTAAATAACACATTTACTCATTTGTTAGACTATGAAAATTATTTTGAAATTGTTTTGCCTATTAGTATGGGAAAAAAGCCTACTGGAAATACTTTGTCACGTGTTGACAATCTCTCCACGCTTCTGCCCATGAATGAGGGTATATGTCAAATGTTGTACTGATGAGTTACTTGCATTAGTACTTGTTTTTTTCAGTAGGTTAATTTCTCTAAGTTTGCTTTCAGTTTTAGTTTCTCTTTTTTGTTTTAATTTTATTTTTGAAACATGTGGAACCTGAACTTGCTTCCAAAAGTAAATACTATGCAAAAAGGTATACTTAAAGGAGTACCATTTCTTCCTCAGTTTGCTCCCTTGCATCCTGTAGGTAACCAGTTACATTTTTTTCTATCTCACTTGTGTGTCATTTTGTAAAGGTAACTATCTCTCTAATTCTCTCCCTTCCTCTTTCTTATTTATTTCCTTTTCCCCCATCTTCCTTATCTGAAAGGTACCATACATTTCTCCTTTTGTTTTTTTTTTCCCTCTGTTAATATTATCTCCTTGAAATCCCTCCAAGTCAGTTTATAGAGATTCATTTGATTCCTTTTACATCTTTACATACATCTGATGGTACCATATTATTTAGCATAATTTACAAAGTCTATGGAATTTCCCTGATAGCTCAGTTAGTAAATAATTCGCCTGCAATGCGGGAGACCCTGATTTGATTCCTGGGTCGGGAATATGCCTTGGAGAAAGGAAAGGCTACCCACTCCAGTATTCTGACCTGGAGAATTCCATGGACTGTATAGTCCATGGGGTCACAAAGAGTCAGACATGACTGAACGACTTTCACTTCACTTCACAAAGTTTATAGTACATATATTAGATTGTTTATCCAATTTCCCATGCATGAACATTTATATGCAGTTACAAATATTACTGTAATTAGCAAATAGTACACATATGTTTTGTTAGTTGGTCTCTGAAGTCTATGTCAATCTATAAAATATAAATAACCTAAGAGAAACAGAGACAAATACAAACTATATATAATGCCTGGAAATATTTATAAGATAATGAGAAAGATTCAAAACACATCTATTAAAACTCCTCTCACAGTGTTATCAGATCTAGCATTATGGTAACTACACTATAACTTCAGAAAAATTAGAATATTTCTGTTTGCTTATTATGAATTTGATATGTAGAGATTTCATAATAGTTGTATTTTTCTGTTCAGTGGGCTAACTATATCTCTCTTGTAGCTCAAGAGGAAATATCAGATGCAAATCTTATGCGTGACCATCAAGAATCAATGTCAAAAAGCCAAATGACAGTAAAGCAGCAAAAAGAGAAAAAACACAGTAAGTATACTAATTACAGAGAACTTTAAATTATTTAAAGTTAATTACAGCCAATGATCTTATTCTTTGCTTCATAAATTGTGTGTATACATATATATAGTAGATATTTTATACTTTGACCTGATGTATAAATATCCTAAGATAACTAGAGGATAAAAACTAAAGTTGTGAAATACTTGGTCAATATTTCCGATTGTAGTATTTTTCTTAGTCATGGGTCATGCACTCAGTATCCACCAAACCAATAAAAGGCACATAATTGTCTTCAAGAGGTATGTGCCTTTCACCGTACTCCAGGAAGTTAGACATAGAGAGTCACAGACTAATCCCCTGTCCTATGGAATTGCCATCTTCCAAAGACTAACTGATGAACAGAGAAGTGCTGAGAATTTTATCTCAAAATCAGATCAGAAGTTTCAAGGGAAAATGCGACTGGGAACATTTTTTTGTTTACCTCCAGACCATCCTATTAGTTGAGATCCTTTCATATGCAGGTGTTTTTTCTGAAACTTAGTAGATGGTTGCAATCAGGTCCCTTGAGGGGAATGTAAGAGTGCCAGTAGCAGAATAGTTCCACAGAGTTTTGGGGGGCTCTCATTTGTTGTGACTGACAGGACAAATTTTGGAAGATGTCTCTAGAATGATGTGTATTCCCACAAGGTCCTTGTCCATGCTTCTGTTAATGACCCTGCCCTGCTGCTAAGCATGGTCAACATAGCATCTGGCCTTGTGGGATAGTACACATGCCAGGATGTACCAGAAGGATGAGGATGTCAACAATAGTGTGGAAGCCCAGTGCTCCATCTGGGAATGGGACTTCTTCCTGCTCATGGCCTTATGCAAGGACATTAAAGGTGTATTGCAAACTTTTAAGCAAAAAGCAAACTGATCATATCATCTGTGTGGACAGAGACATTGAAGGAGCATTTGTAACGTGAATTCCTTCATACCTATTTCCCTCAGCTGGGGCAAGAGCCTCTAGGACAGTCACAATGTCAGGTAACGCCAGTGTCCTGATCTGTACCACAGCACTGAGCTCTAGTACTGTAGTCCAGTCCAGGCACGCAAGGCTCTTTGCATAGGTTTACTTAGTTAAACTGAATGGAGAAGTAATCTCACAGAGACATTTGCCTTCCTGAAAGTCAGCAAAGATGGGTAGCATTTGTTTTTCCTTTGCTTAGTAGTTGATCTGAAGACACGTCTGTAGGCACTGGGAGTCTGGTAGGTTTGCATTCTTCCATGTGCCCCACTGAAATGATCCTGAGTGCAGCAGTGCTCATCATGGCTTGGGGCTTATGTGAGTTTGAGTTCACATAGAAAATACATCTGTGCTAATGATATATTCAGGGTTTCCCAGGTGGCACAAATGGTAAGGAACCTATCTGACAAATGGAGATGTAAAATCCACAGATTCATTTCCTGGATTGGGAAGATCCCCTGGAGGAGGGCATGGGAACCCACTCCAGTAAGAGAATGCCACAGACAGAGGAGCCTGGCAGGCTACAGTCCATGGGATTACAAAGAGTTGGATATGATTAAAGCAATTTAGCATGCATGCAATTATGTGTTCAGCAGTGGGAGCTATGAAATAGAAGTTTATGATGTCTAAAAGCACCCACACCACGGTCAGGTTTCAGTAAGGGTCAAAATGCATTACTTGTGTTCCTCTCATCCTGGTGTCAGAGTTGTGGAGATAACAGTCCTTGGTAAACTAGAAGCCAATCTTGGGGACTAGAATCCCTAATCTTGCTTATTTTGAAAAGCCAAGTATTCTGGGTAAAAATAGAGTTGTCAGATTCATCTTAAGGTCACTGGGGGGAGCACGTTATTAGTAATAAGTTCATCATCATTTTGAGTCTCATGGGGCTGTGTTGGCCACCATGGCTCACTTCCTGGCACAAGACGTGTGCTGGAGAGTCCATCCATCCCTTCCTTGAGCCTCCATTGCTGGGTAACTAGGCAGTGTTTCCAGTGGCAAGGAGCTCACCATGTGTGGGCAGACGTTTTCAGAAACCAAATGTCAGCCAGAAGAGGAAGGAAATTGTCTCAGGTGTTTGTGTCTTTTCTTCCTCATCCCCTCCCTTGTCCTCCTTGGACACAGTGGCCCCTGGCAGGGAACTCAGAACCAGGGGTTCTGTTGAGACACAACCAGCAAGGTGTCTGTTTCCCTCACTAAATTAACAAGAGTAGCTCCTTCACAGTGGTGTCTGTATAGTCTCCTCAGGTTGCTGGTCAAGTGAAACTGAGAAACCTGGATTCTTTTTCATTAGGCTTGAATCTCAGAACCTGGCTATATCACAGAATATTCGTCATTGTCAGAATGGCATGAAAGCAAATAGTAGTTACTGGGTATGGCTCAGTCAGCCATGTCTGCAGGGACTCTTGTGACCCAGTATATTGTTTTTGATTTACATTTCCTGTATTTCTTGTTTTTAAAATAAGGATCTTTCATCATCTTTTTTTTCCCCAAATTTCCTTTATTCTTTCTTTCCTTCCTTCTTTCTTAAACCATACTTGGTATTCTCTCTCTTAGGTTTTCCCCCCCCCATTAAGCACTGTATCCTGGAGATGCTTCCCAGTCATTTCATCAGGATCTTTATCATCCTTTTACACTTGTTTGTACAGCTCCAGGTGCACATTGCACCCTACAGTCTATATTTTTATACTTTCCATATGCTACTTTAGCCTACCAGTCTCCTATGCTTTATGTTTAAGTGGTTTTAATATTTTACAATTACAAATATTATGCTATGAATAACCTTGTACATATGTATTTTCTTTGTTTGGTCTATTGAATTATATTAACTAAAAATATTGAGGCAACTCAGAAAATGAGAAATGTAACATAAAACACATTTGAATTCCATGAGTATTATTTTTATGGTAAAGTACCTTTCACACACACACATTAAGACTTCTCATAGTTTTCATGGCAGACTTCACAATATGGTTATTTTCTTCTTAACTTCATAAAAATGAGATAACTGCTGCTGTTTTCATTTTATAAATTGTAAGCTAAACGTTTCACCGTAGATCTTTATTTTTATTTAAGTGACTAAATTCTTCTCTTTTTGTAGCTCAAGATGAAGTACCAGATGGAAATCACATGCTTGACCATCAAGAGTCATTGTCAGAATCAGAGATTCAAGTGAAGAAAAAAAGCTTTCACACAGGGGAAAGATTTACTAGTAAGTGCAAAAAGTATAGAAAAATTTATATTGTTTTAAATTAAACCCATTAGATGTTTTTATTTTGGTTTATGAAAATGTACTTGTTGAGCATATATTCATACTGAAATATTTCACTTTGACTAAAATCAGATACCATGAGATACCTAGAGAGAAAAGCAGAAATACTGATACCATTTGATAGAAATTTTTGTCCTTAAGAGCATTTTGTGACCAGAAGATGAATGGCCCAACACCCAGGAGCAGGGGAATACCTATGTCTCTAAAGCAGTGTGCCTTTCAGCCAGCTCCCAGTAGTTATAACTACAGAAGGCCAATGGATGCCTCTACCCATGATAGGGCCCTTATGCCATAGTCTCCATTAGCAAACAGATGTTTTGGAGATCTGTAAATCAAGCATCTGATGAGGGTCAGGAGGCCTGTTGGAGGGCCTTTTGAGCACTCTCTTGGTTGTATCCTCACTAAAATGAAGCAGCCTCTCTGGTAACCACATAGATTGGTTTCATCAAGGACTCTCTACGGGCAAAGGAGAATGCAGGTGGTCGAAAGGATTGCAGTATTTGCTGGGCCCAATTATTTGTCAGAGTTGAATCACCTGTTTGGAAGTCTTGTCCTCTGAAATGAGAATTCATGCCCCTTAGAGATCATGCCCAGGAATTTCACTGTGGTATCAGGTAACTAAGTGTGTGTGCTAACGGTTCAGCCAGGAGCCGCTGGTAGATCCACACAATGTCTAGTCCTTGTTGGGTGGTGTCCTTTGTGGTGAGAGGGCTAGTTGAGTGAAAACTAATCCTCCCTGTAGGAGCAAGCCACTTAAAATTGGTGACCTCGTCCCTGTAGCTCAAACAGTAAAGAATCTGCCTACGAGGCAGGAGACCAGGGTTCGATCCCTGGGTTGAGAAGTTCTCTGGAGAAGGGAATGGCAATCCACTCCAGTATTCCTGCCTGGAGAATCCCATGGACAGAGAAGCCTGGCAGGCTACAGTCCATGGGGTCGCAAAGAGTCAGACATCACTGAGCAACTAACACAGTCCTACACACAGACACAGTCACTAATAACAGATATTTGAGCAGTGTGGTGGCCACGTGTAGGACATGACAGCTCAGGTAGCTAGAGTTCTGAAACAGCATTGGTACAGTTACTCATTTGCTTAATCCTGTAATGCTTCTCAAATGGTTTCAGAATAGCTCTGAATATACCATTACAAAAACAAATCAAGTTATAAAATGATTGCATGACTTGTCTGTTGTCCACCTCCTCCCAGATCACCCCACTTCCATGTCCAAGACAGGGTTTTTAGTAAATACTGGTTTGAGGAATTACTGCTTTTATTCTCCCTGCAGTAGTTTGAATTCTTTAAGTTTGCGTTTTCTTTCCATTCCATCTTCTTATTTGTTTTGGCCTAATTTTTATTTTGAAATACATAGACCATGAAACTACTTCCAAAAGTTATCAATATACAAAGCAGTATGCTTAGAGGCTTCTCAGTCTTCTCTCTCTTCTTGTAGTTATCTATGTGCATCATTTTGTGATAGTTTTCCTGTCTTTTCTCTATTTTTTGTCTCTCCTTTATTTTTTCTCATTTCTGTTTTATTACCCAGTGTTTGCATATTAGTTTTCCCCTTCCAGTTTTTTTTACTTAATATTATTTATAGAAATCCCTCCAAGTCATTATATAGAGTTCAGTTTCACTCAGAGTATAGTACTACGTATAGCTGTTTGTACCACAATATTTACCATAATTATATTATACCACAGTGTGTAATGCATACCTTAATTTAACTAATTCTCTCCTTTAATATTTTTATGGTTTTGAATATTTTGCACTTCTAAATACTTAGTTGGCCAGAAAATCTTCAAGTTTTTCCATAACATCTTACATAAACACCGGGCTGTACTTTCTGGCAAACCCGATACATTGTACATGAATAACTGTGTACACATTCATTTATATTTTTTATTCTATGAACATGTGTTGGCATAAGGTATAAATAACTTATGAAATCAAGATATATATATATGTGTGTGTGTGTGTGTCTTATTATATAATGTCTAGAAATATTATTGAAACACCTTCTTTGAGGTATACCAATTAAAAACGTTCTCATAAAAACTGCAGTGAGGGATCACCTCACGCCGGTCAGAATGGCCATCATCAAAAAATCTACAAACAAGAAATGCTGAAGAGGGTGTGGAAAAAGGGAATCATCTCGCACTGTTGGCAGGAATGTAAATTCATATAGCCACTGTGGAGAACAGTATGCTGCTGCCGCTGCTAAGTCGCTTCAGTGGTCTCCGACTCTGTGTGACCCCACAGACAGCAGCCCACCAGGCTCCCCCGTCCCTGGGATTCTCCAGGCAAGAACACTGGAGTGGGTTGCCATTTCCTTCTCCAATGCATGAAAGTGAAAAGTGAAAGGGAAGTCGCTCAGTTGTGTCTGACTCTTTGCGACCCCATGGACTACAGCCTACCAGGCTCCTCTATCCATGGGATTTTCCAGGCAAGAGTACTGGAGTGGGGTGCCACTGCCTTCTCCAGTGGAGAACAGTACAGAGGTTCCTTAAAAAACTAGGAATAGAGCTACCATTTTACTCAGCAATCCCACTACTGGGCATATACCCTGAGGAAACCATAATTGAAAAAGATATATGTACCCTAATGTTCATTGCAACACTATTTATAATAGCTTCTTGCCTGGAAAATCCCCATGGGCAGAGGAGCCTGGCGGGCTACAGTCCATGCTGTCACAAAGAGTCAGATACAACAGAATGACTAAGCACAGCACAGAACATGGTAGCCACCTAGATGTCCATTGATACATGAATAGATAAAAAAGGTTGTGGTACATGTATACAGTGGCCATAAAACCAGACATGGAACAGCGGACTGGTTCACAATTGGGAAAGGAATACATCGAGGCTGTATACTGTCATCCTGCTTATTTAACTTATATGCAGAGTGCATCATGCAAAATGCCAGGCTGGACGACCGAAAGCTGGAATCTAGATTGCTGGAAAAAGTATCAACAACCTCAGTTATGCAGATGATACCACTCTAATGGCAGAAAGCAAAGAAGAACTAAAGAGCCTCTTGATGAAAGTGAAAGAGGAGAGTGAAAAAGCTGGCTTAAAACTCAGCATTCAAAAAACTAAGATCATGGCATCCAGTCCTATCACTTCATGGCAAATAAACGGGGAAAAAGTGAAAACAGTGTCAGATTCCATTTTCTTGAGCTCCAAAATCAATGCACACAGTGACTGCAGCCACAAAATTAAAGGATGCTTGCTCCTTAGAAGAAAAGCTATGACAAACCTAGACAATGTTTTAAAAAGCAGATATCACTTTACCGCAAAGGTCCATATATCAAAGCTATGGTTTTTCCAGTAGTCATGTGTGTACAGATGTGAGAGTTGGACCATAAAGAAGGCTGAGCACCAAAGAACTGATGCTTTCAGATTGTGGTGCTGAAGACACTTGAGACTCAGTTAGACAGCAAAGGAGATCAACCCAGTCAATCCTAAAGGAAATCAATCCTGAATATTCATTGGAATTACTGATGCTGAAGCTGAAGCTCCAATACTTTGGCCACCTGATGGGAAGAGCTGACTCATTTGAAAAAACTCTGATGCTAGGCAAGAGGAGGAGACAACAGAGAATGAGATGGTTGGATGGCATCATTGACTCAATGGACACAAGTTTGAGGAAACTCTGGGAGATAGTGAAGGACAGGGAAGCCTGAATGCTGCAGTCCATGGGATTACAAAGAATTGGACATGACTTAGCAACTGAACAACAAAAACATGAAGGAATATGCTTATGAAAAATCATTTTATAGATTATAGGAACATCTGAAGAGTCAGTGACAAGGTTTATGAGAGGCTTATGTTGGCCTTGTATTGACCAAGGAATTTGATAAAAATCCAAAAGTCAGTTAATTTGCCCCTAGTAGCTGTACTTATGAAGAAGGCAATGGCAACCCACTCCAGTACTCTTGCCTGGAAAATCCCATGGACGGAGGAGGCTGGTAGGCTGCAGTCCATGGGGTCACTAAGAGTCAGACACGACTGAGCAACTTCACTTTCAATTTTCAGTTTCCACTTTCATGCATTGGAGAAAGAAATGGCAACCCACTCCAGGGTTCTTGCTTGGAGGATCCCAGGGACAGTGGAGCCTGGTGGGCTGCCATCTATGGGGTCACACAGAGTCGGACAAGACTGATGCAACTTAGCAGCAGCAGCTGCTATACTTAGTGTTACCAAAGAGTTTTATTTCCATCCTAAACATTGGGGCAAAATAGCTAGAAACTAAACAACTTTTAATTTTGATAGACAGACCTTTGGTCAGCAGTACAAATGAATTGGTAGAATGGGTCTTTCAAGCCTGGTCCAGATTCATGGGTCAGCTGTCTGTTACTGTTATCTTCTTCTCCTAGCTTAGTGATGCTTGGCTTAGTTGAAGGCAGGTGCTAGGAACAGGGGTCAAAGTCCATTCAGGTGGAAGGCCTTTTCAAAATGAGAGATGTGAATCTATGAATTAATGTCTTTCAGTTTGGCTTCATATAGATTAGTTAATAATGCTTGATAAGATTTTTTCATTATGTCTGTAAATAACCTTTTATTTGATGTCCTTTCTAATAAAATCTCTAGATTGTAATTCATTATCCTTTTCATGGGAGCTCAATATAAAAGTACTTAGTATTTTTTTAAGTGTCTCAATAAAACCCTGTCAATAATGTCATATATTTCCTTTGAACCATCATGGGTGCAAATTTCCAAAATTATTTTTCCCATTAAATCATTTTCTTAAAAGCCCAGTGTGTTAAAAAATGTACATGCTGGAGTAATGGCAGTTAGGCTTCATTAGATAGTGTTTGCTTTGTTTGATCTAAACCATATTTGTGTAGCTGGGTCAAAATTCCCTAGTTCTGTTGTTGTATCTGTTTCTCTTCTTTAGTGGTTATCTCTTGAGCCTGTATAAAGAAATCTTTTATTTGGTTATCAAGGTTAATGGAGAGAAGTGGACATTTTCAAGACTGGACAGGATTAATATTTAAAACTGTTTTGTTGCAGCATCAGCAAGCTGATTTCTTTTAGTTTCTGTAGTGTCAGATTTGGAATGAGTGCCCTATTGTTTCAATAATTGCTAACTGTTTTGGCAGCTATATTACAAAAGATTTTTAAAGTTCTCCTGAGGAGGCTAAAAAGCTCATTGTTTTAATAGCATTCCAAAATTATGTGCCATTTCAAAAGTATAGTGACTGTCATATAAATATTTGTTATCCTGGTCTTTAGCTAGTTTACAAGCTAGAGTAAGAAGAGTTTTAATTTGGCTTGTTATGTTGCCTTTGTTTCTGATAAATAAAAGTTTTTATTTATGTCCGCTGTGGACATTATTGCATGTCCAGCTCAGTAAGGTCCCTGTTCATCCTTTAAGTAGGACCCTTCTGTAAATTAAATTAGATCAGCCTTATCAATAAGGAGCTTGCCTTATCAATAAGCATCTCAAAGATGGAGAAGCTCCATACAGTCAGCAAAAACAAGACCGGGAGCTGACTGTGGCCAGGATCATGAACTCCTTATTGTCAAATTAAGATTTAAATTGAAGAAAGTGGGAAAAACCACTAGACCATTCAGGTATGACCTAAATAAAATCCCTTATGACTATACAGTAGAAGTGAGAAATAGATTTAAGGGACTAGATCTGATAGAGTGCCTGATGAACTATGGATGGAGGTTTATGACATTGTACAGGAGACAGGGATCAAGACCATCCCCATGGAAAAGAAATGCAAAAAAGCAAAATGGCTGTCTGAAGAGGCCTTACAAATAGCTGTGAAAAGAAGAGAGGCAAAAAGCAAAGGAGAAAAGGAAAGATATACCCATTTGAATGCAGAGTTCCAAAGAATAGCAAGGAGAGATAAGAAAGCCATTCTCAGTGATCAATGCAAAGAAATAGAGGAAAACAACAGAATGGGAAAGACTAGAGATCTCTTGAAGAAAATTAGAGATGTTGTCTTAAAGCTCAACATTCAGAAAACAAAGATCATGGCATGCGGTCCCAATCACTTCACGGCAAATAGATGGGGAAACAGTGTAAACAGTGTCAGACTTTATTTTTTTGGGCTCCCAAATCACTGCAGATGGTGAGTGCAGCCATGAAATTAACAGACGCTTACTCCTTGGAAAAAAAGTTAGGACCAACCTAGATAGCATGTTGAAAAGCAGAGACAGAGACATTACTTTGCCAACAAAGGTCCGTCTAATCAAGGCTACGGTTTTTCCAGTGGTCACGTATGGATGTGAGAGTTGGACTGTGAAGAAGGCTGAGCGCCGAAGAATTGATGCGTTTGAACTGTGGTGTTGGAGAAGACTCTTGAGAGTCCCTTGGACTGCAAGAAGATCCAACCAGTCCATTCTGAAGGAGATCAGCCCTGGGATTTCTTTGGAAGGAATGATGCTAAAGCTGACACTCCAGTACTTTGGCCACCTCATGTGAAGAGTTGACTCACTGGAAAAGAGTCTGATCCTGGGAGGGATTGGGGGCAGGAGGAGAAGGGGACAACAGAGGATGAGATGGCTGGATGGCATCACTGACTCGATGGAAGTGAGTCTGAGTGAACTCCGGGAGTTGGTGATGGACAGGGAGGCCTGGCGTGCTGCGATTCATGGGGTCGCAAAGAGTCGCACATGACTGAGCGACTGAACTGAACTGAAGGGAACATTTCATGCAAAGATGGACTCAATAAAGGACAGAAACGGTATGAACCTAACAGAAGCAGAAGATATTAAGAAGTGGTAAGAATACACAGAAGAGCTGTACAAAAAAGATCTTCACGACCCAGATACTTACAAAGGTGTGATCACTCACACTCACCTAGAGCCGGACATCCTGGAATGTAAAGTCAGGAGGGCCTTAGGAAGCATCACTACGAACAAAGCTAGTGGAGGTGATGGAATTCCAGTTGAGCTATTTCAAATCCTAAAAGATGATGCTGTGAAAGTGCTGCACTCAATATGCCAGCAATTTTGGAAAACTCAGCAGTGGCCACAGGACTGGAAGAGGTCAGTTTTCATTCCAATCCCGAAGAAGGGCAATGCCAAAGAATGCTCAAACTACCACACAGTTGTACTTTGTTTGAATTTACTTTCTGTCTAACATAATTTCTATAGTCTTAAATAATTACAAAATAAATAGCATGTCATTTGCAAAAAAGCATAAAGTGAGAACTGCAGATTAAAATGATATATAACATAGCCACATTTATTTAAGAATGTATTCCAGTATCAAATGGCAAAGTTCAACTTAAAACTTCAATTATTTTTGCACAAATGTAATATTAACAGAAAATATTAAGAAAACTCAGAAAAAGAGCAACTAGTTTTTGAAATTTAGGGATATTAATAACAAATACTGTCCACACATTCTCATTTAGACTCTTCTCATAGTTTTCATAACAGATCACACATTATGGTTATTTAATGATAACTGCATAAACTGGGAGAAACTGCCATAGTTCACATGTATAAATTTGCCATGTAGGGATTTCCCAGTAGATCTTTTTTTTAATCTAGTGGGCTGAATTCTTTAGCTCAGGATGAAGTACCAGATGGAAATGGTATGCCTGTACATCAAGGCTCAGTGTCAAAATCAGAGACTCAAGTGAAAAAACCAAGCTTTCACAAAGGGGAAAGGCTTAGTAGTAAGTGCAAAAGCTGCAAAAAGCTTTATATTGCTTTAATTAAACTCATTAGAAGATGTTTTTATTTTGGTTCATATTATATATTTTTGAGCATAAATTTTATAGAAATTCTATACTTTCACTAAGGTATGAATACCATGAGATAATTAGGGGAAAAAAAGCAAATATATTGATGCCTTTGTTGGAATTTCTGTCCTTAATATTATTTTGTGACTAGAAGATGAATGCCTCAAGGACAAGAGCAGGTGAATAATTGTCTCTCCAGAGTTGTGTGCCTTTCAGCCAACTCCAGGTAATTATGGGAACAGAAGCCCAGTGGATTTCTAAACATGTGGCAGGGGTCTTTTGCCATAAATTCTAGTGTAAAGGGATGTTTCTGATATAAGAGGCATGTTGGAGGGCTTTTAGGGTACCCTCTTTGTTGTATCCTCACTGAAATGAAACAGCCTTTTTGGTAACATCATAGATCAGTTTCATCAAAGACTGCTCCTAGGTAACTTCTAGTCCAAGTGGTCACAGAGTCCCACTAACTGCTGGTCCTCTTTTCATTTGTTGGATCTGAATAGCCCAAGGTTATGGTATGCCTCTTAGAGATCACACTCAGGAGTTTCAATAGGATACCAGGTAAATAAGTGTGTGTATTAATGGCCCAGCCAAGAGCCACTGGTGGGTCCACAGGGCATCTAGTGCTTGTTGCGTGTGTACTTGTCTGGGTCCACTTGAATGAAAACTATTCCTCCCTGTAAGAGCAAGGCCACTTAGAAACTGTGACCTATGTGCAGATTACAGATACTGGAGCTGTTTGGTGGCCATGTGCAGGACATTAGTAAGATATTGCAAGTCCTTCTATATAAGCTTAAACTGACTGGGATCACTTGTATGCAGATGAATGCATACAAAGTACGTACAAAGTATATTGGATTTATCAGGCTTGGGACTTCGAGTACCTTTACTTTGGAGAATCACCTGTATGTCAGTTACAGTGGCAGGTACCATCAGGGCTCAGGGCTATACTATAGCATTGACATACCAGAATCGGTGAGTAACGTGTGTGAGGCTGTGTGCAACCATCAAGTTAGTTATTCCGATGAGAAAAGTCTCATAGAGACATTTCTATTCATTAAGCTTAGCAATGAGAACAGTTACATCTTTTCTTCCCATGAATTTGTTGGATAAGACACAGGAGACACTGTTTAGTCTGGAGGGTCTCAGTCTTATCTGTGCCCCGAAAACTGCCCCTAAATGCAGCAGGTCCCATCAGGGTTGGGGTTGAATGTAAGTGCAGGTGCACTTACGTAGGAACTACATCTGTGTCAACAAACATTCAGTAGTGGAAGCCATGCGAATGGAGTTCTGTGGTTGCCTGACAGGCTACACTCAATGTAGGCTTTGACCTAGGGTGTCCTTGGTGATGGCCTCCAACGAACAACCAGACAGTTGTCTTTTCCCCTCAGTATCTGGTGTTGGGGGTCATGGTCACCTCTGCACCAGTCACCAAATGACTCTAGAAATACAATATCCCTGCTCCCTACTTTGAGTTCTGACTTTGGCACACATGCTCAGATAACCACTGATGATGTTGGAATATTGACCTAATCCCTAATGTTGCTTATGATTTAAAGCTGGGAGGTTTAAATAAAAGTAACGGAGGCTTCTCTGACTCACATCAGTGTCACTTGGAGCAGAGGGAGGAGCATTTGTATCAATATTAGTTACAGGTGCCATCGCAATTTGGACTTTAGTGAGGAAGTGTGCTGGGACCCATGGCCCACTACTTGGCTAGGAGCTCCTTGGCAAAACGCCTGTTAATGTTCCCCTTGAGGCCCCACTGGTTAGGAACTAGACCTAGAGATTTCTTTGGGAAAATCTTTAACTAGATTATCTAGGGGTGGATGTCCATTAGCATTTTTAGGTCCATTCAGTGGCCAATTAGTACTGTTTTGTTGGTAGCTACTTTTCCCTTGTCTTGAAATTTGTCAGGCATTGTGCCGTGAACCAACAGACATCATCTTATAAGTAAGTTCAGTTAAGTTCAGTTGCTCAGTCATGTCCGACTCTTTGCGACCCCATGAATTGCAGCACGCCAGGCCTCCCTATCCATCACCAACTCCCAGAGTTCACTCAGACTCATGTCCATCGAGTCAGTGATGCCATCCAGCCATCTCATCCTCTGTCGTTTAAGTAAATTTAACTGAGCTCAAAAACCAGTGAAGTTGGCCTGAAGGAAACTAAATAGAAATACGAGTCTTATCAGAAATATTTTTAATGTCCTCACTCCACCTGTGACTTTAGAGAACATCAGTGTGGCTCATGGAGCCTTTAAGAACCTCTGAAAGTGATGATCCAGGTGTGTTTTTCAAGTCAAGGGGAATTCCAGTGTAAGGGCTCTTCTGTTGGAGCCAAACATGCACTGAACCAAGGAGGGGAAAAGGTCCTAGGTGTCCACATCTCTGATCCCTCTTTTCCTCTACCTCATTGGACAATAAGGGACTGGCACATCATACAGTATGTTCTACAGTGACAGGCCCTACAGTGTACCCTCTCCCTCACCTAGTTTAATAAAATGACTTCCTTTTCATGCAGGCAGACTACCTTAGTCACTGATGTTTCGCTAAGTTGCTAGGCAGAGCAATCCTCAGGACCTTGTATGTTTTTAATTAAAGTATGAATCTCAACAACTCACTGCCCATAGACTGTCTGTTGGTTCCAGGACGTGCTAAAGCTGACAGTGGTTCCAGGGTGCAATTCAGCATGCAGGGCCTCCAAAGACTCCGGACCCATTAGTAGCTGTTAAGCTGCTTCTCTAGTTTTCTCAAAGCCTATGTGTTGAGTCTCTGCTTTACTCATTGAGCATCTTGGTAGGTGAATCAGAGGCTAAGGGGATAGACAGTTGTTCTACTTCCGGACTGAAAAGCTTATGCAAATAATCCAGGCACAGATGATGGATTAAGATGAGGCATACAGTGGAATATTACTCAGCCATGAAAAGCATGAAATACTGCTATTTGCAGCAACATGTGCAGACCCAGAGAGTATTATATAGAGAGACAAGTCAACAGAGACAGGCAAATACTGAATGATACCACTTATATTTAGATTCTACAAAATAAATGTGTATACAAAATAGGAACAAACTCACATATATAGAACTCAAACTTGTGGTTATCAGAAGGGAGATGAAGGATGGAAAGCACCATCAGGGGTTTGGGATGAACAGATACAAACTGCTGTGTATAAAATAGGTGAGCAACAATGATATACTATATAGCACAGGGAATTATATTCATTATCTTGTAATAACCTATAATGAATTATAGTCTGCAAAAATAGCGAATCACTATGCTGTACACCTGAAACTAACACAATATTTTAAGTCAACTTCAATTTGATGAAAACTTTGGAAATCACACAGTAGCACTCTCCAGATCCCTGTGGCATCAGCTTTAGGAGAGTCATTTCCCTGCTGGCAGAGTGCCTTGTGGGTCTCTGGTAGCTCCCTCGGCACCACGTCCTGCATGCTGGCTGGCACTTCCCAAAGTGTTCCCTCCGCACAAGCACTGGGCTTCATTGACCACACTGCTCCTTGTGCTAACTTGGCAAAGAGAGAATAGAAATGCCAGTTTCTGAATAGGCCTATTAACATAGCAACCAAACTCAAGGTTACAATGAACCATTATTCACTTACCCTCAGAGTGTAGGCTGTAGATCAGACAGAGGAGATCACCAGCTCTGCTGTGTTCCCTTTCACACCATGGAAGAGCCCCTGCCAAGGGGCAGACACATCAGTGCAGACTGAGGTGACGGGTGGTCTCCCAGCTGAAGGAACCCCAAACAAAAGGCTCCTGCCATTTTATGTATCCCAGGACTCAGGTAGCTAGAGTTCTAAAGAGCATCAGCATCATTACTCATTTGCTCCATCCTGTAATGCTTCACACATGGTTTCAGAATAACTTTGCACATACCATTAGGACAACATCCAAGTTTGAAAATGATCTCATGACTTGACTGTCGTTAACTTTCCCCTACCCACCCCACTTCCATATCCAACTGTGAGGGTTTGTATTAAATACCATATCAATGAATTACTGCTTTTATTTTGCTTTCAGCAGAATCATATCATTTACTTTTTCTTTCTATTCCATCTTCTTACCCTTATGGCTGAATTATATTTTCAAATATATAGGGCATGAATCTACTTTCGAAAGTTAAAAAATGTACAAAGAGATATTTTTACAGGCTTATCCTTCCATTTTCAATCTTCCCTCTCATCTTGTACCCAACCAAGTGCGTTGATTTATGATACTTTTCCTGGGTTTCACCTATTTATTTTTTCTTTCCTTGTTTTTTCTCATTTCTTTTTCTTCCTTACCCAAAGTTTACATGCTAGATTTTCCCTTTTTAGTTTTTTTCTTAAACTTAACTTTATTCCTAGAAATCCCCTCTAGAAATCCCTGTAAGTCTGTATATAGAGATTAATTTCATTCAGATTATAATTCTAGGTACAGCTGTTTGTCCCACAGTGTTTACCATAATTTATATTATAAATCAGTGGGTAATATATACCTTAGTTTATTTACATGAATTTTTATCCTTAGAATTTATATGGTTTAGAATATTTTACATTTACAAACTTGTTGTAATGAGGAACCACGGACATGTTCATTTGTACTGGCCTGTAGTACTGGCCTATAGTATAAATAACCTAGGAAAACTTGAGACCTTATATATATGTGTGTGTGTATGTGCATACTAAACACACACACATATATATAAAATGTCTGGAAATATTACTGAAACAGCTTTACGGTATACCAGTTAAAAATGTTCTCGTAATGTTTATTTCACATCTGACATTATGGTTCAGTTCAGTTCAGTCACTCAGTCGTGTCCGACTCTTTGCCACCCCATGAATCGCAGCACGCCAGGCCTCCCTGTCCATCACCAACTCCTGGAGTTCACTCAGACTCACGTCCATAGAGTCAGTGATGCCATCCAGCCATCTCATCCTCTGTTGTCCTCTTGTCCTCCTGCCCCCAATCCCTCCCAGCATCAGTCTTTTCCAATGAGTCAACTCTTCGCATGAGGTGGCCAAAGTATTGGAGTTTCAACCTCAGCATCAGTCCTTCCAATGAACACCCAGGACTGGTCTCCTTTAGGATGGACTGGTTGAATCTCCTTGCAGTCCAAGGGACTTGCAAGAGTCTTCTCCAACACCACAATTCAAAAGCATCAATTCTTCAGCACTCAGCTTTCTTCACAGTCCAACTCTCACATCCATACATGACTATTGGAAAAACCATAGCCTTGACTAGATGGACCTTTGTTAGCAAAGTAATGTCTCTGCTTTTGAATATGCTATCTAGGTTGGTCATAACTTTCCTTCCAAGGAGTAAGCGTCTTTTAATTTCATGGCTGCAATCACCATCTGCAGTGATTTTGGAGCCCCCCAAAATAAAGTCTGACACTGTTCCCCCATCGATTTCCCATGAAGGGATGGGACCCATTATGGTAATTTGCTTATAAAAACTTTTTTCAAAATATGAGAAAATATGCTGTATATTGTTACAAATTTGAAATCTAGAGAATTCTTAGTAGATCTGTTTTTCTGTAAAGGAACTCAGTATATTTCTTTTATGTACCTCATGATGATGCTCCAGACAAAACTCCTGTGCTTCAGCATCAAGAATCAGTGTCAAAACTTCCAATACAGGAACAGAAAACTTCCAAAGAAGGAAAACACATCAGTAAGTGTAACAATTATTATTATTGCTATTTTAGTCCCTAAGTCATGTCTGACTTTTTTGTGAGCCCATGGACTGTAGCCCACCAGGCTCCTCTGTCCATGGGGTTTCCCAGGCAAGAATACTAGAGTGGGTTGCCATTTCCTTCTCCAAGGGATCTTCCCAACCCAGTGATTGAATATATGTCTCCTGCATTGGCAAGTGGATTCTTTACTGCTGAGCCACCTGGGAAGCCCATAAAATTACAGATGCTTTTAAATTAAAAAAAAAAAAGTCTCATCATATCTTTTTTCTTTAGTTCAAGAATATATGTTGTGAGCATTTAATTTATAGCAATTTTACACTTTAATCTAACTCTGAATAATATAAAACAACTACAGAGGAAGAGCCATTTAGCATTTGGTTGGAATTTCTTCTAAATAGACTATTTCATGGAGAGACTTCTGCATTCAATGTTCACCAAAGCCCAAAACTTGTATGCAGTCTTTGAAAGGGTGTCTGCTTTCAGCCAGCAAATACAAGATTAGGGATCTGAGAACCAGGTGGGCACCTCTGATGTGTGGCCATGTTCTTTTGCCACAGACTCTAATAGGCATCAGAAAGATTACTGAGACCTGTAATTTAAAAGGCTGCAGATTTAATGAAAGGAAAAATGTTGCCTGTGTAGGCATTTGGAGGGCCTCCAGGGCATTCTGTTGTCAGGCCCCACTCAGCGTGCAGGTCTTTTTGGTAACCCGGTTGCTGGGTGCTGTCATTAAGGTGACCCTGCAGGGGGATGTGTGAGTACCAGTGTCTGCTACCATGTGTGAGTCTCACCAGTCACTGGGCATCCTTTGTATTGTTGGGACTGAGAGTCTGAGCATGACTAAAACTTGGCAATTATTCCCTCCTGAGAGAGACCTACTCTCCCTTCTCAGTTTATTCCCAGGAATTTCCCATGAGTCCCAGGTCTTATGCCTTGTGGATGATAACGTCCTAGACATAGTGCCACATGTGAGTCAAAATGGCATCCAGTTCTGATTGGGTAGTACCCTTTCCTGTACCAAGTAGGAGACATTGATTATATGTGGAGGTTGGTGCTCCATCTGGGAGTTGGACTTCCTCCTCAACCTTCTGGAAGGACATTTGTTCAGTCTCTTAGTTGTGTCTGACTCTTTGCAACTCCATGAACTGCAGCATGCCAGGCTTCCCTGTCCTTCACCATCTCCCAGAGTTTGCTGAAACTCATGTCCATTGCGGAGAAGGCAATGGCAACCCACTCCAGTACTCTTGCCTGGAAAATCCCATGGACAGAGGAGCCTGATAGGCTGCAATCCAGCAGGTCACGAAGAGTCAGACACGACTGAGCGACTTCATTTTCACTTTTCACTTTCATGCATTGGAGAAGGAAGTGGCAACCCACTCCAGTATTCTTGCCCGGATAATCCCAAGGACAGAGGATCCTAGTGGGCCGCTGTCTATGGGGTTTCACAAAGTCAGACACGACTAAAGTGACTTAGCAGCAGCAGCAGCAGCATGTCCATTGAGTCAGTGATGTCATCGAACCAACATGTTAAACACATTCATAGATATCCCCTTCTCCTCCTGCCACAATCTTCTCCAGCATCAGTGTCTTTTCCAATGAGTCAGCTCTTCACATCAGGTAGCCAGAGTATTGGAACTTCAGCTTCAGCATCAGTCCTTGCAATGATACTCAGGGTTGATTTCCTTTAGGATTGACTGGTTTGATCTCTTTGTTGTCCAAGGTATTCTCAAGAGTCTTCTCCAGCACCACATTTCAAAAGCATCATTTCTTTGTAGTTCAGACTTCTTTATGGTCCAAATTCTCACATCCATCCAGTTTAGTTCAGTTCAGCCGCTCAGTCATGTCTGACTCTTTGCGACCCCATGAATCCCAGCATGCCAGGCCTCCGTGTCCATCACCATCTCCCGGAGTTCACTCAGATTCCCGTCCATCGAGTCCGTGATGCCATCCAGCCATCTCATCCTTGGTCATCCCCTTCTCCTCCTGCCCCCAATCCCTCCCAGCATCAGAGTCTTTTCCAATGAGTCAACTCTTCGCATGAGGTGGCCAAAGTACTAGAGCTTCAGCTTTAGCATCATTCCTTCCAAAGAAATCCCAGGGTTGATCTCCTTCAGAATGGACTGGTTGGATCTCCTTGCAATCCAAGGGACTCTCAAGAGTCTTCTCCAACACCACAGTTCAAAAGCATCAATTCTTCGGCACTCAGCTTTCTTCACAGTCCAACTCTCACATCCATACATGACCACAGGAAAAACCATAGCCTTGACTAGACGGACCTTAGTCGGCAAAGTAATGTCTCTGCTTTTGAATATACTGTCTAGGTTGGTCATAACTTTTCTTCCAAGGAGTAAGCGTCTTTTAATTTCATGGCTGCAGCCACCATCTGCAGTGATTTGGGAGCCCAAAAAAATAAAGTCTGACACTGTTTCTACTGTTTCCCCATCTATTTCCCATGAAGTGATGGGACCAGATGCCATGATCTTCGTTTTCTGAATGTTGAGCTTTAAGCCAACTTTTTCGCTCTCTTTCAGAATTTGGTCCACTAGAGAAGGGAATGGCAAGCCACTTCAGTATTCTTGCCTTGAGAACCCCATGAACAGTATGAAAAGGCAAAGTGATAGAATACCAAAAGAGGAACTCCCTAGGTCATTAGGTGCCCAATATGCTACTGGAGATCAGTGGAGAAATAACTCCAGAAAGAATAAAGGGATGGAGCCAAAGCAAAAACAATACCCAGTTGTGGATGTGACTGGTCATAGAAGCAAGATCCGATGCTGTAAAGAGCGATATTGTATAGGAACCTGGAATGTCAGGTCCATGAATCAAGGCAAATTGGAAGTGGTCAAACAAGAGATGGGAAGGGTGAATGTCGACATTCTAGGAATCAGCGAACTAAAATGGACTGGAGTGGGTGAATTTAACTCAGATGACCATTATATCTACTACTGCGGGCAGGAATCCCTCAGAAGAAATGGAGAAGCCATCACGGTCAACAAAAGAGTCCGAAATGCAGTACTTGGATGCAATCTCAGAAATGACACAATGATCTCTGTTTGTTTCCAAGGCAAACCATTCAATATCACAGTTATCTAAGTCTATGCCCCAACCAGTAACGCTGAAGAAACTGAAGTTGAACAGTTTTATGAAGACCTACAAGACCTTTTAGAACTAACACCCCAAAAAGATGTCCTTTTCATTATAGGGGACTGGAATGCAAAAGTAGGAAGTCAAGAAACACCTGGAGTAACAGGCAAATTTGGCCTTGGAATGAGGAATGAAGCAGGGCAAAGCCTAATAGAGTTTTGCCAAGAAAATGCACTGGTCATAGCAAACACCCTCTTCCAACAACACAAGAGAAGACTCTACACATGGACATCACCAGATGGTCAACACTGAAATCAGACTGATTATATTCTTTGCAGCCAAAGATGGAGAAGCTCTATACAGTCAACAAAAACAAGACCAGGAACTGACCGTGGCTCAGATCATGAACTCCTTATTGCCAAATTCAGACTTAAGTTGAAGAAAGTAGGGAAAACCACCAGACCATTCAGATGTGACCTAAATCAAATCCCTTATAATTATACAATGGAAGTGAGAAATAGATTTAAAGGCCTAGATCTGATAGATAGAGTGCCTGATGAACTATGGACTGAGGTTTGTGACATTGTACAGGAGACAGAGATCAAGACCATCCCCATGGAAAAGAAATGCAAAAATGCAAAATGGCTGTCTGGGGAGGCCTTACAAAAAGCTGTGAAAAGAAGAGAGGCGAAAAGCAAAGGAGAAAAGGCAAGATATAAGCATCTGAATGCAGAGTTTGAAAGAATAGCAAGAAGAGATAAGAAAGCCTTCTTCAGCGATCGATGCAAAGAAATAGAGGAAAACAACAGAATGGGAAAGACTAGAGATCTCTTCAAGAAAATTAGAGATACCAAGGGACCATTTCATGCAAAGATGGGCTCGATAAAGGACAAAAATGGTATGGACCTAACAGAAGCAGAAGATATTAAGAAGAGATGGCAAGAATACACGGAAGAACTGTACAAAAAAGATCTTCATGACCCAGATAATCATGATGATGTGATCACTCATCTAGAGCCAGACATCTTGGAATGTGAAGTCAAGTGGGCCTTAGAAAGCATCACTACAAACAAAGCTAGTGGAGCTGATGGAATTCCAGTTGAGCTGTTTCAAATCCTGAAAGATGATGCTGTGAAAGTGCTGCACTCAATATGCCAGCAAATTTGGAAAACTCAGCAGTGGCCACAGGACTGGAAAAGGTCAGTTTTCATTCCAATCCCAAAGAAAGGCAATGCCAAAGAATGCTCAAACTACCGCACAATTGCACTCATCTCACATGCTAGTAAAGTAATGCTCAAAATTCTCCAAGCCAGGCTTCAGCAATACATGAACGGTGAACTCCCTGATGTTCAAGCTGGTTTTAGAAAAGGCAGAGAAACCAGAGATCAAATTGCCAACATCTACTGGATCATGGAAAAAGCAAGACAGTTCCAGAAAAACATCTATTTCTGCTTTATTGACTGTGTGGATCACAATAAACTGTGGAAAATTCTGAAAGAGATGGGAATACCAGACCACCTAACCTGCCTCTTGAGAAATCTGTATGCAGGTCAGGAAGCAACAGTTAGAACTGGACATGGAACAACAGACTGGTTCCAAATAGGAAAAGGAGTACGTCATATTGTCACCCTGCTTATTTAACTTCTATGCAGAGTACATCATGAGAAACGCTGGGTTGGAAGAAACACAAGCTGGAATCAAGATTGCCGGGAGAAATATCAATCACCTGAGATATGCAGATGACACCACCCTTTATGGCACATCCATCCATGACTAGTGGAAAGACCATAGCTTTGACTAGATGGACCCATAATTTCATCACTCCACTAGCTTTGCTCATAGTAATGCTTCTTAAGGCCCATTTGACTTCACATTTCAGGATGTCTGACTCTAGGTAAGTCACTAACCATCATGCTTATTTGGGTCATTGAGACCTTTTTTGTACCTTTCTGTGTATTATTGCCAACTTTTCTTAATCTCTTCTGCTTCTGTTAGGTCCTTGCAATTTCTCTTCTTTATTGTGCCCATGTTTGCATGAGATGTTCCCTTGATACCTGCAGTTTTCTTGAAGAGATCTCTAGTCTTTCCTGTGCAATCATTTTCCTCTATTTCTTTGCATTGTTTGTTTAAGAAGGTTTTCTTATCTTTGCTTGCTATTCTCTGGAACTCTACTTCGTTTGAATATATCTTTCCCTTTCTCCTTTGCCTTTTATATCTTTTTTTTCTCAGGTCTTTATAATTCCTCCTCAGACAACCATTTTGCCTTCTTGATTTCTTTTTCTTTTTGGATAGTTTTGGTCACCACCTCCTGTACAATGTTACGAATCTCTGTCCATTGTTCTTCAGGCAGTCTTTCTATCAGATCTAATCCCCTAATTCACCTCCACTGTATAATCATAAGAGATTTGATTTAGATCATATCTGAATGGCCTAGTGGTTTTCTGTACTTTCTTCCATTTAAGTCTGAATTTGGCAATAAGGACTTCATGTTCTGAGCCACAGTTAGCTCCAGGTCTTGTTTTTGCTGACTGTATAGAGCCTCTCCATCTTTGGCTGCAGAGAATATAATCAGTCTGATTTTGGTATTGACCATCTAGAGAAATCCATATGTAGAATCATCTCCTGTGTTGTTGGAAGAGGGTGTTTGGAAGTGGGTTCTGTTGGCAAAACTCTGTTAGCCTTTGCCCTGCCTCATTTTGTACTTCAAGGTCAAATTTGGCTGTTACTCCAGATTTCTCTTGACTTCCTTCTTTTTCATTCCAATTCCCTATGATGAAAAGGACATCTTTGTTTTGGTGTTAGCTTAAAAGGTCTTGTAGGTCTTCATAGAACCATTCAGCTTTTCAGCATTAGGGGTTGGGGGCATAGACTTGGTTTACTGTGATGTTGAATGGTTTGCCTTGGAAACAAATCAAGATCATTGTGTCATTTTTTGAGATTGTACCTAAGTACTGCATTTCAGACAAGAACATTAAAGGTGTAGTAAAACCTGTTACAGAAAAGCCAAAGTGAACCTGGTCATCTTGTAGACAGGGATGCTGAAAAGGGCATTTGTAATATAAATTGCTTCATACCTATTTCCTTCAGGGGGGTCAAGAGCCTCTAGGGCAGTTACAGTGTCACTACATCAGGCCAGTGTCCTGATTTGTACCACAGCATTAAGCTGCCTGTAGTTAAGTCTGTAGGCAGGTAAGGCCATATGCACAGGTTGTCTTAGTTGTTGAATGGAGAAGGAATCTCACAGAGATGTTTGGCTCACTTAAACTTATCAAACAGGGCAGGCATTACTTTTTTTCTTGTTAGTAGTTGTTTCTGGAGATATGTCTGTAGGCACTGGGAGTCTGGTAGGTTTACAGTCTTCCATGTGCCCCACTGCAATGACTCTGAGTGCAGCAGTGCTCATCACGGCTTGGGGCTGATGTGAATTGGAGTTCACACAGAAAATACATATGCACTAATGATTTATTCAGCTGTGGGGGCTATGAAATAGAGGTTTACAATGCCCAAAGACACCTGCACCATGGACAGGTTTAATTAAGGGTCAAAAAGCATTACTTTTCATCATGGCATCTTCTCATCATGGTATCAGAGTTGTGGAGATAACAGTTACTGGTAAAGTAGAAGCCAAATGGCCCAATGGATGGGCTCCCCTCATTGCCACTTTGAATTCTGAGTTAGCTTATATCATCAGATGCTGCGGGGGACAAAAGGATGTTAGTCTAATCCCTCATCTTGTTTATTTTGAAAAGCCAAGTGTTCTAGGTAAAAATAGAGTTGTCAGATTCATCTTAAGGTCACTGTGGGGAGCAGAGGGACTAGCTGGTTATTGGTAATAAATGTCATCAATGTTTTGAGTCTCATGGGGCTGTGCTGGCCTCCATAGTTCACTTTATGGCACAAGGTGAGTGGTGGAATCCATCCATCCCTTCCTTGAGCCTCCATTGCTGGGTAACTAGACACCATTTCCAGTGGCAGGGAGCTCACCATAAATGGACAGTTTTCAGAAAATAAATGTCAGCCAGAAGAAGGAAATTGTCTCAGGTTTTTTCTTTTTTTCTGCATCTTCCTCCCTTGTCCTCCTTGGTCACAGTGGCCCCTGTCAGGGAACTCAGAACCAGGGGTTCTGTTGAGACACAGCTAACAAGGTGTCAGTGTCCCGCACTAAATTAACAAGAGTAGCTCCTCCACGGTGGAGTCTGTATAGTCTCCTCTGTTGCTGGTCAAGTGAAGCTGAGAAACCTGAGTTCTCTTTCATTAGACATGAGTGTCAGAAATTCACCACATCTTGGAGTATCCATCAGTGTCATAGATAGGCTGACAGCAAATAGTAGTCACTAGGTATTGCTTAGCCAGCCATGTCTGCAGTGACTTTTGTGAGCTACTGGCACAGTGGTAAAGAATCCACCTCCCAACACAGGAAACTCAGGAGACATGCATTGTATCCATGGGTCAGGAAGATCCTTTGTAGTAGGAAATGGAAACCCACTCCATTAACCTTGCTTAGAAAATTCCATGGACAGAAAAGCCTAGCAGTCCATGGAATCCCAAAGAATCAGATGCAACTAAGCACACACACGGTGTATGTTGTTTTTGGTTTATATTTCCTGTATTTATTTTTTTATAATTTTATTTTAGTTTTGGATGTTTTGAGTCTTTCCTGCTGTGGGGGCTTTTCTCTAGTTGTGACGAGTCGGGGCTACCCTCCAGTTGTAGTGTGAGGCCTTCTCGTGGTGGTGGCTTCTCTTGTTGAGGAGCATAGGCTGTAGGGCACACAGGTTTCAGTAGTTGCAGCTCATGGGCTCTAGAATACAGGCTTAACAGTTGTAGTGTGTGGGCTTGGTTCCTCCGAGGCATGTGGGATCCTCCCAGATCAGGGATCAAACCACATCTCCTACATCCATAGGCAGATTCTTTACCACTGAGCCACCAGGGAAGCCCCCTCCTTTGTTTCCTTTTTTATAGATTACTATCTTTTGTCATTTTTTAAAATTCTCTTTCATTTTTTTCTTAAAAGATGGCACACTAGGTATTCTCTCTTTAAGGTGTTGGGGTTTTTTTGGTCCATTAAGAGTTAATTCCTAGAAATGCTTCCAAGTCAGTTTGTTGGGATCTTCATTCCTTTTATACCTGTTTGTACAGGTATTTGTACAACTGTGTGCCACTTTATAGTCCATAGTCTGTATTTTCATAGTTTACATTTGTTACTTTAGCTACTAATCTCCTATACTTTTATGTTTAAGTGATTTTGAGGTTTTTTTGTAATTATAAATATGCTGCTATGCATTACCTTGCACATATGTATTTTCTTTGTTTGGTCTATCAATATATATTAGGTGAAAACATTAAGAAATATCTGAAGATGAGAATCTACTATAAAACATATTTGAAGTCTAGAAATATTAATGATGTGGTAAAATACCTTCCTCATGTTCATTAAGACTCTTCATAGTTTTCACATAATATCTCGCATTATAGTGATGTTCTTGTACCTTCATGACAACCCGCTCCAGTGTTCTTGCCTAGAGAATCCCAGGGACGGAGAAGCCTGGTGGGCTGCTGTCCATGGGGTCACACAGAGTCGGACATGACCGAAGTGGCTTAGCAGCAGTAGCAGCAGCAGCAGCTTCTGTTCACTTGTTATAAATTTGAAATCAAGGAATTTCTCAATAGATCTCTCTTTTTTTTTAATTTAATGGGCTTAATTCTTCTCTCTATGCAGCTCAGGATGAAGTACTAGATGGAAATCCTATGTTTGAGCGTCAAGATTCCAGGTCAAAATCAGAGATTCAAGTGAAGAAACCAAGTTTTCTCAAAGGGGAAACACTTACTAGTAAGTATAGTTAGTTAGCATCAACTCAATGGGCAGGAGTTTGAGCAAACTCTGGGTAATATTGGAGGACAGAGGACCCTGGTTTGCTGCAGTCCATGGGGTTGCTAAAAGTTGGACACGACTTAGGAACAGAACAATAAAAGCTATAGAAAAGTTTTAATTATTATAAATTAAGCTCATTAGAAAATGTTTTTATTTGTTTTCATGATTATTTAACTTTGAGGTATATTTTATAGAAATAATACACTTTGACTAAACAGTGAATACCATGAGCTACTTAGAGAAAAAAGCAGAAATATTGATACCTTAGGTTGAAAATTCTATTCTTAAGATTATTTGGTGATGACCAGCAGATCAATGCCCCAAGGACAATCAGTTCAGTTCAGTTCAGTCGCTCAGTAGTGTCCGACTCTTTGTGACCCCATGAATTGCACCACACCAGGCCTCCCTGTCCATCACCAATTCCAAAAGGACAATAAGCAGGTGAATAATTGTCTCTCTGGAATTTGTGTGCCTTTCAGCCAGCTTCAGGTAATTATGGGAACAGAAGCCCAGTGGATGCCTAAACCCATGACAGGGCCCTTGTTCCATGGAAGGTCATGGAGATCATGATCACCTCTGCACCAGTCAGCCAAATGACTCTAGAAATACAATATCCCTGCTCCCTACTTTGAGTTCTGTCTTTGGCACACATGCTCAGATAACCACTGATGATGTTGGAATATTGACCTAATCCCAAATGTTGCTTATGGTTTAAACCTGGGAGGTTTTAATAAAAGTAACAGAGGCTTCTCTGACTCACGTCAGTGTCACTTGGAGCAGAGAGAGGAGCATTTGTATCAATATTAGTTACAGGTGCCATCGCAATTTGGACTTTAGTGTGTGCTGGGACCCATGGCCAGTCACTACTTGGCTAGGAGCTCTTTGGTAAAATGCCTGTTAATGTTCTCTTTCAGGCCCGACTGGTTAGGAACTAGACCTAGAGATTTCTTTTCTTTTTTTTTTTTTGATGTGAACACAGTGTTTTATTTTATTTTATTTTATTTTTTATTTTTTAAATTTATTTATTTATTTATTTTTAATTTTTTACTTTACAATTCTGTATTGGTTTTGGCATAGATTGACATGAATCCACCACAGGTGTACATGCGTTCCCAAACATGAACCCCCCTCCCACCCCCCTCCCCACAACATCTCTCTGGGTCATCCCCGTGCGTCAGCCCCAAGCGTGTCATATCCTGCATCAGACATAGACTGGCATTTCGATTCTTACATGATATTATACATGTTTCAATGCCATTCTCCCAAATCATCACACCCTCTCCCTCTCCCTCTGAGTCCAAAAGTCCGCTATACACATCTGTGTCTTTTTTGCTGTCCTGCATACAGGGTCATCATTGCCATCTTCCTAAATTCCATATATATGTGTTAGTATACTGTATTGGTGTTTTTCTTTCTGGCTTACTTCACTCTGTATAATCAGCTCCAGTTTCATCCATCTCATCAGAACTGATTCAAATGTATTCTTTTTAATGGCTGAGTAATACTCCATTGTGTATATGTACCACAGCTTTCTTATCCATTCATCTACTGATGGACATCTAGGTTGTTTCCATGTCCTGGCTATTATAAACAGTGCTGCAATGAACATTGGGGTACATGTGTCTCTTTCAATTCTGGTTTCCTCTGTGTGTATGCCCAACAGTGGGATTGCTGGGTCATAAGGCATTTCTATTTGCAATTTTTTAAGGAATCTCCACACTGTTCTCCATAGTGGCTGTACTAGTTTGCATTCCCACCAACAGTGTAGGAGGGTTCCCTTCTCTCCACACCCTCTCCAGCATTTATTGCTTGCAGATTTTTCGATCGCAGACATTCTGACTGGTGTGAAGTGGTACCTCATTGTGGTTTTGATTTGCATTTCTCTAATAATGAGTGATGTTGAGCATCTTTTCATGTGTTTGTTAGCCATCCGTATGTCTTCTTTGGAGAAATGTCTATTTAGTTCTTTGGCCCATTTTTTGATTGGGTCGTTTATTTTTCTGGAATTGAGCTGCAGGAGTTGCTTGTATATTTTTGAGATTAGTTGTTTGTCAGTTGCTTCATTTGCTATTATTTTCTCCCATTCGGAAGGCTGTCTTTTCACTTTGCTTATGTTTTCCTTTGTTGTGCAGAAGCTTTTAATTTTAATTAGATACCATTTGTTTATTTTTGCTTTTATTTCCAGAATTCTGGGAGGTGGATCATAGAGGATCCTGCTGTGGTTTATGTCGGAGAGTGTTTTGCCTATGTTCTCCTCTAAGAGTTTTATAGTTTCTGGTCTTACATTTAGATCTTTAATCCATTTTGAGTTTATCTTTGTGTGCGGTGTTAGAAAGTGATCTAGTTTCATTCTTTTACAAGTGGTTGACCAGTTTTCCCAGCACCACTTGTTAAAGAGATTGTCTTTACTCCATTGTATATTCTTGCCTCCTTTGTCAAAGATAACGTGTCCATATGTATGTGGATTTATCTCTGGGCTTTCTATTTTGTTCCATTGATCTATATTTCTGTCTTTGTGCCAGTACCATACTGTCTTGATGACTGTGGCTTTGTAGTAGAGCCTGAAGTCAGGCAAATTGATTCCTCCAGTTCCATTCTTCTTTCTCAAGATTGCTTTGGCTATTCATGGTTTTTTGTATTTCCATACAAATCTTGAAATTATTTGTTCTAGTTCTGTGAAAAATATCGCCGGTATCTTGATAGGGATTGCATTGAATTTGTAAATTGCTTTGGGTAATATACTCATTTTCACTATATTGATTCTTCCGATCCATGACCATGGTATATTTCTCCATCTATTAGTGTCCTTTTTGATTTCTTTCATCAGTGTTTTATAGTTTTCTGTATATAGGTCTTTAGTTTCTTTAGGTAGATATATTCCTAAGTATTTTATTCTTTTTGTTGCAATGGTGAATGGAATTGTTTCCTTAATTTCTTCTTCTACTTTCTCATTATTAGTGTATAGGAATGCAAGGGATTTCTGTGTGTTGATTTTATATCCTGCAACTTTACTATATGCATTAATTAGCTCTAGTAATTTTCTGGTAGAGTCTTTAGTGTTTTCTATGTAGAGGATCATGTCATCTGCAAACAGTGAGAGTTTTACTTCTTCTTTTCCAATTTGGATTCCTTTTATTTCTTTTTCTGCTCTGATTGCTGTGGCTAAAACTTCCAGAACTATGTTGAATAGTAGTGGTGAAAGTGGGCACCCTTGTCTTGTTCCTGACTTAAGGGGAAATGCTTTCAATTTTTCACCATTGAGGATAATGTTTGCTGTGGGTTTGTCATATATAGCTTTTATTATGTTGAGGTATGTTCCTTCTATTCCTGCTTTCTGGAGAGTTTTTATCATAAATGGATGTTGAATTTTGTCAAAGGCCTTCTCTGCATCTATTGAGATAATCATATGGTTTTTATTTTTCAATTTGTTAATGTGGTGAATTACATTGATTGATTTGCGGATGTTGAAGAATCCTTGCATCCCAGGGATAAAGCCCACTTGGGCATGGTGTACGATCTTTTTAATGTGTTGTTGGATTCTGATTGCTAGAATTTTGTTGAGGAAAGACCTAGAGATTTCTTTGGGAAAATCTTTAACCAGATCATCTAGGGGTGGGTGCCCATTAGCATTTTTAGGTCTATTCAGTGGTCAATTAGTACTGTTTTGTTGGTAGCTTCTTTTCCTATGTCTTAAAATTTGTCAGTCAGGATCTGCATTGTGCTGTGAACTAATAGACATCATCTTATAAGCAGGTTTAATTGAGCTTCAGTTCAGTTCAGTTCAGTCGCTCAATTGTGTCCGACTCTTTGCAACCCCATGAATCGCAGCACCCCAGGCCTCCCTGTCCATCACCATCTCCCGGAGTTCACTCAGACTTGCGTCCATCGACTCCGTGATGCCATCCAGCCATCTCATCCTCTGTTGTCCCCTTCTCCTCCTGCCCCCAATCCCTCCCAGCATCAGAGTCTTTTCCAATGAGTCAGCTCTTCACATGAGGTGGCCAAAGTACTGGAGTTTCAGCTTTAGCATCATTCCTTCCAAAGAAATCCCAGGGCTGATCTCCTTAGAATGGACTGGTTGAATCTCCTTGCAGTCCAAGGGACTCTCAAGAGTCTTCTCCAACACCACAGTTCAAAAGCATCAATTCTTCGGCGCTCAGCCTTCTTCACAGTCCAACTCTCACATCCATACATGACCACAGGAAAAACCATAGCCTTGACTAGACAGACCTTTGTTGGCAAAGTAATGTCTCTGCTTTTGAATATGCTAACTAGGTTGGGCATAACTTTTCTTCCAAGGAGTAAGCGTCTTAATTTCATGGCTGCAGTCACCATCTGCAGTGATTTGGGAGCCCAAAAAAATAAAGTCTGACACTGTTTCCACTGTTTCCCCATCTATTTCCCATGAAGTGATGGGACTGGATGCCATGATCTTCGTTTTCTGAATGTTGAGCTTTAAGCCAACTTTTTCACTCTTCTCTTTCACTTTCATCAAGAGGCTTTTTAGTTCCTCTTCACTTTCTGCCATAAGGGTGGTATCATCTGCATATCTGAGGTTATTGATATTTCTCGTGGCAATCTTGATTCCAGCTTGTGCTTCTTCCAGCGCAGCATTTCTCATGATGTACTCTGCATATAAGTTAAATAAGCAGGGTGACAATATACAGCCTTGATGTACTCCTTTTCCTATTTGGAACCAGTCTGTTGTTCCGTGTCCAGTTCTAACTGTTGCTTCCTGACCTGCATACAGATTTCTCAAGAGGCAGGTTAGGTGGTCTGGTATTCCCATCTCTTTCAGAATTTTCCACAGTTTATTGTGATCCACACAGTCAATAAAGCAGAAATAGATGTTTTTCTGGAACTGTCTTGCTTTTTCCATGATCCAGTAGATGTTGGCAATTTGATCTCTGGTTTCTCTGCCTTTTCTAAAACCAGCTTGAACATCAGGGAGTTCACCGTTCATGTATTGCTGAAGCCTGGCTTGGAGAATTTTGAGCATTATTTTACTAGCATGTGAGATTTGTGCAGTAGTTTGAGCATTCTTTGGCATTGCCTTTCTTTGTGATTGGAATGAAAACTGACCTTTTCCAGTCCTGTGGCCACTGCTGAGTTTTCCAAATTTGCTGGCATATTGAGTGCAACACTTTCACAGCATCATCTTTCAGGATTTGAAACAGCTCAACTGGAATTCCGTCAGCTCCACTAGCTTTGTTTGTAGTGATGCTTTCTAAGGCCCACTTGACTTCACATTCCAGGATGTCTAGCTCTAGATGAGTGATCACAACATCGTGATTATCCAGGTCGTGAAGATTTTTTTTGTACACTTCTGTCTAATCTTGCCACCTCTTCTTAATATCTTCTGCTTCTGTTAGGTCCATATCATTTCTGTCCTTTATCGAGCCCATCTTTGCATGAAATGTTCCCTTTGTATCTCTAATTTTCTTGAAGAGATCTCTAATCTTTCCCATTCTATTGTTTTCCTCTATTTCTTTGCATTGATCGCTGAGGAAGGCTTTCTTATCTCTTCTTGCTATTCTTTGGACCTCTGCATTCAGATGCTTATATCTTTCCTTTTCTCCTTTGTTTTTCGCCTCTCTTCTTTTCACAGCTATTTGTAAGGCCTCCCCAGACAGCCATTTTGCTTTTTTGCATTTCTTTTCCATGGGGATGGTCTTGATCTCTGTCTCTCCTGTACAATGTCACGAACCTCAGTCCATAGTTCATCAGGCACTCTAGCTATCAGATCTAGGCCCTTAAATCTATTTCTCACTTCCACTGTATAATCATAAGGGATTTCATTTAGGTCATACCTGAATGATCTAGTGGTTTTCCCTACTTTCTTCAACTTAAGTCTGAATTTGGTAATAAGGAGTTCATGATCTGAGCCACAGTCAGCTCCTGGTCTTGTTTTTATTGACTGTATAGAGCTTCTCCATCTTTGGCTGCAAAGAGTATAATCAGTCTGATTTCGGTGTTGACCATCTGGTGATGTCCATGTGTAGAGTCTTCTCTTGTGTTGTTGGAAGAGGGTGTTTGCTATGACCAGTGCATTTTCTTGGCAAAACTCTATTAGTCTTTGCCTTCTTTTGTGTAGTTTCTGATAATGATGTGCCTGACCATACTCCTGTGCTTCAGCATCAAGATTCAGTGTCAAAACTCCCAGTGCAAGTACAGAAACAGATAACTCCCAGAGGAGGAAAGCACAGTAGTAAGTACAACAGTTATAGATGCCTTTAAATTAAAAAAAATTAATCTCATTAGATTTTTCTGTTTAGTTCAAGAATGTGTGTTTGAGCATATGCTTGCTTGTGCTTATGTGTGTGCTCAGTCCCCACGGACTATAGCACAACTGCCAGGCTCCTCTGCCCATGGAATTCTCCGGGCAGGAATACTGGAATAGGTAGCCATTTCCTACTCCAGGGGATCTTTCCAGCCCAAGGATTAAGCCCACATCTCTTATGCCTCCTGCACTGGCAGGCAGTTTCTGTACCACTGTGCCACCTGGTTTGAGCATAAAATTCATAGTGTCACTTTGATCTAAATGTGAATGTGAAAGTCGCTCAATCATGTCCAACTCTTTGCAACCCCAGGGACTATACAATTCAAAGAATTCTCCAGGCCAGAATCCTGGAGTGGGTAGCCTTTCCCTTCTCCAGGGGATCTTCCCTATCCAGGGATTGAACCCAGATCTCATGCATTGCAGGCAGGCTGATTACAGGTGGGCTACAAGGATAGTGATCTAAATATGAATAATAGCCAGGTAGCGCTAGTGGGAAAGAATCAACCTGCCAATGCAGGAGAGACCTGGGTTCAATCCCTGGATCGGGAAGATCCCTTAGAGTAAGAAATGGAAACCCACTCCAGGATTCTAGCCTGGGAAATCCAGTGGACAGAGGAGCCTGGTGGCTACAGTCCATGGGGTCGCAAAGAGTCAGACACGACTGAGCGACTTCACATGCATGCACATGAGTAACATAAAACAACTAGAGAACAGGAGCCATTCAGCATTTGGTTGGTATTCGGTAAGGCATCTGTCTACAATGCAGGAGACCCAGGTTCAAGCCCTGAGTTGGGAAGATCCCCTGGAGAAGGAAATGGCAACCCACTCCAGTATTCTTGCCTGGAAAATCCCTTGGACGGAGGAACCTGGTAGGCTGCAGTCCATGGGGTCGCAAAGAGTCGCACACAACTAAGCAACTTCACTTTCACTTTCTTTCTTTATTGTTATAAGACTCCACTGTAGAAAGACTTTGCACTCAGTGTCCACCAAGGCCCGGTAACTACTTAGTAGTTTTTCCAATGGATTCTACACTTTTAGTCAGCAATAGGAGATTGGGGTCCAAAAGCCAGGTGGGCACCTCTGATGTGTGGCTATGTTATTTTGCCACAGGGTCCAATAGGCATCAGAAAGGTTGATGAGACCTATAACTTAAAAAGGCATTGGATTCAGGAGGGCAAGCAAGAGGGTTTCCTGTGTAGCCAGTTGGAGGACCTCCAGGGCCTCCTATAATCAGACCACACTCAGCATACAAGTCTTTTTGGTAATCTGATTGCTGGGTGCTGTCATCAGGATGGCCATGTAGGGGGATATGTGAGTACCAGTGTCTCAACAGTCCCACCAGTCACTGGGCATCTTTTGTATTGTTGGGGTTGAGACCCTGAGCATGACTAAAACTTAGCAATTATTGCCTCTGAAGAGATGCACACTGTTGCTTCCCAGTTTATTCCTGGGAATTTCCTGCGTCATGGGTCCTTTTGCCTTGTCCATAGTAATGTCCTAGACACGTTGCTACACGTGGATCACAATGGCATCCAGTCCTGGTTGGGTAGTACCTTTGCCTGGACCAAGCAGGAGAAAGGCTAATGCTCCATCTGGGAATGAGACTTGCAGCGCATGGCCTTCTGGAAGGACATTAAAGGAGTATTGAAATGTATTACAGAAAAGGCAGACAGATCCTGATCATCTCTGTGGACAGGGATGCCTAAATGGGCATTTACAATATGAATTCCTTCATACCTGTTTCCCTTAGCTTGAGCAAGAGCCTCTATGGCAGTTGCAATGTCAGTTAAGGCCAGTGTCCTGATCTGTACCATAGCGTTACACTGTAGTAAGTAGTCCTGTAGTCCAGTCCAAGCATGCAAGGCCAATTGTATAGGTTTACTTAGTTACTGAATGGAGAGATAATCTCACAGAGATGTTTGGTTCACTTAAACTCATCAAACAGGGCAGACATTCCTCTTCCTCTTCTTAATAGTTGTTCTGACTAGAAGTCTGTAGGCACTGGGAGTCTGGTAGGTTTGCAGTCTTCCATGTGCCCCACTGAAATGACCCTGAGTGCAGCAGTGCTCATCACAGCTTGGGGTTGATGTGAGTTGGAGTTCACGTAGAAAATACGTCTGCACTAATGATGTATTCAGTAGTGGGAGCTATGAAACAGAGGTTTATAATGTCCAAAGAAACCCACACTATGGTCAGGTGTAAGTAAGGGTCAAAAAGCATTACTGTGTTCCTCTAAGCCTGGTGTAGAGTTGTGGAGGTAACAGTCATTGGTAAAGTAGAAACCAAATGGCCTAAGGTATGCAGTCTTTCCCCACTGCCCCTTTGAACTCTGAGTTGGCATACATCATCAGATACCACTGGGGATATAAGGATGATGGTCTCATCCCTAATCATGTTTATTTTGAAAAGTCAAGTATTCTAGGTAAAAATAGGCAGAGCTGTGGAATTCATCTTAGAATCACTGCCAGCGGGGGAGAGCAGAGGGAGCACATTATTAGTACTAAGTATCATCATTATTAGTACTAAGTATCATCACTGTTTTGATTCTTGTGAGGCTGTTTTGGCCTCCATGGTTCACATTCTGGCACAAGATGAGTGGTGGAGAGTCCATCCATCCCTTTCTTGAGCCTCCATTGCTGGGTAACTAGACAGTGTTTCCAGTGGCAGGGAATTCACCATGCCTGGACAGAAGTTTTCAGAAAATGTCAGCCAGGAGAGGAAGGAGATTGTCTCAGGTGTTTGTGTCTTTTCTTCCGCATCCCCTCCCTTGTCCTCCTTGGACACAGTGGCCCCTGTCAGGGAACTCAGAACCAGGGGTTCTGTTGAGACACAACCAGCAAGGTGCCGGTGTCCCACACTAAGTTAACAAGAGTAGCTCCTCTACAGTGGATCTATATAGTAAAAAGAGTAGCTCCTCTACAGTGGAGTCTATATAGTCTCCTCTGATTGCTGGTCAAGTGGAACTGAGAAACCTGGATTCTTTTTCTTTAGACATGATTCTCAAAACCTCAGTATATCATGGAGTATCCATCAGTGTCAGAGATAAGCTGAGAGCAAACAGAAGTCACTGGGTACAACTCAGTCAGCCATGTCTGCAGTGACTAATTGACCCACTGTATTAGTTTTTGATTTTTATTTCCTATATTTCCTTTTTAAAAGATGAATACCTTTATCACTTTTTTCAAGTTCCTTTTCTTCATCTCGTCCTTCCTCCTGCCTTCCTGCTTGCCTGCCTGTAGCATACTATGTATTCTCTGTGAGGCTGTTTCTTGCCTGTTAAGAGTTAAATCCTAGAAATGCTTCCGAGTCAGTTCGTTGGGTCTTCTTCATTCCTTTTATACCTGTTTGTACAACTGTGTGTGCCACATTATATCCCATAGTCTGTATTTTCTTAGTTTACAGGCATTACTTTAGCCTACCAGTCTCCTATGCTTTTATATCTAAGTGGTTTTGACTATTTAGCTGTTAATGAATAATTTGTACGTGTATATTTTCATTGTTTGGTGTTTCAATATGTATTACCTGAAAATATTTGGAAAACTCAGAAAATGAGAGACTAATATAAAACATATTAGAAGTGTAAGAATATTAATGATGTGCTAAAATACCTTCCATGCACCCTTGTTAACATTCTTCCCACAGTTTTCTTGTACAACCTGGCATTTGGTGATGTTCTTATAACTTCATAAACATGAAGTTTTTTGTGAAGTTTTTTTATTTAGTGGGCCAAATTCTCTTTATGCAGCTCAGGATGAAGTACCAGATAGAAATTGTATTCTTGATCATCAAGACTCAGTGTCAAAATCAGAGAGTCAAGTGAAGAAACCAAGCTTGCACAAAGGGGAAGGACTTACTGGTAAGTATAAAAACTATGGAAAACCTTAAATTATTTTATATTAAACTCAGTAGAAGATGTTTTTATTTTGGTTCTGTTATATATTTTTGAACATGTACTTTATAGAAATGTTATACTTCACACTAAAGTGTGACTACCATGAGATATCTAGAGAAAAAAAAGCAGAAATATTGTTAAACTTTGATTGGAATTTCCGTTCTTAAGATTATTTTGTGAGAAGATGAATGCCCCAAGGCCCAATAGTAGGTGAATAAGTGTCTCTCCAAAGTAGAGTGCCTTTTAGTCAGCTCCAGGTAATTATGGATACAGAAGCCCA
Source organism: Oryx dammah (assembly GCF_014754425.2). Classification (NCBI taxonomy): domain Eukaryota; kingdom Metazoa; phylum Chordata; class Mammalia; order Artiodactyla; family Bovidae; genus Oryx; species Oryx dammah. Next base: position 63,214,052 of record NW_024070194.1, read on the forward strand.
ACAGATGCTTCTATGCATGGCAGGAGCATTTTGCCATAGATTCCTTTGCTAAAGCAGTATTTCTGAGATCTGTAAATCAAGCATCTGATGGGTTCTGGAGGCCCTGTTGGAGGGCCTTTAGGCCCTTAGCTGTGTCCTCACTAAAAGGAAGCAGCTTTTCGGGTAACCCCAGAGATCAGAGTCATTAAGAGCTCCACATGGGGAAATGAGAATGCAAGTGGTCAAAGAGTCCCACTATTTTCTGGGCCTGTTTTATTTGTTGGAGTTGAACAGTTGGCAGTCCTATCCTCTGCAATGAGGAGTCATACCCCTTAGAGATCATGCCCAGGAGTTTCACTAGGGTACCAGGTAATTAACTGAGTATACTAATGGCCCAGCCAAGAGCCACTGGTGGTTCCACAGGGCATCTAGTCCTTACTAGTCCTCTCTGTGGGAGCAGGTGCTTCAAAGTCATGACCTGTGCACTGATTACTGATACCTGAGCAATCTGATGGCCATATGAGGGACATTAGTGCTCATGTAGCTAGAATTATGAAACAGTTTACCACAATTACTCATTTGCTCAATCCTGTAATTCTTCTCAAATGGTTTCAGAATAGCTTTGAACATACCACTTGATAAACAAACCAAATTTTAAAAAGATTTCATGACTTGCTGTTATTCTCCTTCCCATTCTCATCTCAATCCCATGTCCAAGAGTGAGGGTTTATGTTAAATACTATATTGAGAAGTTACCACTTCTATTTTGCCTTCAATTGTTTCATTTCATAAGTTTGCTTTCTCTTTACGTTCAATCTTCTTACCCTCATGGGTTTAATTATGTTTTGAAATACATAGAACATGAACCTGCTTCCAAAAGTTAAAAAGCATATAAAGAGCTATGCTTAGAAGCTTATTATTCCTTCCTCAGTCTTTCCTCTCATCTTGTTGGTAACCATATACATTGTTTTGTGATAGGTTTCCTGTGTTTCCTGTATTTTTTCTCTCCATCCTTGTTTTTTCTCATTTCTTTTTTCTTATCCATACTAGTTTCCCTTTTTTTTAGTTTTTTTTTTAAACTTAACATTATTCCTGACGATCCCTTTAAGAAATCCCTTTAAATCAGTATGTAGAGATTCATTTCACTTAGATTATAGCACTGTGTAGAGCTGTACCACAGTATTTACCATAATTCATATTATTCCATAGTGGATAGCATGTACCCTAGTTTACTGAACTAATCTTCTTTGCTTTAAAATGTATATGGTTTTGAATATTTTTCACTTACAAATATTTTGTATTTAATAACCATGTACGTACTCATTTGTATTTTTAGTTCTATGAATTTGTATTAGTCTGAAGTATAAACAGGACTTCCTAGGAGGTGCAGGGGTAAATAATCCACCTGCCAGTGCAGAAGACGTAAGAGACACAGGTTCAAGCTCTGAGTCAAGATCTTCTGGAATTGGAAATGGCTACCTACTCCAGTATCCTTGTCTGAAAATTCCATGGACAGAGGAGCCTGGCAGGCTACAGTCCATGGGGTCCCAAAGAGTTGAACACAACTAAGCAACTGGATATACACACAAAGTATAAATAACCTAGGAAAAATAGAGACTTTATATATGGATGTTTCTATGTATGTATGTATGTATATTATGTTGTTACCGCCTCTTTAAAGTATATTCATTTAAAATGTTCTCACAATTTCGAGTCACATGTTATTTATGGTAATTTACTTATGTGTGCTCAGTCTCTTCAGATGTGTCTGACTCTTTGCGATCCTATGGACTGCAGCCTGCCAGATTCCTCCACCCATGGAATTTCCCAGGCAAGAATACTGGAGTAGGGTGCCATTTCCTTCTCTGGGGGATCTTCCTCACCCAGGGATCGAACCAGCATCTCCTGTATCACAGGCACATTCTTTTCCACTGAGTCACTGGGGAAGTCCCAAAGTGAAAGTAAAAGTTGCTCAGTCATGTCCAACTCTTTGTGACCCCATGGTCTCCAGGTCAGAATACTGGAGTGGGTAGCCATTCCTTTTTCCAGGGATCTTCCCAACCTAGGGATTGAACCCAGTTCTCCCAAATTGCAGCCAGATACTTTACCAGCTGAGCCACCAGGGAAGCACAAGAATACTTGAGTGGGTAGCCTATCCCTTCTCCAATGGAACTTCCCAACCCAGGAATCAAACTGGGGTCTTCTGCATTGCAGGAGGATTCTTTACCAGCTGAGCTGCCAGGGAAACCCAATTTACTTAACTTTATCAAAATGAGAGAAAATTTCACAGTATACTTATTGTAAGTATGAAACCAAGAGATTTTATTGTAGATCTGGTCATAGCAAACACCCTCTTCTAACAACACAAGAGAAGACTCTACACATGGACATCACCAGATGGTCAACACCAAAATCAGATTCATTATATTCTTTGCAGCCAAAGATGGAGAAGCTCTATACAGTCAGCAAAAACAAGACTGGGAGCTGACTGTGGCTCAGATCATGAACTCCTTATTACCAAATTCAGACTGAAACTGAAGAAAGTAGAGAAAACCACTAGACCATTCAAATATGACCTAAGTCAAATCCCTTATGATTATACAGTAAAAGTGAAAAATAGATTTAAGGGACTAGATATGATAGACAGAGTGCCTGATGAACTATGGATGTAGGTTCGTGATATTGTACAGCAGACAGGGATCAAGACCATCCCCAAGAAAAAGAAATGCAAAAAAGCGAAATGGCTGTCTGGGGAGGCCTTACAAATAGCTGTGAAAAGAAGAGAAGCCAAAAGCAAAGGAGAAAAGGAAAGATATACCCATTTGAATGCAGAGTTCCAAAGAATGGCAAGGAGAGAAAGCCTTCCTCAGCGATCAGTGCAAAGAAATAGAGGAAAACAACAGAATGGGAAAGACTAGAGATTTCTTCAAGAAAATCAGAGATACTAAGGGAACATTTCATGTAAAGATGGGATCAACAAAGGACAGAAATGATGTGGACCTAACAGAAGCAGAAGATATTAAGAAGAGGTGGCAAGAATACACAGAACTATACAAAAAAGATCTTCATGACCCAGATAATCATGATGGTATGATCACTCACCTAGAGCCAGACATCCTGGAATGTGAAGTCAAGTGGGCCTTAGAAAGCATCACTATGAACAAAGCTAGTGGAGGTGATGGAATTCCAGTTGAGCTGTTTCAAATACTGAAAGATGATGCTGTGAAAGTGCTGCGCTTAATATGCCAGCAAATTTGGAAAACTCAGCAGTGGCCACAGGACTGGAAAAGGTCAGTTTCCATTCCAATACCAAAGAAAGGCAATGCCAAAGAATGCTCAAACTACCACACAATTGCAGTCATCTCACACACTAGTAAAGTAATGCTCAAAATCCTCCAAGCCAGGCTTCAGTAATATGTGAACCATGAACTTCCAGATGTTCAAGCTGGTTTTAGAAAAGGCAGAGGAACCAGAGATCAAATTGTCAACATCCACTGGATCATGGAAAAAGCAAGAGAGTTTCAGAAAAACATCAATTTCTGCTTTATTGACTATGCCAAAGCCATTGACTGTGTGGATCACAACAGACTGTGGAAAGTACTTCAAGAGATGGGAATACCAGACCACCTGATCTGCCTGTTGAGAAACCTATATGCAGGTCAGGAAGCAAGAGTTAGAACTGGACATGGACCAACAGACTGGTTCCAAATAGGAAAAGGAGTACGTCAAGGCTGTATATTGTCACCCTGCTTATTTAACTTATATGTAGAGTACATCATGAGAAGTACTCGGCTTCATGAAGCACAAGCTGGAATCAAGATTGCTGGGAGGAAATATCAATAACCTCAGATATTCAGATGATACCACCCTTATGGCAGAAAGTGAAGAAAAACTAAAGAACCTCTTGATGGAAGTGAGAGAGTGCTGGGAGCCAGCGTGAGGAATCCCGCCCATGGCAAAGGTCATGAGGAAGGAAGCCTGACAAAACGTAAAGGCATGATCTGGCTTCAGGGGTTCCCCCTAAGTTTTCCTGAACAGATATCTACCCCCCAAAACCAGAGTCTGCCTGCTTTATTACTGTGCTTTTCACTCTTCTGACATTCTCTGGAAAAAAGTTAATTCAGGGCTTCAGGATCCTGCATCAGCTCATACCCCTTTGATGGCTCTCTAACTTGCCTGACAGGTTCCCCCGGACTTTTTGCAGCTTGTGAATTGCTTACAGCCCTGCAACCTTGAGAGGCACAAAGCTTGAAGCATCTTAAAGATACAGAGCCTTTTCTAAAGAGCTAAAAATTATATTGGTGACAGGTTTTCACTGTTGACTCAATGACTGCTGCCAGGCCTCCATATTCTTTATCTTTTAGGCACCTGCGAGGATATCAATCAATGTAATCGGGAGGCAGAAATAGGACTATAGTAGTTTTAATGTTAGCAACACTAGACTTTTGAGTTAATTACTTTTCTCTTTATAAATCACTGTACTCCTTTTCATTGTTATAAATTGTATCTTTGCTCTGTAAGAATGTAACTTTATTTAGTGCTTTCTGAGAGTGGCACCAGACTTTGGGAAGAACAACATTTTTAAGACAAATAAGTCTTCTGGTTGACAAACCTTATCAGAAAAGAGCCGTAAAATGTTAATTGGTCTTCTGGCCAGAAGATGATGTAAATCACCTAAGACTTATGTATACAGCTAGGTATGCAGAGAGAATGCCTTGTCTCAATAAGAGTCAGGGCTGCTGACACTGCATAATTTTATATTATCCATTGATCTCTATGTACAAAAAAAGGTATAAAAAAGGCCATTCTGGACAATAGAGGATGGGCCATTCATTGGACTGGTTTCCTCCATGTCTTTACTCTATTTTCTGGCTTAATTCCCATCTGGGGCGCAGAGGCTTGCCATGTCTACTTACTTGCCATGGCTTCTAAGATCCACGAGAGAGGGAGCCCAAGGCAGGGCACCCCCTGCTATTCAAGAGGATGCCGGTGGCCTAACGTAGATGGTGCAAGTTCCTTGTCTTGGAATTTTATTGGTTCTCCACGTAAACCAAGTTATTCAGCATCTTTTCTCCACTAAGTTTTCCTACTACACTATTTCTTCCTAATCTCTCTTTATATTTCTAATTAAATAAATAAGTTTTTCATCGCCTATGCCGTCTCCCCTTTGAATTCCCTGGATCCACTGGGGCAGGACCCTGGCAAGAGAGGAGAGTGAAAAAGTTGGCTTAAAGCTCAACATTCAGAAAACTAAGATCATGGCATCCAATCCCATCACTTCATGTCAAATAGATGGGGAAACAGTGACAGACTTTATTTTGGGGGGCTCCAAAATCACTGCAGATGGTGATTGCAGCCATGAAGTTAAAAGACGCTTGCTCCTTGGAAGAAAAGCTATGACCAACCTAGTTAGCATATTCAAAAGCAGAGACATCACTTTGCCAACAAAGGTCCATCTAGTCAAGCCTATGGTTTTTCCAGTAGTCATGTATGGATGTGAGATTTGGACTACAGAGAAAGCTGAGTGCTGAAGAATTGATGCTTTTGAACTGTGGTGTTGAAGAAAACTCTTGAGAGTCCCTTGGACTGCAAGGAGGTCCAACCAGTCCATCCTAAAGGAGATCAGTCCTGAGTGTTCATTGGAAGGACTGATGTTGAAGCTGAAACCCCAATACTTTGGCCACCTGATGCAAAGAGCTGATTCATTAGGAAAGACCCTGATCCTGGGAAAGATTGAAGGTGGGAGGAGAAGGAGATGACAGAGGATGAGATGGTTGGATGGCATCACCGACTCAATGGAGATAAGTTTGGGTAAACTCCGGGAGTTGGTGATAGACAGGGAGGCCTGGCATGCTGCAGTCCATGGGGTTGCAGAGTCAGACACGACTGAGTAACTGAACTGAATTGATGTGTCTATGAAGGAATTTAATGAATCTATTTTGTGCAGCTCCTGATGATGTGCCTGACAATACTCCTGTGCTTCAGCATCAAGATTCAGTGTCAAAACTCCCAATGCAAGTACAGAAACAGATAACTTCCAGAGAAGGAAAACACTGTAGTAAGTACAACAGTTATAGATGCCTTAAAAAAATTTTTTTAATTAATCTTACTGATCTTTTTTCTTTAGTTCATGTATATGTGTTTGTGCACATATAGCAATTTTGCACTTCAAATGTGAATAATATAAAAAATTAGAGAACTGGAACCATTTAACACTTGGCTGATATGTCTTGTTATAAGGCTGCATTGTAGAAACACTTCTTGCTTGGTGACCCTCCAAGGCCCAGTAACTGCTCAGTAGTCTTTCAAAGAGATTCTGTACTTTCACCCACCAATAAGAGATGAGGGGTCCATAAGCTGGGTGGATACCTCAGATGTGTGGCTTTGTTCTTTTGTCACAGGCTCCAATAGGCATCAGAAAGACCTGTAACTTAAAAGGCAGTGGATTCAAGGGGTCAAGGAAAAGGTTTTCCTGTGTAGCCATTTAAAGGGTCTCCAGGCCCTAGTCAGCGTACAGGTCTTTTTGATAACCTGATTGCTGGGTGCTGTCATCAAGATGGCCATGTAGGGAGATGTGTGAGTACCAGTGTCTGAACAGTCCCACCAGTCATTGGGGATCCTTTATATTTGTAAAGGCTGAGATCCTGAGTGTCACTAAAACTCAGGCAGTTATTGCCTCCAGAGAGAGTCCTACCCTCCCTTCCCAGTCAGGAACTTCCCATGAGTCTTGGGTCCTTGTTTCTTGTCCCGGTAATATCCTAGACATGTTGCTACATATGGGTCAAAATGGCATCCAGTGCTGATTGGGTAGTACCCTTGTTTCGACCAACTAGGAGACATTCCTTAATCTTCAGAAGGCTAGTCCTCCAACTGGGAGTGAGATTTCCTGGTCATGGCCTTGTGGACGGACATTAGAGGAGTATTGAAAAGTATTACACAAAAGGCAAGCAGATCCTGATCACCTGTGTGGGCAGGGATGCTGAAAAGGGCATTTGCAATAACAATTGATTCGGACCTATTTTTTTGAACTTGGGCAAGAGCCTCTGTGACAGTCGCAGTGTCATCAGGTAATGGTGTTTCCAAACATCATTGTACTATACTGTTGAGTGACTGAGGATTGAGTTTCCAAGTACCCACGGCCTTTTGGGAAGCTCAGATAATGAACCTGGGCTTCCTAAGCACAGCAATAGTGGCAGTTTTCTTGTTGTTTTTGTTTGTTTTTAATTGCTGAGCCTGTTAACACTCTTTTTGAGGAAAAAACTTCCAGCTGGTAGTTTGGTAGGTTTGCTATCTTCCATATGTCCCACTTAAATTTTCTCAACTACAGTAATTTTGTTTATGGCTTGAATTAGATGCTGTCAGATATGCATATCAACAATATATCTCTAATAATAATCCATTCAGTAGTAGTGCCACAATAATGATATGTTATATCTGTAGTCAAGCTTGGGTAGGGGTCTTGGTGGTGGTGGCTTCTGACAGAAAATCAGAGCCTTATCCATTTCTCCTCATTCTCAACGCAGGGATTTTGGGGGTCATAGTCAGCTGTGCATCATTATCCCAAAAGTCCAAAATATGCAGTTCTTCCCCATTGTACTTTGAACTTTGACCCTTTTACAGGACCTCATTTCCTCACTTTGAGCATAGAACATTTCATAGTCTTGTTTTTGTTTTTTTTTTTTAATCTAAAATGTTTAGGTAAAAATTGGTAGGACTCTATGATTCATTTTAGAATATCCTGGGCGAAGAAGGAACAGTGCTTCTATTAGTTGTAGGAATCATTACCAGGCAGACCTTAGGAAGGGTTGCCATTTGGCCTCTAAAGGACCCCATGGACTGTAGCATGCCAGGCTTCCCTGTCCTTCACCATCTCCCAGAGCTTGAAAGGACGAGTTATGAGTTTCTAAGTGGAGAACCCACTGATCTCTTCTTTTGCGCTCCCAGTGTTTAACAATAAGACCCAGAGGTTTATTTGGAAAAGCCCTACCAGATCCTCCTACATGTGCCAGTTACCATTTTAATGTCACCTTCTGTGATGATCTCTCTCTTATTTTGGCAGTAGTTACATTTAGCCTGCCCAGGAATTTGTCAGTTAACATCTGGATTATGTCACTGACAAATGGATCTAACTTTCCGAGGAGGTTTATTTGAGCTAGACAACCAGCAGGAATGGCACTAATTAACCTAGAGTCTTGTTATTAATAACAATCTTATTATCTATCACTGTCACTCTCTCCTTGTAGAATCTGGGGACCACCAGTGTAGTTTGCAGGGATGCTGTCCTCTCAAAGCTTGGTCTAAACATGTGTTTTGGTCATAGGGAGCCCATCACTGTTGGGCCAAAGCTGTCAGAGCCCAAATAGTTCCCAGATGAGAAAGAAGGATGTGGATGTTCCTCTTAGCCTCCTTGATCAAATTTTCTGCTTTCAGGACACTCTTAAACAGGTCCACCCACACAGTAACACTGTTCTTGCTAACTTTAAGAAAATTACCTCCTTGAAATCAGTTCATTCCATACTTTGCTTGCTTGAAAATTTTATGAATTAGTAAAATTATCAGACTAGAAGTGGAAAGTGTTGAAGAAAAAAAAAAGTAGGGTAAAAAAGATTCCTACTTCATCATGCAAGTGAACAACCCAAGTCTCTGAGGTCTCTTTATATCATGGACAATGCAATCTCAAAGCGTTCTATATTCATTTAATTCAATCATGAGTCTCAGTAACTTGCTGTATTGTAGGCTGTCCATTGTTGCTGGTGCTGTGTGCTGTGCCTAGATGCTCAGTCATGTCCTACTCTTTGCAACCCCATGGACTGTAGCCCGCCAGAATGGGGACCTCATTACAGTTGACAACAATCGTTGGGTGCAACTGAGCTTGCAGAGGATGTGACAATTTTAAGTACTGTCATCAGAGGACAAGGAGTACCCAGGGATTGCTTCCATAAATTTCCCAGAGTCCCTCTATTAGACCATTAATTCCACCAGGCATTTTGGCAGGGATTCTGGGGCTAAAGAGAAGGACCATCATTACCCCTCTAGCCCAGGAAGCTTGCATAAACAATTTGCTAGCCCTCTCCAAGAGTGCCCCCAGGAGTTCCTAATGTAGCACTTCTTGAGACTCATAGCTGTTGCTAGCAAAGTGCATTGTTGGACCTTCAGACTCTTCAATTGACCAGCTAGTACTCCCCAGCAGGCCTTGTAGTCCTCTCTAGTATCTCCCCAAAACCCTGGGGGATCTTCATGCTTTTTACTTTTCCAGAAAGACATTTTGCTTAATTGGGCCACCCTGCTTGCCACCATTTGTCACTGAGAAGAGAGCTATCAGTTGTGAAGGTGATCTGTAAAGACAATGAACCAAACTGAAAGTAAAAAGCCTTTATTCACTTACTGCAATAATTAATTAGGAGTCTGAACATGAAAGGGCACGAGCTCTACCGGTGTTCCCACCACTCTTTCTTTTTCCCATGACATCTGACAAGCATTTGATGTATTGATAATAGGGGAGGGGATGTCTCATTCTGAGTACAGATATTTACACCACATCACATCACCTGTACACAATGTATACTACGATTTATATACACATATCATCATATACTATAATGGGCACTATGTTACTTTTTCATTTTATTGAGATATATTTGACATATATCATTGTATAAGTTTAAGATATACAGCATAATGATTTGATTTACATATATTGTGGAAGGTACTATACTATTGTTTGAACACTCAGATGATTTTGAATATCTTGTGATTACAAATAATGCAATAATGACCAACCTTATGCACAAGTATTTTCATTGGTTGGTCTGTACATATATATTATCCTAAAGCATGAATAATTTATGAACATTAGAATCTAATATAAACATATTGATACTTGAGAATATTTATAAAACAAAGAGACAGCTTCAATAAATATCCATTAAAAAATTCTGTAAATTTTCATATCAGATCTAGTGTTATGATAATTTACTTAGGACTTTATGCAAATGAAAGAAAATGTTTCTGAGTTTAAAATCTAGAATTTTTACAGTCGTAATTTTTCCTATTAAGAGACTTAATTTATCTCCTTATTTAGCTCCTGATAAAGTGCCAGGTGGAAATCTTATACTTGAACATGAAGATTCAGAGTTAAAAAAACAAGCACAAGTAAAGAAACAAAGAACTTCCATAGGAGAAAGACTCAAGAGTAAGTATGATAATTAGCAATAATTTTATATAGTTTTAAGTTAAATATGTCAGAAGAGCTTTATTTGGTTCATAAATATGTGTTTGAACAAATATTTTGTAGAAATTTAAAACTTTGACATAAAATATGATAACCCTGACAAAATTATAGAACAAAAGCAAATGTATTATATGTTTTGGTTGCAATTCCTTATCCTAGGATTATTACATGACCAAGGTCATGCTCTTATTATTCACCAACACCAATAATAGACCTCATAAAGAATATGTACTTTCTAGCCAGCTCTGGCAGATTATGGACTCAAAGCCCAGTGAGTGGCTTTGATGTGTGGTAGTGGCCATAGATTGCCATAGGCAAAGAGAGATGTTACTAAGGTCTCTAACCGAAACAGCGCTTGGAAATCAGAGGGCTTCACGAAAAGGGCATGTGGGGCAGTCAGCTGAAGGGCTGCCAGCAGGTCCTGCCCATCAAGGCCCCAAGCAAACACTGGTCTTTGTGGGAACCTGATGGATGCTAGGTGATCCTGTGAGAGTGAGGCTATGTCTGTGTAGTCCCACCGCTTACTCTGATGATTTTTATTTCAGAGGCAGAGAGGGTCAAAAGCATGACAGTCATTTTCTCTGGACTATGCCCCTTACAAATCATGCTCAGGAATTTTACTTAAGTTTTGAGTCCTTGTACCTTGTTAATAATGGCCTAACTGTACCCTACTTGTAAGCAAATAGAGCATCCTGTTCTTTTGGGGTAGTTCTCTTGTCTAGGATGATTTCATTGAAAGAGTGGAAGGCTAGTGCTCCCTCCAGGAGCAGGACTTTTCCCAAGTCTTAACCTATGCATTGATTAGATAGAGAATTTAGGGAGTCTCATAGGAAGATCTTGATGGTGCACTATAACCCATACTGCATACATCAGACTAATCCTATCATCCAGTGGAGAGTGATGCTGAGAAGGGCATCGGTGAGGTCAGCTGCAGTGTACCAAGATTCTTTATCTTGAATGCTGTCTTCTATAAGTGTCACAATGGCAGGTACCACTGGTGCCAGAGACAGCTCTAATGCTTTGTGTTCAGTTGAATTTAGTCCCTCAATCATGTCCGACTCTTTGCAACCCCATGATATGCAGCACGCCAGGCCTCCCTGTCTGTCACCAACTCCTGGAGTATACCCAAACTCATCATCAAGTCGGTGATGCCATCCAGCCATCTCATCCTCTGCTGTCCCCGTCTCCTCCTGCCCCCAATCCCTCCCAGGATCAGACTCTTTTTCCAATGAGTCAACTCTTCGCATGAGGTGGCCAAAGTATTGGAGTTTCAGCTTCAGCATCAGTCCTTCCAAAGAACACCCAGGACTGATCTCCTTTAGGATGGACTGGTTGGACATCCTTGCAGTCCAAGGGACTCTCAAGAGTCTTCTCCAACACCACAGTTCAAAAGTATCAATTCTTCAGCGCTCAGCTTTCTTCACAGTCCAACTCTCGCATCCATACATGACCACTGGAAAAACCATAGCCTTGACTAGACAGACTTTTGTTGGCAAAGTAATGTCTCTGCTTTTTAATATGCTAACTAGGTTGGTCATAACTTTCCTTCCAAGGAGTAAGCGTCTTTTAATTTCATGGCTGCAGTCACCATCTGCAGTGATTTGGGAGCCCAAAAAAATAAAGTCTGACACTGTTTCCACTGTTTCCCCATCTATTTCCCATGAAGTGATGGGACCAGATGCCATGATCTTCGTTTTCTGAATGTTGAGCTTTAAGCCAACTTTTGCACTCTTCTCTTTCACTTTCATCAAGAGGCTTTTTAGCCCCTCTTCACTTTCTGCCCCAAGGGTAGTGTCATCTACATATCTGAGGTTATTGATATTTCTCCTGGCAATCTTGATTCCAGCTTGTGCTTCTTCCAGCCCAGCGTTTCTCATGATATACTCTGCATAAAAGTTAAATAAGCAGGGTGACAATATACAGCCTTGACGTACTCCTTTTCCTATTTGGAACCAGTCTGTTTTTTCATGTCCAGTTCTAACTCTTGCTTCCTGACCTGCATATAGGTTTCTCAAGAGGCAGGTCAGATGGTCTGGGATTTCCATCTCTTTCAGAATTTTCCACAGTTTACTGTGATCCACACAGTCAAAGGCTTTGGCATAGTCAATAAAGCAGAAATAGATGTTTTTCTGGAATTCTCTTGCTTTTTTGATGATCCAGCAGATATTGGCAATTTGATCTCTGGTTCCTCTGCCTTTTCTAAAACCAGCTTGAACATCTGGAAGTTCATGGTTCATGTATTGCTAAAGCCTGGCTTGGAGAATTTTGAGCATTACTTTACTAGCGTGTGAGATGACTGCAATTGTGTGGTAGTATGAGCATTCTTAGGGATTGCCTTTCTTTGGGATTGGAATGAATACTGACCTTTTCCAGTCCTGTGGCCACTGCTGAGTTTTCCAAATTTGCTGGCATATTGAGTGCAGTACTTTCACAGCATCATCTTTCAGGATTAGAAATAGCTCAACTGAAATTCCATCACCTCCACTAGCTTTGTTCGTAGTGATGCTTCCTAAGGCCCACTTGACTTCACATTCCAGGATGTCTGGCTCTAGGTGAGTGATCACACCATCGTGATTATCTTGATCATGAAGATCTTTTTTGTACAGTTCTTCTGTGTATTCTTGTCACCTCTTCTTAATATCTTCTGCTTCTGTTAGGTCCATACCTAACAGAATGGACTGTTTCTGTCCTTTATCGAGCCCATCTTTACGTGAAATGTTCCTTTGGTATCTCTAATTTTCTTGAAGAGATCTCTAGTCTTTCCCATTCTGTTGTTTTCCTCTATTTCTTTGCATTGATTGCTGAGGAAGTCTTTCTTATCTCCCCTTAACGTACTCCATTAAAATACCCTAAACTCAGTAAATCTCACGGTGGGGGCATGGTGGGGGTTGTGCTAGTTGATATAAAAAGTACGTTTCTACCAATAACATATTCTTTAGTAGAAACCGCAATATTTGAGGTTTGTAGAGGCCCAAAGTGTATTTACTCATAGTTGTGTCTGGAAAAGAGTTGTGGTGGTGAGATAAAACTATACAGAATTATCTGTTTCCTCCTCATCCTTCTATAATGGGTAGGGGAATCAAAGAAATTTGTTCACCAGTATCCAAAAGGCCCAAGAAATGCTATTTTTCCCCTCCTTACTTGGACCTTTGTAAGGGTATGTCCTCAGGTCCCCACTGGAGATATAGAGACCTTGTCTAATGTGTAGTTATGTTTATTTATGAAAGCTTAGAGGTCTGAGTGAAAGTAGGATGCATCTGTATTGATGGATCTTACAGGTGCCATTGTTACTAAATTAAACAAAATTACCTCCTCCATCAGTGAATCAAACCACCCAATATTCATAGTATTTTAACTTGGATCCATACGCCTTAGTTTTTATACACATGTACATATATTCATAGACACATACGTGTGCATGTGCACATAAATATGCATATGTTCATGCATACTTATATTCAAGAAATCATGAGGACTCTCAGACTCCTTTAGTTTTGGTCTCTCAGGTCTGCTTGCCTTCCTTCATTTCGTGTGTGTTTTTTCCATGGTCTTAAACCTGACTCTTACATCAACAGATCTATATATTTGCTCCAGTCCTGCAGTGCTTCCACCCCTGTTACAGAATTACTTAGCATGTACCACTACCAACAAAAAAAGAGAAAAGCCTACTGAAAATATTTAGTGATTTGGTTTCTGTCTATCCGCATACTCTTGCCCAAGATTGAGGGTATGTTTCAAACACTGTATTTATGACTAATTGGGATCATTGTTGGTTTTTTAACCCTTTATTAGGTTCACTTCTAGAGAAGGCAATGGCACCCCACTCCAGTACTCTTGCCTGGAAAATCCCATGGATGGAGGATCCTGGTGGAGTGCAGTCCATGGGATCGCTAAGAGTCAGACACGACTGAGCGACTTCACTTTCACTTTCCACTTTCATGCATTGGAGAAGGAAATGGCAACCCACTCCAGTGTTCTTGCCTGGAGAATCCCAGGGACAGGGGAGCCTGGCGGGCTGCCGTCTATGGGGTCGCACAGAGTCAGACACAACTGAAGCGACTTAGCAGCAGCAGCAGCAGGTTCATTTCATTTGCTTTCAGTTTTCATTTGCTTTCAGTTTCCATTCATCTTCTTATCCTTATTGATTTAGTTCTATTTTTGAAACATATGCAACATATTGACCTACTTACCAAAGGTATACTTAAGAGCATCATTTCTTTCCAGTGCATCCCTGTGCATTCCCCAGTCCTCTCTCTCTCCCTTTCTTCTTATGCTTATCTTTTCTGTGCTTCATCTTGTAAAGTCAATATCTATTTTTTCGTTTTTCTGGTTACTTCTTTCTGAACCAAAATTTAGCATACTACATACCCTTTAAAAATTTTTTCCACTTAACATTATCTCCTAGAAATCCCTCCATGTAGTTTATAAAAATCTTTTATTATTTTTACATAAGTATATAAAATAGTACCACATTATATACCACAGTTTATACTATACCATAATTAATTGTATATGCCTTGGTTTATTCAACCAATAAGGGGCTTCCCAGGTGGCGCTAGTGGTATAGAACCTGCCTGCCAGTGCAGAAGACATAAAAGCTGCAGGTTCAGTCCCTGGGTTGGGAAGATCCCCTGGAGGAGGACATGGCAACCACCTCCAGTATTCTTACCTGGAGAATCCCCATGGACAGAGGAGCCTAGTGGGTACAGTCCATAGGGTTGCAAAGAATCAGACACAACTGAAGTGAATTAGTACAGCATTTAACCAATATCTTGTTCTTGAACATTAGCTGTTCAGGAAATAAAATATCTTGCAATTACAGATAATACTATAATGAATAACTTTTTGCATATGTATTTTTATTGTTTCATCTGCTATTGTCTATTTACCTAGTGTATACATGCCCCCAAAGTAGAGATTAATATGAAATATATTTGATGCCTCAGAATATCTTTAAATTAATGAGACATTTTCAGTAGCATCCATTAAAAATTTTCTTATTTGCATGTAAGATCATTATGAACATTTACTGATAACTTTAAAAATGAAAGAAAATTCCACTGTACACTTGCTGTAAATTTGAAATCTAGAGATTTTATGATAGATCTGTTTTTCCATTTAATGAACTAAATGCATCTCTTTACATAGCTCGTATTGGAGTACCAGATGAAAATCTTACGGTTTTTAATCAATATCCAGTGTCAAAACTCCAAACGCAAGTAGAGAAACAAATAAATTACAGAAGGGAAAGGAGTCAAAGTAAGCATAATAATTATGGTAACTTTTAAATTATTTTAATCTCATTAGAAAATCTTTTTTCTTTGGTTGATGAATATGCATTTGAGTGTATATTTTATAGAAGTAAAAATAAATGACCTAAACTGTGAATACCCAGAGATAACTAGAGAACAAGATCCAAAGTGTTAATACCTTTGGACTGTAATTTCTTTGTCATAAGATTATTTCACAGCCATAAAGCATGCACTCAGTATCCACTAAGTTCAGTAACTGTCCAATCATATCTCAAATTGTGTATACCTTTTAGCTGACTCTGGGAGATTACAGGTTCCAGGAAATTCTGCCCAGTGGGCACTTCTGACCAGTAGCAGTGTCATTCTGCCTAGGCTCCAAATGATAAACAGAAGTTTTTGAGATCTGTAACTAAAACAGCAAATAGAAATCAGAGAGGCTTAGGGGAAGGGCAGCCTGGAGGCTTAATGGAGACCCCCACCAGGATATTCTGTTAGTTGGGCCACACAAAGGTGGGGTCTTCTTGGTGACCTCATAGGTGGGTGCCATCAAGTTCCCTGTTTGGAAAGTGCCAATACCAGAAAAGTACCACTGATTGTTGGAACTCTCTTTATTTGGAGAAGTTGAGAGGACCAGATATTGTCAGTCGTTTTCTCTGGATAGGATGTTGTTGCTTTTTCCATATAGTGATGGGTCATGGTGCCTCATCTACAGTAATGGCTCATCATGTTGCCTCATGTGAGTCCACAGGATGACCCGTCGCCATTGGGTAGTGCCCTTGTCTGGGACCACCAGGAAGACGTCTTCAACATAGTGGAAGGCTAGTGTTCCTTCCAGTAGCTTGAATTTTTCTAGGTCTTATCATATCTAATGACAGATAGTAGGGGAATTTAGGTAGACTTTTGGATGGATATTAGTGGTATATTGCAACCCATTACACACAAAATGAAACTGATCCTGATTGTCCACATTGACAGTGATGCTGAAAAGGAAGTTTGAGATGGCAGTTGTTGTGTACCAAGTTTTTTATCTTGGGCAGTAGCCTCTGTGACAGTGTCAAAGTCAGGTACTGCCAGTGCTCAGAGTTTTACTACAATGTTGAGCTGCCAACAGCCATCGAGACTCCACGCTCCTAAGGCCATGTGCACAGGTTAGATGAGGCTATTGAGCGAGAATTAGTCTCACGAAGGACCTTGTTATTCTTGAACTCGGCAATGAAGGCGTTGCTTTTTGCTTTTTTATTCTAGGCAGTTGCTGCTGTTTTTGAGAAACAACAGCACTAGGGGCTGCTAGTCCAGGAGGTTTATGGTCTTCCATATGCCCATTAAAATGGTGCCAGCTGGAGCAGTTTTCTTCAAGGCTTATGGGCAAGTGTGAGCAGGTGTTCACTTAGGCAGCACATCTATATTACTCATAAATTCAATAGTGAATGCCCTAAGAAGTTTTTGTTGGGGTTTGGAGTTGACCAAAGAGACCCATCTGTAGCTGGATCTAGGTAAGTGTCCCACTAGTAATGACCTCAGATCCAGGGTCATAGCCACCTCTGTACTGGTATCCCAAAGTCCCAGAAATGTAACTCTTCCCTACCTCCACATTCAACTCTGACCTTGGGATACAACCTCTGGTCCCTACTGGAGATCCTGAGATCTGATCTGCAGTTTTGTTAGAGGGGCGCACCTATTCATCTCCATATTCACAGGGAGAGCCAGAGGGAATAATTTCAATTCATCATAGAAGTTGTTAAACATGCAGACTCTAATGAGGCTGTGTTTTGTGGCCCTTATGTCCTAATACCTGGCCATCTACCTCCTCTTTGAGTATCCATACTCAGAGCTTCTCTAGAAGCATCATCCAGGAGAATGTGCATGGTTACCATTTTATATTGCTGTCTCAGCCAGTCTTTACCATTTGAGCAGAAAGGTGTTTTCTCTGTGTCTAAAAGTAGGTCAGTTAAGTTCTGGATTTTGTTGCAGAACATTATCACCTGACCTTATAAGGAGCTTTGGTTTAGCTCAATAACCAGCAGGAATAGCAGAAGTAAATCTAGAAAACTGGCCTGGTTAACAAGCTTATCTGCCATTCTTATTCATTATTATAGCATGGTTAACAGGGCTGCTATAGACTCTGCAGTGGTGGGCCAAACATGATTTTAGTGACAGGTTCAGACTGAAAGCTGCCAGAGCGTAAATAATACCCAACCGAGAAAGGAAAGGGTCTCCGTGTTTGCCTGTCCTCTTCCCTCTTTCTCCCTCCACCTTGAGCAAACTTCCTGCTTTCAGGGCACACTTAAGAAGGGGTTTTATAGTGATGCAGCCCACAAAGTACCACAGTGCCTCCCTGAGTTTGATTACTTCTTTCATCAAGCAAGTGAACAACTTAAGTCTCTAAGGCCTCTTTACATCACATACAGAGCAGTCCCAGAGTTCTGTATTCACTTAATTCAATCATGAGTCTCAGTTTTAGTCTGTCCATCATTGTCTGGGACCTCATTAAAAATAACAACAGTATTGCATAAGAACCTAGAATGTTACGTCCATGAATCAAGGTAAATTGGAAGTGGTCAAACAGGAGATGGCAAGAGTAAACTTTGACATTTTAGGAATCAGTGAACTAAAACGGATAGAAATGGGTGAATTTAATTCAGATGACCATTATATTTACTACTGTGGGCAAGAATCCCTTAGAAGAAATGGAATAGCCCTCATAGTCAACAAAAGTGCCTGAAATGCAATACTTGGATGAAATCTGGAAAACAACAGAATGATCTCTGTTCATTTCCAAGGCAAACCATTTAATATCACAGTAATGCAACCACTAATGCCGAAGAATCTGAGGTTGAATTGTTCTATGAAGACCTACAAGACCTTCTAGAACTAACACACACAAAAAAAAGATGTCCTTTTCATCATAGGGGACTGGAATGCAAAAGTAGGAAGTCAACAGATACTTAAAATAAAGAGCAAGTTTAGCCTTGGAGTACAAAATGAAGCAGGGCAAAAGCTAACAGACTATTGCCAAGAGAACACACTGGTCATAGAAAACATCCTCTTCCAACAACACAAGAGACTACTCTACACATGACATCACCAGATGGTCAATAACCAAAATTAGGTTGATTACATTCTTTGCAGCCAAAGATGCAGAAGCTCTATACAGTCAGCAGAAACTCTATACAGTCAGCAAAAATAACACATGGAGGTGACTGTGGCCCAGATCATGAACTCCTTAGTGCAAATTACAGACTTAAATTGAAGAAAGTGGGGAAAACCATTAGGCCATTCAGGTATCAACAAAAGCAAATCCCTTATGATTATACAGTGAAAGAGAGAAATAGATTGAAGGGATTAGATCTGATAGATAGAGTGCCTGAAGAACTGTGGACTGAGATTCATAACATTATACAGGAGGTGGTCATCAAAACCGTCCCAAAGAAAAAGAAATGCAAGAAGGCAAAATGGTTGCCTGAGGAGGTCTTACAAATAGCTAAGAAAAGAAGAGAAGTAAAAGGCAAAGGATAAAAGGAAAGATATACTCATCTGAATGCAGAGTTCCAGAAAATAGCAAGGAGAGATAAGAAAGCCTTCCTTAGTGAACAATGCAAAGAAATAGAGGAAAACAACAGAATGGGAAAGACTGGAAATCTCTTCAAGATAATTAGAGATACCAAGGGAATATTTCATACACAGATGGGCACAATAAAGGACACAAACAGTACAGACCTAACAGAAGCAGAATATATTAGGAAGAGGTGGCAACAATACACAGAAGAATTATACAAAAAAAGATCTTCACGACCCAGATAATCACAATGGTGTGATCACTCACATAGAGCCAGACATCCTGGAATGTGAAGGCAAGTGGGCCTTAGAAAGCATCAATACAAACAAAGCTAGTGAAGATGATGGGATTCCAGCTGAGCTATTGAAAATCCTAAAATAATGCTGTGAAAGTGCTGCACTCTATATGCCAGCAAACTGGGAAACTCAGCAGTGGCCAGAGGACTAGAAAAGGTCAGTTTTCATTCCAATCCCAAAGAAAGGCAATGCCAAAGAATTTTCAAGCTACCGCACAGTTGCCCTGATTTTACATTCTAGCAAAGAAATGCTCAAAATCTCCAAGCTAGGCTTCAGCAGTATGTGAACTGAGAACTTGCAGATGTACAATGTAGGTTTAGAAAAGGCAGAGGAACCAGAGATTAAATTGCCAACATCCTCTGGGTCATAGAAAAAGCAAGAAAATTCCAGAAAAACATCTGCTTCATTGACTACGCCAAAGCCTTTGACTGTGTAGATCACAGCAAACTGTGGAAAATTCTTAAAGAGATGGGAATACCAGACCACCTTACCTGCTCCTGAGAAACCTGTATGTAGGTCAAGAAACAGCAGTTAGAACCAGACACTGAACAACGGACTGGTTCCAAATTGGGAAAGGAGTACATCAAGGCAATGTATTGTCACCTTGCTTATTTAACTTACATGCAGGGTACATCATGCAAAATTCCAGGCTGCATGAAGCACAAGCTGGAATCAAGATTTCCGGGAGAAATACAAATAACCTGAGACATGCAGATGACACCACCCTTATGTCAGAAGGCAAAGAGGAACTAAAGTGTCTCTTGATGAAGGGGAAAGATGAGAGTGAAAAATATGGCTTAAAACTCAACATTCAAAAAATGAAGATCATGGCATCTGGTCCCATCACTTCGTGGTAGATAGATGGGGAAACAGTGGAAACAGTGACTGACTTTATTTTCTTGGGCTCCAAAATCACTGCAGATGGTAACTGCAGTCATGAAATTAAAAGATGCTTGCTCCTTGGAAGAGAAGCTATGACAAACCTAGATAGCATATTAAAAAGCAGAGACATTACTTTGCTGACAAAGGTCCATCTAATCAAAGCTATGCTTTTTCCAGTAGTAATGTATGGATGTGAGAGTTGGACCATAAAGAAGGCTGAGCACCAAAGACTTGATGCTTTTGAACTGTGGTGTTGGAGAAGACTCTTGAGAGTCCCTTGGGCTTCAAGGAAATCAAACCAATCTTAAATAGGAAATCAATCCTGAATGTTCATTGGAAGAACTGATGCTGAAGCTGAAGCTCCAGTGCTTTGGCCACCTGATGTGAAAAGCTGATTCCTTAGAAAAGACCTGATGCTGGGAAAGATTGAAGGCAGGAGGAGAAGGGAACAACAGAGGATGAGATGGTTGGATGGCATCACTGACTCAATGGACATGAGTTTGAGCAAACTCCGGGAGATGGTGAAGGACAGGAAAGCCTGGCATGCTGCAGTCCATGGGGTCACAAATTGGACACTACTGAAAACTGAACAGCAAGTCCTCTCCAAGAGTGCTCCTGGGTATTCTTGATGTAGCACTTCCTGAGGCTCATTGCTATGGCTAGCACAGTGCATTGTTGGACCCTCAAACTCTTGCAGTTGACCAGCTAGTACTCCCCAACAAGCCTTGTAGTCTTGTCTGGCATTTCCCCAAAATGCCCAGGTGGATCTTCATGCTTTTTACTTTTCCAGAAAGACATTGTACTTAATTGGGCCACCCTGCCTGCCATTATTTGTCACTGAAAAGAGAGCTATCAGTTGTGAAGGTAGTTAGTGAACCAAAACTGAAAGTAAAGACAGTGAACCAAACTGAAAGTAAAAAGTCTTTATTCACTTACTGCAATAGTATTAGTAAGAGTCTAAACATGAAAGGGCAGGAGCTCTACCAGTGTCCCCACCACTTTCATTTTCCCATGCCATGACATCTGGCAAGCATCTGATGTATTGATAATAAGGGAAGTGAATGTCCCTCTCTATGTTCAGATATTTATATACTATATATAGTATGTATGTGTGTGTATATGTATATACATACAGAATTATCTACCATTGTAGCATATTTACATTATACCAATACCATACTTGTGGTATACATAATCACTTTAGTCAACCAATCTCCTATGCTTGAACATTTAGATGGCTGTGTTTTATAATTAATGAATGACTTTCTACACAGGCATTTTCATTGTTTGGTCTATTATTATGTATTAACCTAAAGTATAAATAGCTCATGAAATCTGAAGACCAGAATAAAATATACTTGCTGGGGGGTGCAATCCTAAGATAGCAGAGGAATAGGACAGGGAGGCCACTTTCTCCCCCACAAATTTCACTGAAAGAACATTTGAACGCTGAGCAAATTCTACAAAACAACTTCTGAATGCTGGCAGAGGACATCAGGTACCCAGAAAGGCAGCCCATTGTCTTCAAAAGGAGGTAGGACAAAATATAAAAGATACAAAGAGAGACAAAAGAGGTAGGGATGGAGATCCATCCTGGGAAGGGAGTCTTAGGAGAAGTTTCCAAACATCAGGAAACACTCTCATTGGCAGGTCTGTGGGGAGTCTTGGAATCTCAGAGGGCAACAAAACTGGGAGGAAAAATAAATAAATCAATAATTAAACCCCACAGATTACGTGTCTAATGGCAACTCCCAGTGCTCGCATCCACCACCAGCAAGTGGGGGCTGAACAGGGAGGCGCAGGCTGCATTGCTTAGGGTAAGGACTGGGCTAGAATGCCCTAAGGGCAATCTGAGGAACTAACCTGAGATAGCAACCCAAACTGTGGGATAGCCACAGAGAGAGGGAGAGAACTGTCCCACAAAAAGCCCTAACCTAAGGCACTGCCAGGCCCATTCACAGAACAAAGGACTGAGCAAATACCAGAGGAGAGCTAGCAGGCTGCAGACCAGCCCATCCCCTGTCAGAGACAAGCAGGAGGTGGGGGGTTGCAGCCAGAGCCATAAAGGGGCAATCACGGCCCCAGAGAGGCATCCTCTACCACACTGTAAGCAGGCTTCATTGCTACCAAGACTGCTTGGAATTCTAGACTGTTGACATCTGCCAGGAGGGTCACCACCAGAGATCAGCTCCCCAAAAGACACACAGCACACCTGAGAAGGCACGCCCATTTTACACCCAGAAAATCGAGCGGCTGTGACGGGGGAGGCGATAAGACACCCCCCACCCCCCACCCCCCACCCCCCACATGGAGGTGACTGCGCTCGCCAAGCACCTGGTCACCAGAACTGCTCGGACCTGGGAAGGGCACAAAACGCAAGCCCAACTGAGTCTGCGCCTTTGTGGAGTACCCAAGAACCTGAACCTGAGCGGCTTAGACCTGGAAAGTGCACGCAACCCAGGGCCAGCCTCAGACAGTTCCTGGCAGAGGAACCTGGAGCCTGAGCAGTGGAGACCATGAAAGCACACATGCCCTGAGCGGGGGCAAACCCAGTGCAGTAGAAACACTGCGAGCACTCCCCATACACGCCAGTGATATTTGTTTGCAGTGTTCTTCCCTCCCCACAGCAGGACTGAACAAGTGAGCCTAAATAAGTGACCACCTTCACCCCCTGGTGTCAGGGTGGAAATTAGACACTGAGAGACCAGCAAACAGAAGAAGCTAAAATAAACAGAGGGAATGGCTTTGGAAGTGACAGGTGCAACAGATTAAAACCCTGTAGTTAGCACTGACTACGTTGGAAAGGGCCTATAGATCTTGAGAAGTATAAGCTGGATCAAGGAACTATCTAAAACTGAACTGATCCCACGCTGTCCACAACAGCTCCGGAGAAATTCCTAGATATATTTTTTACTTTTATCATTTTTTAAATTTTTTAAACTTTTTTTAAAAGTCCTTTATTACTCCTTTAATTTTCATTTTTATGACCTACTTTAGTTCAGTTCAGTCACTCAGTCACGTCAGACTGTCTGCGACCCCATGAATCACAGCATGCCAGGCTTCCCTGTCCACCACCAACTCCTGGAATTCACTCAAACTCACGGCCATCAAGTCGGTGATACCATCCAACCATCTCATCCACTGTCGTCCCCTTCTCCTCCTGCCCCCAATCCCTCCCAGCATCAAGGTCTTTTCCAATGAGTCAACTCTTCACATGAGGTGGCCAAAGTATGGGAGTTTCACTTTAGCATCAGTCCTTCAAAAGAACACCTAGGACTGATTTCCTTTAGAATGGACTGTTTGGATATCCTTGCAGTCCAAGGGACTCTCAGGAGTCTTCTCCAACGCCACAATTCAAAAGCATCAATTCTTTGTTGCTCAGCTTTCTTCACAGTCCAACTCTCTTATCCATACATGACTACTGGAAAAACCATAACCTTGACTAGACGGACCTTTGTTGGCAAAGTAATGTCTCTGCTTTTGAATATGCTGTCTAGGTTGGTCATAACTTTTCTTCCAAGGAGTAAGCATCTTTGAATTTCATGGCTGCAGTCACCATCTGCGGTGATTTTGGAGCCCCAAAAAATGAAGTCTGACACTGTTTCCACTATTTGCCCATCTATTTGCCATGAAGTGATGGGACCAGATACCATGGTCTTCGTTTTCTGAATGTTGAGCTTTAAGCCAAACCTTTTACTCTCCTCTTTCACTTTCATCAAGAGGGTCTTTAGTTCCTCTTCACTTTCTGCCCTAAGGGTGGCATCATCTGCATATCTGAGGTTATTGATATTTATCCCAACAATCTTGATTCCAGCTTGTGCTTCATCCAGCCCAGCGTTTCTCATGATGTACTTTGCAAAAAAAAAAAAAAGACCCTATTTTTAAAGCAAACTTCATATATATATTTTATGTTTGTGACTTTGTTTTGTATTTTTAATATTGTATTTTTGAGAGTCTAACCTCTACTCTAGATTTTTATTCTTTGCTCTCTGGTATTTGTTATCAACTTTGTACCTTTAAGAACCCAATCTGCAGTACCCATTTTTACTTGGGAGTGTGATTACTGGCTTGATTGCTCTCTCCCCCTGTTGACTCTCCTTTCTCTCCATCAGGTCGGCTCTATCTCCTTCCTCCCCCTTCTCTTCTCTACCCAACTCTGTGAATCTCTTTGTGTGTTCCGGGCTGTGGAGAACACTTAGGGAACTGATTACAGGCTGGATCTGTCTCTCTCCGATTGATTTCCCCTTTTCTCTTCCTGATCACCTCTGTCTCCTTCCTCCCTCTTCTCTTCTCTGTGTAATTCCATGAACATCTCTGAGGGGTCCAGACTGTTGAGAGCACATAGGGAATTGATTACTGGCTAACTTGCTCTCTCCCCTTTTGACTCCCCCTCTTCTCCTCCTGGTCACCTCTATCTCCCTCCTCCCTCTTCTCTTCTCCATGTAACTCTGAGAACATCTTCAGGTGGCCCTCACTGTGGAGAAACTTTTCATCATTAACCTAGATGTTTTATCATAAGTGCTGTATAGATGGAGAAGTCTTGAAGTTACTGTAAGAATAAGACTGAAAACCAGAGGCAGGAGGC
The DNA here is from genome assembly GCF_014754425.2 of Oryx dammah. Taxonomy (NCBI): domain Eukaryota; kingdom Metazoa; phylum Chordata; class Mammalia; order Artiodactyla; family Bovidae; genus Oryx; species Oryx dammah. The sequence continues at coordinate 63,238,833 of NW_024070194.1, forward strand.
TTAAGTCCAAAATCTGAAAACACCAGAGAACTCCTGACTGCAGGGAACATTAATTGATAAGAGCTCATCCAAAAGCCTCCATACCTACACTGAAGCCAGGCACCACCCAAGGGCCCACAAGTTCCAGAGCAAGACATACCACACAAATTCTCCAGCAACACAGGAACATTGCCCTGAGCTTCAATATACAGGCTGTCCAAAGTCACACTAAAACCACTGACATCTCAAAACTCACTACTGGACACTTCATTGCACTCCAGAGAGAAGAAATCCAGCTCCATCCACCAGAACACTGACACAAGCTCCCTAACCAGGAAACCTTGACAAGCTACCTGTCCAATACTACCCACAGCGAGGAACCTCCACAATAAAGAAAAACCACAAACTGTCAAAAGACGGAAAGGCCACCCCAAACACAGCAATCTAAACAATGAAAAGGCAGAGAAATATTCAGCAGTTAAAGGAACAGGATAAATGCCCAACAAACCAAACAAAAGAGAAAGAGGTAAGGAATCTACCTGAAAAAGAATTCAGATAAAGATAGTGAAAATGATCCAAAATCTTGAAAACAAAATGGAGTTACAGATAAATGGCCTTGAGACAAGGATTGTGAAAAGTCAAGAAATGTTTAACAAGGACCTAGAAGAAATAAAAAAGAGTCAATATATAATGAATAATGCAGTGAAAACATGAGATCAAAAACGTTCTGGAGGGAACCAGCAGTAGAATAACAGAGGCAGAAGATAGGATAAGTGAGGTAGAAGAGAGAAAGTGAAAGTGAAAGTCAAGTCGTATCCAACTCTCTGCAACCCCATGGACTACAGCCTACCAGGCTCCTCCCTCCATGGGATTCTCCAGGCAAGAGTACTGGAGTGGGTTGCCATTTCCTTCTCCAGGGGATCTTCCCGACCCAGGGATCGAACCCAGGTCTCCTGCATGAAGCAGACAGGAAAAAAGAAAAAAGAATTGAAGTGAGGAAAATCTCAGAGACCTCTGGGACAATGTTAAATGCCCCAACATTCGAATCACAGGAGTCCCAGAAGAAGAAGACAGAAACACCATGAGAAAATACTTGAGGAGATAATAGTTGAAAACTTCCCTAAAATAGGGAAGGAAATAATCATCTAAGTCCAAGAAACCCAGAGAGTCCCAAACAGGATAAACCCAAGGTGAAACACCCCAAGACACATATTAATCAAATTAACAAAGATCAAACACAAAGAACAAATATTAAAAACAGCAAGGGAAAAACAACAAATAACACAAAAGGGGATCCCCATAAGTTTAATAGCTGATCTTTCAATAGAAAGTCTTCAGGCCAGAAGGGACTGGCAGGACATACTTAAAGTGATGAAAGAGAAAAACCTACAGCGTAGATTATGGTACCCAGCAAGGATCTCATTCAAATATGAAGGAGAAATCAAAAGGTTTACAGACAAGCAAAAGCTGAGAGAATTCAGCACCACCAAACCAGCTCTCCAACAAATGCTAAAGGATCTTCTCTAGACAGGAAACACAGGGGTGTATAAACTCAAACGCAAAAGAACAAAGTAAATGGCAATAGGATCATCAGTTCAGTCACTCAGTCAAGTCCAACTCTTTGCGACCCCATGAATCGCAGCACTCCAGGCCTCCCTGTCCATCACCAACTCCCAGAGTTTACCCAAACTCATGTCCATTGAGTCGGTGATGCCATCCAACCATCTCATCCTCTGTCGTCTCCTTGTCCCCCTGCCCCCAATCCCTCCCAGAATCAGGGTCTTTTCTGATGAGTCAACTCTAAGCATGAGGTGGCCAAAGTGTTGGAGTTTCAGCTTCAACATCAGTCCTTCCAATGAATACCCAGGACTGCTCTCCTTTAGGATGGACTTGGGGTCCAAGAGATTCTCAACAGTCTTCTCCAACACCACAGTTCAAAAGGATCAATTCTTTGGTACTCAGCTTTCCTCAATTCCAACTGTGACATCCATACATGACCACTGGAAAAACCATAGCCTTGACTAGATGGACCTTTGTTGGCAAAGTAATATCTCTGCTTTTGAATATGCTATCTAGGTTGGTCATAACTTTCCTTCTAAGGAATAAGTGTCTTTTAATTTCATGGCTGCAGTCACCATCTGCAGTGATATTGGAGCCCAGAAAAATAAAATCTGACTCTGTTTCCACTGTTTCCCCATCTATTTGCCATGAAGTGATGAGACCAGGTGCCATGATCTTCATTTTCTGAATGTTGAGCTTTAAGCCAACTTTTTCACTCTCCTCTTTCACTTTCATCAAGAGGCTTTTTAGTTCCTCTTCACTTTCTGCCGTAAGGATGGTGTCATCTGCATATCTGAGGTTATTGATATTTCTCCTGGCAAACTTGATTCCAGCTTGTGCTTCTTCCAGCCCAGCGTTTCTCATGATGTACTCTGCATATAAGTTAAATAAGCAGGGTGATGATACACAGCCTTGATGTACTCCTTTTCCTATTTGGAACCAGTCTGTTGTTCCATGTCCAGTTATTAATAATTACCTTTAATGTAAATGGGTTGAATGCCCCAACCAAAAGACAAAGACTGGCTGAATGGATACCAAAAAAAGACCCCTATATATGTTGTCTACAAGAGACCCACCTCAAAACAAGGGACACATACAGACTGAAAGTGAAGGGCTAGAAAAAGACATTCCATGCAAATAGAGACCAAAACAAAGCAGAAGTAGCAATACTCATATCAAATAAAATAGACTTTAAAATAAAGGCTTTGAAAAGAGACAAAGAAAGACACTGCATAATGATCAAGGGATTCATCCAAGAAGAAGATATAACAATATAAATATATATGCACCCAACATAGGAGCACTGCAATATGTAAGGCAAATGCTAACAAGTCTGAAAGGAGAAAATAACAATAACACAGGAATAGTGGGAGACTTTAATATCCCACTCACACCTATGGATAGATCAACTAAAAAAAAAAAATTAACAAGGAAACACAAACTTTAAATGACTATGGACCAGTTAGACCTAATTGATACCTATAGGACGTTTCACCCCAAAACAATGAATTTCACCTTTTTCTCAAGCGCACATGGAACCTTCTCCAGGATAGATCACATCCTGAGCCATAAATCTAGCCTTGGTAAATTCAAGAAAATGGAAATCATTCCAAGCATCTTTCTGGCCACAATGCAGTAAGATTACATTTCAGTTACAGGAGAAAAACTATTAAAAATTCCAACATGTGGAGGCTGAAAAACACACTACTGAATAACCAACAAATCACAGACGAAATCAAAAAAGAAATCAAAATATGCATAGAAATGAATGAAAATGAAAACACAACAACCCAAAACCTATGGGACACTGTAAAAGCAGTGCCAAGGGGAAGGTTCATAGCAATACAGGCTTACCTCAAGAAACAAGAAAAAAGTCAACTAACCTAACTCTATACCTAAAGCAACTAGAAAAGGAAGAAATGAAGAAACCCAGGGTTAGTAGAAAGGAAGGAAATCTTAAAAATTAGGGCAGAAATAAATGCAAAATAAACAAAACAGACCATAGCAAAAATCAACAAAGCCTAAAGCTGGTTCTTTGACTAAATAAAGTTGACAAACCATTAGCCAGACTCATCAAGGAACAAAGGGAGAAGAATCAAATCAACAAAATTAGAAATGGAGAGATCACAACAGACAACACAGAAATACAAAGGATCATAAGAGACTACTACCAGCAACTATGTGCCAATAAAATGGGCAACTTGGAAGAAATGGACAAATTCTTAGAAAAGTACAACTTTCCAAAACTGAACCAGGAAGAAATAGAAAATCTTAACAGACCCATCACAAGCATGGAAATTGAAACTGTAATCAGAAATCTTCCAGCAAACAAAAGCCCAAGACCAGACAGCTTGACAGCTGAATTCTACCAAAAATTTCAAGAAGAGCTAACACCTATCATACTCCAACTCTTCCAGAAAATTGCAGAGGAAGGTAAACATCCAAACTCATTCTATGAGGCCACCATCACCCTAATACCAAAACCTGACAAAGATGCCACAAAAAAAGAAAACTACAGGCCAATATCACTGATGAACATACATGCAAAAATCCTTAACAAAATTCTAGCAAATAGAATCCAACAACATATTAAAAAGATCATACACCATGACCAAGTGGGCTTTATCCCAGGGATGCAAGGATTCTTCAATATCTGCAAATCAATCAACATAATCCATCACTTTAACAAATTGAAAAATAGAAACCATATGATTATCTCAGTAGATGAAGAGAAAGCCTTTGACAAAATTTAAAATCCGTATATGATAAATACTCTCCAAAAAGCAGGAATAGAAGGAACATACCTCAACATAATAAAAGCTGTATATGACAAATCCACAGCAAACATTATCCTCAGTGGTGAAAAATTGGAAGTATTTCCCCTAAAGTCAGGAACAAGACAAGGGTGCACACTCTCACCACTACTGCTCAATAGTTTTGGAAGCTTTGGCCACACCAATCAGAGCAGAAAAAGAAAAGGAATCCAAATTGGAAAAGAAGAAGTAAAACTCTCACTGTTTGCAGATGACATGATCCTCTATGTAGAAAGCCCTAAAGACTCCACCAGAAAATTACTAGAGCTAATCAATGAATATAGTAAAGTTGCAGGATATAAAATCAACACACAGAAATCCCTTGCATTCCTATACACTAACAATGAGAAAACAGAGAAAGTAAGGAAACAATTCCATTCACCATTGCAGTGAAAAGAATAAAATACTCAGGAATATATCTACCAAAAGAAACTAAAGACCTACCTATATATAGAAAACTATAAAACACTGATGAAAGAAATCAAAGAGGACACAAATAGAGAAATAAACCATGTTCATGGATTGAAAGAATCAATATAGTGAATATGAGTATACTACCCAAAGCAAATAGATTCAATGCAATCCCTATCAAGCTACCAACAGTATTTTTAACAGAACTAGAACAAATAATTTTCACAGTTTGTATGGAAATACAAAAAAAAACTTGAATAGCCAAAGCAATCTTGAGAAAGAAGAATGGAACTGGAGGAATCAACCTGCTTGACTTCAGGCTATACTACAAAGCTACAGTCGTCAAGATAGTATGGTACTGGCACAAAGACAGAAATATAGATCAATGGAATAAACTAGAAAGCCCAGAGATAAATCCATGCACCTATGGACACCTTGTCTTTGACAATGGAGGCAAGAATATACAACGGAGAAAAGACAATCTCTTTAACATGTGGTGCTGGGGAAAACTGGTCAACCACTTGTAAAAGAATGAAACTAGAACACTTTCCAACACCGTACACAAAAATAAATTCAAAATTGATTAAAGATCTAAACGTAAGACCAGAAACTATAAAACTCCTAGAAGAAAACATAGGCAAAACACTCTGTGACATAAATCACAGCAACATCCTCTATGACCCACCTCCCAGAGTAATGGAAATAAAAGCAAAAATAAACAAATGGAACCAAAACTTAAAAGCCTTTGCACAATGAAGGAAACTATAATCAAGGTGAAAAGACAGCCTTCAGAATGGGAGAAAATATTAGCAAATGAAGCAACTGACAAAGAGTTAATCTCAAAAATATACAAGCAGCTCATGCAGCTCAATTCCAGCCAAATAAATGACCCAATCAAAAAATGGGCCAAAGAAGTAAACAGACACTTCTCCAAAGAAGACATACAGATGGCTAACAAACACATGAAAAGATGCTCAACATCACTCATTATCAGAGAAATGCAAATCAAAACCACAATGAGGTACCATTTCACACCAGTCAGAATGGTTGCTATCCAAAAGTCTACAAGCAATAAATGCTGGAGAGGGTGTGGAGAAAAGGGAACCCTCTTACACTGTTGGTGGGAATGCAAACTAGTACAGCCACTATGGAGAACAGTGTGGGGATTCCTGAAAAAACTGGAAATAGAACTACCATATGATCCAGCAATTCCACTACTGGGCATACACACTGAGGAAACCAGAATTGAAAGAGACACATGTACCCCAATGTTCATCACAGCACTGTTTATAATAGCCAAGACATGGAAGCAACCTAGATGTCCATCGGCAAACAAATGGATAAGAAAACGGTGGTACAGATACACAATGGAGTATTACTCAGCCATTAAAAAGAATACGTTTGAATCAGTTCCAATAAGGTGGATCAAACTGGAGCCTATTATACAGAGTGAAGTAAGCCAGAAAGGAAAGCACCAATACATTATACTAACACATATATATGGAATTCAGAAGGATGGTAACAATAATCCTATATGCGAGACAGCAAAAGAGACACAGATGTATAGATCAGTCTTCTGGACTCTGTGGGAGAGGGCGAGGGTTGGCTGATTAGGGAGAATGGCATTGAAACATGTATATTATCATATGTGAAATGCATCACAAGTCTAGGTTCAATGCATGAGACAGGGTACTTCAGACTGTTGCACTGGGATGACCCAGAGGGATGGGATGGGGAGTGAGGTGGGAGGGTGGTTCAGGATGGGGAACACATGTACACCCATGGCAGATTTATGTATGGCAAAACCACTACAATATTGTAAAGTAATTAGCCTCCAATTAAAATAAATAAGTTTATATATTTTTTAAAGCCAATTTCCCCTCCAAAAAAAGAATAAATAAAATATACTTGCTGCTTAGGAAAATTTATATAATGAAATAGCTTCAACAACATCTAGTTTTATGACAGATCTAGCATTATAATATTAGTCAATGACTTATGACTTCATAAAAATGAGAGAAAATTCTACTGTACCCTTATTATAAATTTGAAATCTAAAGATGGCCCAATAGTTCTATTTTTCCATGTAATCGACTAAATGCATCTTTTTATGTAGGTTATTTTGGAGCATCAGGTCAAAATCCTCTGCTTGTGAATGAAGATTCAGTTTCAAAACCCCAAAAGCAAGTGAAGAAACAGATAGCTTCTCAAGAGGAAAGACGCTATAGTAAGTATAATAATTAAAGCAAATGTTAAATGATTTTAAACTCATCAGAAGACTTTTTTTTCCTTCGGTTCATGAATATGTATTTGAGCATATATTTTATAGAAGTCAAAATGAATGACCTAAGATAATTTGAGAACAATGGCAAAAGTAATGATACCATTTTGTTGGTATTTGCACAGTTAATAGTCCAGTTCAGTCACTCAGTCATGTCCAACTCTTTGCAACCCCATGAATCACAGCACGCCAGGCCTCCCTGTCCATCACCAACTCCCAGAGTTCACTCAAACTCATGTCCATCGAGTTGGTGATTCATTCCAACCATCTCATCCTCTGTTGTCCCCTTCTCCTCCTGCCCCCAATCCCTCCCAGCATCAGGGTCTTTTCCAAAGAGTCAACTCTTCACATGAGGTAGCCAAAGTATTGGAGTTTCAGCTTCAGCATCAGTCCTTCCAAAGAATACCAAGGACTGATCTCCTTTAGGATGGACTAGTTTGATCTCCTTGCAGTCCAAGGGACTCTCAAGAGTCTTCTCCAACACCACAGTTCAAAAGCATCAATTCTTCAGTGCTCAGCTTTCTTCACAGTCCAACTGTGACATCCATACATGACCACTGGAAAAACCATAGCCTTGACTAGATGGACCTTTGTTGGCAAAATAATATCTCTGCTTTTCAATATACTATCTAGGTTGGTCACTCAGTAACAAAAACTGCTTTCACAGACACTCATGACAATTATTCACATGATGTTTCTTAGTTCAGCTCTATGCAAAGAAAATTTGATTATTTGGCATATCCAGAAGTTCCATTATACATGTACGTTTTTCTACCTAGCATATCCTTTTCACAACCAGAAAAATGATATGATAACAGTTGAAAATCTACATCCTGAGAAGAAGGATTTGTTTTCAAGAAAGCAATCCCAAACTCAGAAACCTAGAGCTATCAAAAAGGAGAATCGTGACGGTAAGTAATTAAACATAAATCTTATAAACTGTAGGTAATTAATTTCAGAATGCTGTTTTTTGTTTATGAATATATCTTCAACCATTTGCTTATTTAGTAATTACTCTCATCGTGCCCAATGCTGAATTTGCGTGCTGTGCACTTAGTCGTTCAGTTGTGTCCTACTCTTGCGACCCTGTAGACTGCAGCCTGCCAGGCTCCTTTGTCCAAGGGATTCTCCAGGCAAGAATACCGGAGTGGGTTACCATTTCCTTCTCCAGGGGATCTTCCAGCCCAGGGATTGAACCCAGGTCTCCTGTATTGCAGGCAGACTCTTCACTGCCTGAGCCACCCGGGAAGCCCAGTGCACTTTGGACTGCGCCAGTGCCCACTGTGCATTCTCACTGTGCTTCAGACCTTTATTGATGGTGTATCTCTTTCTTTTGTAATCACTGACTTAAATGTGTTATATCTTACACTTTGTGAATTTCTCTATTTTTGTAGTTGTGACAGGCTTTGGTTTATATCTTGTGATATTCTATTATTTTTGTGCCTATAAATTTTAAAGTGACATTATTCTTGGAGACAGAGCATTTTATCCTAATGGAGAGGCTTCATTATTTTTATAGTTTTTATTTATTTTCCTTTAAAACTACCTTATCTGCTATCAGTGTAGCTCCACAAACTTTCTTTTGGTTGGTATTTGCACGATACATTTTTTTCTCTCCTGTTACTTTAATTTTCCTGTATCTTTGTGATTTTGCTGAATTTCTGGTAAGAAACTTATAGAATTCAGCCTGACCTTTTAATTACCTCTCATAATCTGATTATTGATATATTTAAGTGCAATTCCACTATGTTTCCTATTGATATATTTCTTTCAGTCTTTTACTATGTTCTTTATCATATGTGTTTTGCTTGGCCATATTTCATACCAAATATTTTAACCTTTATTCAAAACTACAAATACTATAAGAAAACTAAATAATAATTTTTAATGTAAGTATTTATAATAATGTTTATAGTAATAGTATTATTTCCAAATTAAATATATTTGTTTAGTTCAGTTCATTCCCTCAGTCATGTCCAACTCTTTGCAACTCCATGGACTGCAGCATGCCAGGCCTTCCTGTCCATTACCAACTCTTGGAGTTTATCCAAACTCATGTCCATTGAGTCGGTGATGCCATCCAACCATCTTGTCCTCTGTCGTCCCCTTCTCCTCCGACCTTCAATCTTTCCCAGCATCAGGGTCTTTTCCAGTGAGTCAGCTCTTCTCATCAGGTGGGCAAAGTATTAGAGTTTCAGCTTCAACATCAGTCCTTCCAAAGAACACCCAGGACTGATCTCCTTTAGGATGGACTTGTTGGATCTCCTTGCAGTCCAAGGGACTCTCAAGAGTCTTCTCCAACACCACAGTTCAAAAGCATCAATTCTTCGGCGCTCAGCTTTCTTCACAATCCAACTCTCGCATCCATACATGACTACTGGAAAAACCATAGCTTTGACTAGACAGACCCTTGTCAGCAAAGTAATATCTCTGCTTTTTAATATGCTGTCTCAGTTGGTCATAACTTTCCTTCCAAGGAGTAAGCGTCTTTTAATTTCTTGGCTGCAGTCACCATCTGCAGTGATTTTGGAGCCCCAAAACATAAAGTCTCTCACTGTTTCCACTGTTTCTCCATCTATTTACCATGAAGTTATGGGACCGGATGCCATGATCTTCATTTTCTGAATGTTGAGTTTTAAGCCAACTTTTTCACTCTCCTCTCTCACTTTCATCAGGATGCTCTTTAGTTCTTCTTCACCTTCTGCCATACGGTGGTATCATCTGCATATCTGAGGTTATTGACATTTCTCCTGGCAGTCTTGATTCCAGCTTGTACTTCATCCAGCCCAGTGTTTCTCATGATGTACTCTGCATATAAGTTAAATAAGCAGGGTGACAACATACAGCCTTGACGTACTGCTTTTCCTATTTGGAACCAGTCTGTTGTTCCATGTCCAGTTCTAACTGTTGCTTTAAATGTCTTTGATGCATCTGTATATCAGGAAAGTAATGACTGCTTCATATATACATGTGAAAAACATATTCACATGATGTTTGCACTTCAAATAGACAATGATTTGTTTATATCATTTAAAGATAAGGTACAATATTGTAGGATAACTAACATAACTTGTAAACCTAGAGGTTCCATGCAGATTTCTGATTCTCTATTTAATGTTTTTATGAGAATAGTACCATCTTAGTCTGTCTCCAGTAAGGTCTTTTGATTAAAATCTTAGCTTGTATGACATTGATATAACTACTACAGATTTCTTTCGGTTCATATTTGCATATCTTTTTTATATTCTTATAAACCAGTGACATCTCTTATATATTATAGTTAAATCGTTTATAAATCCAGTGTGACTGTCATTGTCTGGCCCAACAACATGTAATCCACTTATAATTATTGTACTTACTAATATATTTAAATTTAAGTGTTTCCTTTTTTGGGTGCTTTCTAACTTTTGCACCTGATTCAGATTTCTTTCTATTTCTTTCCTTATTTTGAAATTATTACTTTTTTTTTTCATTTTATTTTATTTTTTTTAATTAATTAATTTATTTTTTATTTTACTTTACAATTCTGTATTGGTTTTGCCATACATTGACATGAATCCACCACGGGTGTACATGCGTTCCTACACATGAACCCCCCGCCCGGCCCCCGGCCCCACAACATCTCTCTGGGTCATCCCCGTGTACCAGCCCCAATACTTTTTAATCAGTTTAACTTTTAAACCCATTGTATATGTTGTTAAAAGTTTTAAAGTATTTTTAAATATGAATATCCTTAGTACAATAAAGTCTAATTACAACTTTTTAAGTTTTTGTATGCAGTAACAAGTCTTCCACATACTTTAAGGAAACCACTCTGATGATTTTATACTTAATTTCATAGTCCATTTTGAAAATGCGCTATCAGTTAGGGGATGGGGTGGGCAAGGGCAGGATGGTTTGATCATTTGTTTAAATTGTGTGTATTTACTTGTAAAATTGGATGGAAAATTTAAGTTCTTAGTATACATAATCAAGGATTTCACAGTCCAGCTGTTTTACTTTTTATTGGATTAAGAGCCTCTATAACTTGTAGCTGAAAAAATGGATGAGATGTCAGATGAAATCTTACACCTAAAGAAAAAGTTTAAATCTTATAAAACTCATCTCAAATTAAGACACTTGGAACTGCCAGAAAAGTGAGGCTTTGTAGTAAGAATATCGTATAATGATTTTTAATTAATTTTCTCCAGTTCTTTAATATTTATCCAGTTGAAGACAGGAATATATGCTATATATGTATCATTTATACTTATATGCACACATATACATAACAAATACGTGTTTGTTTGTGTATGTATGTTCTCCATTAGGTGAAGTTGATTAACTATGATGTTTTTACCTTCTTAATTTCATTGAAGTTCTATGTTTATTTTATCATTTGTGAGAAAGGTATGTTAAATTCAACTACTGTCTTTATTTTTCCATTACTCTTTGTTCTGTCAATTTCAGTTTTATGTTTCTAAAGCTTTATTATATGTAAAAATACAGATGCATGATATATGTCATATATATAGGTGATATATTACATATAAGTATGTATAATAAATATGCAGATTTTCATTTGTTATATGTTCTTAGTGAACTGAAATTCTGTCTTTATGATGGACATTTTGTAGTAACTTTTGTACCTTTATTTTATCTGATGTTGGCATAGTATCTTTATGTAACTATTTGCATAGAATGATTTTTTTATCCCTCTGTTCTTAACCTTTTCATATTATGATTTAGTTGTATATAATTGCTAATTTTTGTTTGGTTTTTAGATTTTTTTGTTTTTAAATATATTTCTCTATTTAAACCTTCCCTAATATTTTTCAGCAATTTTTTTTTAAATTTTACATGTACACACTGCTGTATTTATTTATATTGGATCTTCATTGTTGCACTCGGGATTTTTCTAGTTGCAGAGAGCAGGAGCTACTCTCTCGTTGTGGTGCATAGGCTTCTCTTTGTGAGAGCTTCTCGTTGCTGAGCACAGGCTCTAGGCACACAGGCTTCAGTAGTTGCAACGTGCTAGCTCTAGGACATGCAGGCTTCAGTAGTTGTGGTGCGTGGGCTTAGTGCTCTGCCGTTTGTGAAATCTTCCTGGACCAGGGTTTGAACCGATGTCCCCTACATTGGCAGGCAGATTCTTATGCACTGTGCCACCAGGGAAATCCTAATTAGTTATTTTTTAATCCAGTATGAATGTTCTAAATATTTAAATATACTATTTATCATTTTTTTTCCTCATCCATATCTGTTAAGAAAATATCACATTTAATCCTAAAATGTAAATACCTCATAAAACTATTCTTTTGAAAAGTCCCTGTACATTTCACATCTCTCTACACTTCACATACTTACTCTATAATTCACTATCTCAATAATGTGGTATTTGGCTTTATTGTTTCAAACTATGAGAAGAAATATTCCTAGATAATTGAAGTGTGTTTGAATTACAGAAGATTTTCAGTAAATCCAGTTCTCTACTTAATGGATTAAAAACATCTTTCTTACAGCTCAGAAAGCAAGAGACATATCATCTGAGGATGAAGTTGGATCAAAAAGCCAGTCTCAAACTGAGAAACTTAGAGCTGGCAAAATGGAAACCCTGAATAGTAAGTATGATAAATTTCAATACTAATTTATTTTTAATTAAAGTAAAAAGCAAAAAATCCTGTCTTAGGTTTGTGAATGTTTAATCATATCTTTTGTATACATCTGTTATATCAAATATATTTACTGTGTTTGGTTCTTCTTTAATTGAAGTTCTGTTTATTCTGTGTTACTAAGAGATGTATGTTAAATTTTCCTTCTAAGATTGTGGATTTCTTTGTGTTTCCAGGTAGTTTTTTGCCAGATTGGTTCATATATTTGGAAGTGATGTTATTAAATGCATATGAATTTATACTTGTTATATTTACCTGGTAAACATGAGCCTTCATCTCTATAAAAGTATATTCTTTATCTCTAAGAACATATTTTTTGACTTAATATTTATTTTATCTGATAATAGTGTAGCCATATTTGCTTTCTTATGATAAGTAGTTATCCAGTCTTTTGTATACAGTCTTCTGTCTTCTGTAAACAGTTCAGACAGAAGTTCATGGTGTTTTGTATGATGTCAGTAGTTTTTGACATAATGATCCTAAACCAAAAGCCAAACAGTTTCTTTGTTAATTGTGTACAAACAACTTAACACTTGCTGGATACTACATAACTTTTGTGGCAACATAAATTTTCACACGGTTGCTAAATCATATGGTAAAACTATTAACTTTGTAAACTGCCAAACCATCCTCAAAGTGGCTGTAGTGTTTTGCTTTCCTCCAAGTTTCCCATTGCTCCAAATTTCTGATATCATTTGTTGCTTTCAGCATTTGGATTTTAGCTATAGTTATGTAGTGATCTCTTTTGGGTGTTAGTTCTAAAAGGTCTTGTAGGTCTTCATAGAACCATTCAACTTCAGCTTCTTCAGTGTTACTGGTTGGGGCATAGACTTGGATTACTGTGATATTGAATGGTTTGCCTTGGAAATGAACAGAGATCATTCTGTCATTTATGAGATTGCATCCAAGTACTGCATTTAGTACTCTTTTGTTGACCTTGATGGCTACTCCATTTCTGCTAAGGGATTGCTGCCCACAGTAGTAGATATAATGGTCATCTGAGTTGAATTAACCCATTCAGTCCATTTTAGTTCGCTGATTCCTAGAATGTTGACCTTCACTCTTTCATCTCCTGTTTGACCACTTCCAATTTGCCTTGATTCATGGACCTGACATTCCAGGTTCCTATGCAATATTGCTCTCTACAGCATCAGACCTTGCTTCTATCACCAGTCACATCCACAACTGGGTATTGTATTTGCTTTGCACTCATCTCAGATGCTAGTAAAGTAATGCTCAAAATTCTCCAAGCCAGGCTTCAGCAATATGTGAACCATGAACTTCCAGATGTTCAAGCTGGTTTTTAGAAAAGGCAGAGGAACCAGAGATCAAATTGCTAACATCTGCTGGATCATGGAAAAAGCAAGAGAGTTCCAGAAAAACATCTATTTCTGCTTTATTGACCATGCCAAAGCCTTTGACTATGTGGATCACAATAAACTGGAAAATTCTGAAAGAGATGGGAATACCAGACCACCTGACCTGCCTCTTGAGAAACCTATACTCAGGTCAGGAAGCAACAGTTAGAACTAGACATGGAACAACAGACGGGTTCCAAATATGAAAAGGAATACATCAAGGCTGTATATTGTCACCCTGCTTATTTAACTTATATGCAGAGTACATCATGAGAAATGCTGGGCTGGAAGAAGCACAAGCTGGAATCAAGATTGCTGGGAGAAATATCAATAACCTCAGATATGCAGATGACACCACCCTTATGGCAGAAAGTGAAGAACTAAAATGCCTCTTGATGAAAGTGAAAGAAGAGAGTGAAAAAGTTGGCTTAAAGGTCAATATTCAGAAAACAAAGATCATGGCATCTGGTCCCATCACTTCATGGGAAATAGATGGGGAAACAGTGGAAACAGTGAGAGACTTTAAGTTTTTGGGCTCCAAAATCACCATAGATGGTGATTGCAGCCATGAAATTCAAAGACACTTACTCCTTGGAAGGAAAGTTATGACCAACCTAGACAGCATATTGAAAAGCAGATATTACTTTGCCAACAAAAGTCCGTCTAGTCAAGGCTATGGTTTTTCCAGTGGTCATGTATGGATGTGAGAGTTGGACTGTGAAGAAAGCTGAGTGCCGAAGAATTGATGCTTTTGAACTGTGGTGTTGGAGAAGACTCTTGAGAGTCCCTTGGACTGCAAGGAGATCCAATCAGTCCATCCTAAAGGAGATCAGTCCTGGGTGTTCTTTGGAAGGACTGATGCTAAAGCTGAAACTCCAATACTTTGGCCACCTCATGCGAAGAGTTGACTCACTGGAAAAGACTCTGATGCTGGGAGGGATTGGGGGCAGGAGGAGAAGGGGATGGCAGAGGATGAGATGGCTGGATGGCATCACCAACTCGATGGACGTGAGTTTGAGTGAACTCCAGGAATTGGTGATGGACAGGGAGGCCTGGCGTGCTGCAATTCAGGGGGTCGCAAAGAGTCGGAGATGACTGAGCGACTTAAGTGAACTGAACTGATGTAGCGATATCTCACTGTTCTTTTAACTTTCAATTCCTTTATGATAGAGAGAACATATTTTCATATTATTTGCCATCTAAATGACTTCCTTGATAAAATATCTGTTCACATTTTTTCCCATGTTATAATTGTGTTCTTTTCTAATTGTAGAGTTTTAAGAGTTTTGTATGTTTTAGATAACAAATCTTTTTCAGATATATGTTCTTGGAATATTTTTTCCCAGTTGTGACTTGTTTTATCACTCTCTTAACAGTGTCTTTCACAGAACATAAGTCTTATGTATATTTTTCTTAATAAAGTCCAACTTATCAATTTTTTTTTTTGGATTGTGCTTTTGGTGTTCTACCTGAAAAATCAACACCAAACTTGAGATCCCCAAAATGTTCATCTGTGTTACCTTCTAGGACATTTATAGGTTTGTATTTTACATTTAGGTCTATGATCCATTCTGTATTAATTGTTAGTCAGGTGTGACATCTGTGTCTAGATTCACTTTTTTTTTTTTTTTTTTACATTTGGCTGTTCCGTTGTGTCAGTACTATTTGTTGAAAAAACAATCCTTTCTCCATTGAAGAGCTTTTGCTTTTCTGTCAGAAATTATTGGCTGTATTTGTATAGGTCTATATCTCTTTGTTCTGTTATCTTGACATATTTGACTGTTCTTTCACCAATTGTCTTATTTCTGTAGCTTTTAGTAAGTCTTGAAGTTGGGTGGCATCAGTGCTCTCACCTTGTTTTTCTTCAATATTGTGTCAGCTAACATAGGTATTTTGCTTTTCCATATAAAGTTTAGAATCAGTTTATCAATATCCACAAAATAACTTGTTGGGATTTTGATTGGGATTGCACTGAATCAATTTGGAAAGAGCTGACAGTTTAACAATATTGAAACTTCCTATCCATGAAAATGGAAAAATCTCTACTTTAAATCTTTGATGACTCCTTTATATATGTTAGATTTCATCACTGATGCTAATGTGAATGGTATTATGGTCAGTTTCAAATTTCAGTTGTTCACTCCTGATATATGGGAAATCAGTTGACTTGTGTATATTAATGTGTATCTGGAAACCTTGCTATAGCCAGCTTATAATTCCAGGAGTGTTGTTGCTGTTATCATTTAACAAGAAGAGTTTTGTTTAATTTTCTCAATTTATATACTTTTTATGTCCTTTACTTGATTTATTACTTTGGTGGGACTTTCACTATGATAGGGCTTCCCTGATAGCTCAGCTGCTAAAGAAACCTGGGTCAGGAAGATCCCCAGAGAAGGGATAGGCTACTCACTCCAGTATTTTGGGGCTTCCTTTGTGGCTCAGCTGGTAAAGAATCTGCCTGCAATACGGGAGACCTGGGTTTGATCCCTAGGTTGGGAAGATCCCCTGGTAAAGGAAAAGGCTACCCACTCCAGTATTCTGGCTTGGAGAATTCAATGGACTGTATAGTCCATGGAGTTGCAAAGAGTTGGACTCAACTGACTGACTTTCACCTTCACTTCACTATGATACTGGGTAGGAGTTGTGAGAAGAGACATTCTTGATTTATCCTGATATGATAATGATAGCATTTAGTTTTCCACTGTTAAGTGTGATGTTATCTATTGGGTTTGATAGATGTCATTTATCAAATTGAGGAAGTTCCCACTATTCTTGGTTTGCTTATAGTTTTTATCATGAATAGGGTTTAGATTTTTTAAAATAATTTTTCTGCATCTCTGATTGATCAAATGATTTTTTTCTTTTGTCTTTTAATGTGATGATCTACATTCAGTTCAGTTCAGTAGCTCAGTCTTGTCCGACTCTTTGCGACCCCATGAATTGCAGCACACCAGGCCTCCCTGTCCATCACCAACTCCCGGAGTTCACTCAAACTCACGTCCATCGAGTCGGTGATGCCATCCAGCCATCTCATCCTCTGTCATCCCCTTCTCCTCCTGCCCCCAATCCCTCCCAGCATCAGAGTCTTTTCCAATGAGTCAACTCTTCGCATGAGGTGGCCAAAGTACTCAAGTTTCAGCTTTAGCATCATTCCTTCCAAAGAACACCCAGGGCTGATCTCCTTTAGGATGGACTGGTTGGATCTCCTTGCAGTCCAAGGGACTCTCAAGAGTCTTCTCCAACACCACAGTTCAAAAGTATTAATTCTTCAGCACTCAGCTTTCTTCACAGTCCAACTCTCGCATCCATACATGACTACTGGAAAAACCATAGCCTTGACTAGATGGACCTTTGTTGGCAAAGTAATGTCTCTGCTTTTCAATATGCTGTCTAGGTTGGTCATAACTTTCCTTCCAAGCAGTATGCATCTTTTAATTTCGTGGCTGCAATCACCATCTGCAGTGATTCTGGAGCCCAAAAAAAAAAAAAAAAAAAAAAA
>NW_024070194.1:63261384-63291904 GCF_014754425.2 Oryx dammah
AGTGAAGAGGAACTAAAAAACCTCTTGATGAAGGTGAAAGAGAAGAGTGAAAAAGTTGGCTTAAAGCTCAACATTCAGAAAACAAAGATCATGGCATCTGGTCCCATCATTTCATGGGAAATAGATGGGGAAACAGTGGAAACAGTGTCAAACTTTGTTTTATTGAGCTCCAAAATCACTGCAGAAGGTGACTGCAGCCATGAAATTAAAAGACACTTACTCCTTGGAAGAAAAGTTGTGACCAGTCTATATAGCACATTGAAAAGCAGAGACATTACTTTGCAAACAAAGGTCCATCTAGTCAAGGCTATCGTTTTTCCAGTAGTCATGTATGGATGTGAGAGTTGGACTGTGAATAAAGCTTAGCACCGAAGAATTGATGCTTTTGAACTGTGGTGTTGGAGAAGATTCTGGAGAGTCCCTTGGACTGCAAGGAGATTCAACCAGTCCATTCTGAAGGAGATCAGCCCTGGGATTTCTTTGGAAGGAATGATGCTAAAGCTGAAACTTGAGTACTTTGGCCACCTCATGCGAAGAGTTGACTCATTGGAAAAGACTCTGATGCTGGGAGGGATTGAGGGCAGGAGGAGAAGGGGATGACAGAGGATGAGATGGCTGGATGGCATCACTGACTCAATGGATGTGAAATTGAGTGCACTCCAGGAGTTGGTGATGGACAGGGAGGCCTGGCGTGCTGCAATTCATGGGGTCGCAAAGAGTCGGACACGACTGAGCGACTGAACTGAACTGAACATTGGGAAATTCTCTGCCATCATTTAAATATCTCTTGTGTTGCATTGTTCCTTCTCCTTCTGGTATCCTCATTATGTGTGTGTAATGCCTTTTGTAATTGTCAAAAAGATCTCTGATATCCTGTTCCTTTTTTTCCATTTATCTTCTCTTTTCAATTTGGAAAGTTTCTAATGTCATATCGTTAAGCTCACTGAGTCTTTCCTTGACTGTGTTCCAGTCTGCTAATGAACACAGCAAAGACATTCTACACTTCTGTTCCAATATTTTAAATATTTAACATTTCCTTGTGATTTTTTTCTTAGGGCTTCCATATTTCTTCTTATATTACTCTTCTGTTCTTATATGTTGTCTCGTTTTCTACAAAAACTCTCAGCATATTAGTCATAGTTACTTCAGATACTCTTATGATTATGCTCAAATTTCTGTTGTGTGAGTCTGGTACACGTACTCTTCAGTTTGGGTGTTTATTTTTAAGCATGTCTTATGTTTTGTTGCTGTTCAAATCCAGACATGATATGTTGGGTAAAAGGAACTGAAGTATATAGACCTTTAGTGTGAGGCTTCATGTTTCTCTGGCTAGGTGTTAGTCTGTATTTTTTCTTTACTCTATCTGTAGGTGTCACAAGCTAAAAGTTCCTTTATCATCTCTTTTTTGTCTCCCCTGGTATCTTTGGGTTTCCCTCTAGATGCCTTAAATAGGGTCTGTGACTTTAGGTTCTTTTAGCTGTAATTTGCCATTATATAGGAGCCCTATTAATATGATGGTAAGATGTCAGGGAAGGGGAAGGATTCTGTAATCCTCTGATTAGGTTTCAGCCTGTGTTTGAATAAGCCTGTGTCTCTGGGCTCCAACCTTCAAAGTGTTTCTCATGTCTCTCCTATGTGTTTGGTAAGACAAGGAAGGCTGGAAAAGGCTGAGATCATATATCTACTCACCCCTATGTTGAATATTCCCTTTTCCTAAGGTCTGTTGGGTTTTCATGAACTCTGTTTTGGTTAAGCTCTAGTAAAGTATTTTCCCTTGAAGGCAGTCTTTTGTTAAGGAGAACGGCATTTTGAAAAGCAGTTCCTTTTCCCCTCCCCCTGTTGGAGGCATATGAAGGTTTTTCTCTGATCTTCATCCTGAGAACTTGGTTTGGTTTCCTAGACATAAAAGTTATAATAATGTGGGAATATCAGAAAGATTCAAATTAGTTTACACTGAACTTTCAGCAATTTGTAGGTTTCCCTGTTGGCTCAGATGGTATAAAGAATCTGCGTGCAATGCAGGAGACCCAGGTTTGATCCCTGGATTGGGAAGATCCCCTGGAGAAGGGAATGGCAACCCACTCTAGTATTCTTGCCTGGAAAACCCCATGGAGAGAAAAGCCTGGCAGGCTGCAGTCCATGGGGTCACAAAGAGTCAGACATGACTGAGCAACTGACACTCTCATTCTCACTAGTACTGACCAGCAGTGAGCTTCTGCTCCTGCACTTCAGCTGCCAATAACCTCCTTTTATGCACCTCTGTCTCCAGTTTTGGGGGAAGCATTTTGCCTTGATTTAAATAAGAAAAAGTGAAAGTCGCTCAGTTACTTCTGACCCTTTGCGACCCCATGGACTATAGCCATGTGTTCTCCAGGACTGTACCCTCTGCAGCATTCTTCAGGCCAGAATACGGGAGTGAATAGCCTTTTCCTTCTCCAGGGGATCTTCCCAACCCAGGGATCAAACCCAGGTTTCCTGCATTGCAGGTGAATTCTTTACCAGCTGAGCCACAAGGGAAGCCCAAGAATACTGGAGTGGGTCGCCTATCCCTTCTCCAGCAGATCTTCCTGACCCAGGAATCGAACTAGGGTCTCTGGCATTGCAGGCAGATTCTTTACCAACTGAGCTGTCAAGGAAGCCCAAATAAGGTGTTTAATTTAAAACGTTTGCTAAGTTTTTTTCTTATTGTGAGAATAGAAGTAATGACTTCCAAGCTCTTTACATGTATGACAAGAAGTAGACATCCTCTCATGTGTATATGCCCAGTTGTTTCCAACTCTTTGTGACCTCACAGACTGTAGCCTGCTAGGCTCCTCTGTCCACAGGATTTTCCCAGCAAGAATACTGAAGTGGGTTGCCATTTCCTCCACCAGGAGACCTTCCCGGCCCAGGAATCGAACCAGCATTTCCTGTGTCTTTTGCATTGGCAGGCAGATTCTTTACCACTGAGCCACCTGGAAATCCCAGAGGTCCTCTCACTATTATTATTTTAGCATTTCAACATCCTGTATGATTTAATCCTTATTATTTACCATTTAGCAGCCTTTCATGTACACATTTATTTCTTTTCATGTACACATTTTTTCTTTTCTGATTTATTGTACATTTGACATAAAACCTGTAAATTTAAGGTGTACAACATACTAATATGAGACATTTATGTATTGTAATGCGATTGCCATTGTAGTGACAATTAGAACCTATATCACATTACATAATTATTTTTTCATTTTATTGGTTGTAATAATTAAATTATAGTCTATTATCATTTGGTGATTATAGTTCAGTATTGTCTATATTCATGCTGTGCTTCAGATCTCTATTTACTACTCAAGTTTGTACAACATCTTTTGTATTACCTCCCCACTTATCCTCTGGTTAACCACAATTTCTTACTCTGTTTTTAAAATTTTTGCTTTTTTAGATTCCACATGTAGATGATTTATTGTTGTTCAGTTGCTCAGTCATGTCCAACTCTTTGCAACCCCATGAACTACTGCATGCCAAGCTTCCCTGTCCTTTGGCATCTCCCAGAGTTTGCTCAAATTCATTTCCATGGATTTGGTGATGCATACAACCATCTCATCCTGTCTCCCCTTCTTCTCCTGCCGTCAGTTTCCCAGGGTCATGGCCTTTTCCAGTCAGTCAACTCTTTGCATCAGGTGACCAAAGTATTGGAGCTTCAGCTTCAGCTTCAGTGCTTCCAATGAATAGTCAGTATTGATTTCCTTAGGATTGACTGGTTTGTTCTCCTTTCTGTCCAAGGGTCTCTCAAGAGTCTTCTCCAACACCACGGTTCAAAAGCATCAATTCTTCAACAATCAGCCTTCTTTATGGTCCAACTCTCATATCCATACATGACTACTGGAAAAACCATAGCTTTGACTAGATGGACCTCTATTGCCAAAGTGATGTCTCTGCTTTTTAATATGCTGTCTAGATCTGTCATAGCTTTTCTTCCAAGGAGCAAGCATCTTTTAATTTCATGGCTGCAGTCACAATCTACAATGATTTGGGAGCCCAGGAAAATAAAGTCTGTCACTGTTTCCATTGTTTCCCCATCTATCTGCCATGCAGTAATGGGACCAGATGCCATGATCTTCATTTTTTGAATGCTGAGTTTTAAGCCAGCCTTTTCACTCTCCTCTTTCATTTTCATCTTTAGTTCGTCTTTGTTTTCTACCATAAAAGTGATGTCATCTGCATATCTGAGGTAGTTGATATTTTTCCTGGAAGTCTTGATTCCAGCTGTACTTCTTCCAGCCTGGCATTTTGAATGCTATACTCTGCACATATGTTGAATAAGCAGGGTAATAATATACAGCCTTGACGAACTCCTGTCCCAATTTTGCATCAGTTCACTGTTCCTTGTCCAGTTCTAACTGCTGCTTATTGACCTACATACAGGTTTCTCAAGAGGCAGGTAAGGTGGTCTGGTATTCCCATCTCTTTAAGAATTTTCCACAATTTTTTGTGGTCCACACAGTCAGAGGCTTTAGTGTAGTCAATTAAGGAGAAGTAGATATTTTTCTGAAATTCTCTTGCTTTTTCTATGATCCAATGCAGGTTAATCTCTGGTTCCTCTGCCTTTTCTATATCCAGCTTGTACATCTGAAAGTTCTCAGTTCATGTATTGTTGAACCCTAGCTTAAAGGAATTTGAGCATTACCTTCCTAGCATGTGAAATGAATGCAATTGTGTAATAGTTTGAACATTCTTTGGCATTGCCCTTCTTCAGGGTTGAAATGAAAACTGACCTTTGCCAGTCCTGAGGCCACTGATGAATTTTCTAAATTTCCTGGCATATTGAGTGCAGCAGTTTAACAGCATCATACCATAGTATATTTTTCTTTCTCTTTATGACTCATTTCTCTTAGAAAAATGTATTCAGGACTTACCCTTGTTGTCTCAAATGGCAGGATGTCCTTCTTTCAAATGGCTAATTAATACTCCACATATACATACACCACATCTTCTTTATCCATTGATGGACTGTTAGGATATGTTCATATCTTCCTGTTGTGAATAATACTGAGAAAAAATATAGGTACATAAAGCTCCTCAAAATCCTATATTTATTTCCTTCAAGTAGGTACTTATAAGTAGGATCGAGGGATCAGAAGTTCAATCTACTTTTAATTTTTTGAGGAAACTCCATTTCCAAAGTGGGTGGACCAGTTTACATTCCCTCTAGCAGTATACAAAGATTCCCTTGTCATTGTATTCTTACCAGCACTTGTATCTCTTGTCTTCTTGATGATAGCCATTCCAACTTGTTTGAAATGATATCTCAATGGGCCTTTGACTTGCATCTCTCTGAGGATTAATATTGTTGATCATATTTTCACATACTTGTTGGCCATTTATATGCCTTTTTAAGAAAAATATTTAGTTTTTCTGCACATTTTTAAATTGGATTGTTTAATTTTTTGTTATTAGGCTGTATGAAATCTATATGTTTTAGATATTAACCCTTTATCTGATACATGGTTTCTAAAATTTTCTCCTATTTCATTGATTGCCTTTTCATTGTGTTGTTTCTTTTCTTGTGCAGAAGCTGTTAACTTTGAAGTAGACCCATTTGTTGAGTTTTTCTTTTGTTGTTACGTATATTTAAAAAAAAATCATTGCCAAGACCACTGTCAAGGAGTTTCTTCCCTACATTTTCCTCTAGCAGAATCAAGTCTTATGTTTATAAGTCTTTGCTCTATTTCAAGTTAATTTTGTGAGTGGCATAAATTAGGAGTCCAGTTTCATTTCTTTGCATGTGTATATGCAGTTTTTTCAACATCATTTGTTGAAGAGACTATCCTTTTCCCACTGGCTGTTCTTGGCACTCTTGTTCAATAGTAGTTGACCAAGCATTTAATTTGCTTGGACATTTAATTTGAGGATCTTTACTTTCTTTCATTGGTCTATGTGTCTGTTTTTACGCCAATGCCATAACATGTTTATTGCTATAGCTTTGGAGTATAGTTTGAAATCAAGAAATGTGTTATCTCTCACTTTGTTCTTTTTCAGGACTGCCTTCGTTTTCTGATTTCTTTTGTGATTCCATATAAATTTTAGGATTTTTTTCTAATTCTGTGGAGAACTCCTTTGATATGTTTATGGGATTGTGTTGAATCCATAATGACTTTGGATAGTATAAACATTTCAAAAAGATTTTTCTTTTAGTACATATACATGGGGTATCTTCCCATTTCTTTATGTCTTCCATTTCTTTCCATAGAGCCTTGTAGTTTTCATTGTACACATCTTTCATCTCCTTGGTTAAATTTATATCCAGAATTTTGTTTTTTTATTTATTTTTGGCTGTACTGTGTGGCATGCAGCATCTTAGTTCCCTGACCAGTGTTTGAACCCACACCCCCTCCAGTGGAAGCACGGAGTCTTAACCATTGGACTGCGAGGAAAGTCGCTGTTCCCAGTATTTGATTGTTTTTGATGCTACTGTGAATGGGATAGTTTTAGTTTTTTTCAGATATTTTATCATTAACATGTAGAAATGCAACAGATTACCATATGTTAATTTTGTATCTTGCAACTTTACTGAAATCATTGATTAGTTCCAACAATTTCATGGTTGAGTCCTTGAGGTTTTCTATATATAAAATTGTATCATCTGCAAATCACAAGAATTTTCTTCTTCCTTCCCAAGCCTGTTAGTTGAGGATTTTTATTGTGAAAGACTATTGAATTTTGTTGAATTTTGTCAAATGTTTTTCTGCATCTAATGAGGTGATAATGTAATTTTATCCCTCATTCTGTCAGTGTGGTGTGAAAGATTGATTTACTTGCAAATGTTAAACCAAACCATCCTTGCATCTCTTGTATAAATCCCACTAGGTCATGGTATATGATCCTTTTAATGTACTGCAAAATTTGGTTTGCTAATATTTTGTTGAGGATTGTTGTATCTGTTTTCACTAAGGAAATGTCAGTATCTTTAGTTTTTGTTTCTTGTAGCTTCTTTGTCTGGGTTTGGAATCAGGATGATGTTGGCATCATGAATATTTTAGAAGTGTTTCCTTAACCAGAATTGAAAGAGACACGTGAACCCCAGTGTTCATCGCAGTACTGTTTATAATAGCCAGGACATGGAAACAACCTAGATGTCCATCAGCAGATGAATAGATGAGAAAGCTGTGGTACATATACACAATGGAATATTACTCAGCCATTAAAAAGAATACATTTGAATCAGTTCTGATGAGGTGGATGAAACTGGAGCCTATTATACAGAGTGAAGTAAGCCAGAAAGAAAAACACCAATACAGTATATTAACGCATATATAAGGAATATAGAAAGACGGTAACAATAACCCTGTATGTGAGACAGCAAAAGAGACACAGATGTATAGAACAGTCTTTTGGACTCTGTGGGAGAGACTGATTTGGGAGAATGGCATTGAAACATGTACAATATCATATGTGAAATGAATCACCAGTCCAGGTTCGATGTATGAGACAGAGTGCTCGGGGCTGGTGCACCGGGATGACCCAGAGGGATTGGATGGGGAGAGAGGTGGGAGGAGGGGTTCAGGATGGGGAACACATGTACACCTGTGGCAGATTCATGTCAATGTATGGCAAAACCACTACAATATTGTAAAGTAATTAGCCTCCAATTAAAATAAATAAATATATATATATATTTTTTAAAGAAGTGTTTCCTTTTGTATTTGGGGGAAGAGTTTAAGAATAGTGCCTGTTAATTCTTCTTTAAATGTTTGGTAAAATTCATCAACGAAGTCATCTCTGGTCCTGGACTTTTGTTGGTGGTGGTGGTAGGTTTTTGATCACTGCCCAGTCTCCTTTGTTACTGGTCTGTTCAGTCTTTCTGTTTCCTCATGATTCAGTCTTGGTAGGCTGTATGTTTCTAGGAATTTATTCCTTTGCTTCTAGTTGTTCAATATGTTGGTGTATACTTTTTCATAATGGTCCCTTATACCATATTTATTTCTGTGGTGTTAGTTGTAATGTTTTCTCTTCCGCTTCTCATTTTCTTTGCATCTTTATTTCTTAGACAGTCTAGCTAAAAGTTTGTCAATTTCTGTGTGTCTTTTCCAAAAATCACCTCTTAGTTTTATCATATTTTTCTTAACTGTTTTTCTGTCCCCTATTTCATTTATTTCTGTCCTCATCTTTATTATTTCCTACTTGTGATAACATTGACATTAATTTGTTATTATTCTTTTGTTCCTTATGGTCTTTGAGATATTTCTTCTCTTTTAATCTAGGTGTGTATTACTATAAACTACCCTCTTGGATACTGTTTTTGTACATCCTATATGTTTGGGTATATTGTGTTTCCATTTTTCTTCTCTGGAGATATTTTCTAATTTCCCTTTTGATTTCTTCTTTGATCCAGTGGTTGTTCAAGATTATGTTGTTTAATTTCCATGTGTTTGTGAATTTTTCATTTTTTTTCCATTGTTTATTTATAGTTTTTTTTCCACTGTGGTTAGAAAAGATACTTGAAATGATTTTAATTTTAAACATACTAAGATTTGTTTTGTGACCTGGAATGTGATCTGTCCTGAAGAAGAATGCTGATGAAGAATGTATATTTTACTGCTCTTGAGTGGAATGCTCTGTAGATATCTCAAGTCCATTTGCATTCAAATAATTCAAGCCCTCTGTTTCTTTACTGATTTTACTTATCTTTACTGAGTCTTTGTTACATATTTTTTGTCTGAATGATCTATCCATTATTGTAAATGGAATATTAACGTCTCCTTCTATTCTTGATGTGCCATCTATTTCTCCCTTCAGATCTGTCAGTGTTTGGTTTATATATTCAAGTGAGCCATTATTGGATGCATAAATTTGTAAGTGTTATATCCTGTTGAATTGATTCTTTCATCAAAATGATGAAATGACCTTCATCATTGTAATGACCTTCTTTGTGTCTTGGGGCAGCTTTCTATTAGTCTTTTTTGTCTAATATAGCCACCTCTGATCTCTTTTGGTTACCATTTTCTTGAAATATCTTTTTCTATCCCTTCACTTTCAGCCTGTGTGTGTCCTTATATCTAAAGTTGCTTTTATTAATAGCATGTAATTGCATATTGTTGGAGAAGGAAATGGCAACCCACTCCAGTGTTCTTGCCTGGAGAATCCCAGGGACTGGGGAGCCTGGTGGGCTGCCATCTATGGGGTCGCACAGAGTCGGACACAACTGAAGCGACTTAGCAGCACTAGCAGCAGCAGCATGAAATTACATCTTATTTTTTCATTCATTCTCCAATCTTTTTTGAGTGTAATTTATTTATATTTGAAGTAGTTCTTGATTGTTAATGACTTTGTATTGCCATTTTATTTTTTTTGTCGCTTTTGTAGTTCTAAGTTTTCTGCTTAGAAATCCATTGTAGTCTTACTGAATTTCTCTTGCGTGAAATAAGTTACTTTTGCTGCTTTCAAAATTCTTTCTTTGTCTTTGACCTTTGACAATTTAAGTGTATGTCTCAGTGTAGATCTCTTTGTGTTCAATCTATTTGGACTACTTTGGGGTCCATAAGTTTGTATGTCCACTTCCTTCCTCAGTTTTGGGAATTTTACAGCCATTATTCCTTTTAAAATGCTTTCTGTCCTTTTCTTATTCTCTTCTTCTTCTGGAATAACTATCTGGCATATATTTGCTTGATGGCATCCCATTTGTCCTGTAGACTTTTTTTCACTCTTTTTCATTCTTTTCTTTTTGTTGTTCTACTTGGTAATTTCAAATTACCTGTCTTTGAGATCACTGATTATTTTTCCTCTGCTTGATCATGTGTGCTACTAAAAAGCTCTCTGTTAAATTCTTCAGTCATTGTGTTCTTCAGCTCCAAAATTTCTGTTTGGTTCTTTTATGTTTTCTGTCTCTTGTTAACTTTCTCATTTTGTATATGTATTGTTTTCCTGATTTTATTTAGTTTTCTATTTGTGTTCTCTTGTGTGGTTAAGATTACAATTTTTTTTTTGCCATATAAAAACTTTTATGACAAATCTGTATGTTTAATCATATAAGAAATATTAGCTGAAAATGATCACAATTGCTGATCTATATATTTATCATACCAACTTTACCAGAACTAGGTAATTGTTAAAATGATAATGATTCACATTCTGATCTTATTTATAATTTTAATGGGGATATCTTTTGGTGCTTCAACATAAATCAAGTTATTAGCTGTTGGATTAACACAGAAATATATTCTATATTAAGACAATGATGTCTAGGAGTAAATCTGTAATTCTGATTTTTCAGAGTTTTATCAAGAGTAGAAATTTAAATCTATTAAATGAACTGCTAACATTTATTGAGTAATCATTTTTCTCTTCTTATTGATGTAAGAATATTTTCCTAAACTCCAGACATTATAATCTCCTTGGAATTAAGCCATAATGTATAGGTTTCAATAGTGTTTCTGTATTTAATTAAACGTTTTCTTCATATTGGTAGATCAAGATGTGGATGAACTCTCAGATGAGAAATTTTCACTTGATGATCTAGTAGGAACTAAAGGATATAAGGATAACACTCAACTAAGTGGAGTTTACCAGCCTCAGATATTGAGAAGTATGAATTACATTGATATACATGTTTTAAAAGTCATCATAAAATACTTGACAGTTTAAAATTACAATGTAATGTGCACCAATTTTATGTTAGTTGAACTTTTTCCTTAGAGTGCATATTTTAAAACATTATTTACCAGAAATTGAAGTTCTACAGAACTAGTAAATGCTGTAATGCTATTAGCACCCCTCATTTCTTGGAGTTTTTAATATTCTAATTATTATACTTTATTTCTTAAATTTGTTGAGCAAGAAACACTGTCTTTTTCTTTGGAATAGTGTTTCATAGAGAACAAGTTTAGGAGACATTTTTCTAGGAAACTTACGGAATTGTTGCAGTTATTTCATTTTTAACAACATGACGTTTACTCAGCATTTACATTTCAGTTCTTATCAAGTATCATTATCTGCTAAAGCATATTTGTTGTTATCCAATAGAGCTATTCTTAATATTGTTACATAGTTTCAAGAAGGGAAAAGAAACGTTTGTTTTTTATCTATTGGACACTACTCTTGATATTTTATATTTTCTATTACAACTCTTTAGTTGTGTATTTTTTGGTGTATATTTTAAGTAAATTTATCTATTTTTATGTTTGCTTCGAAAATGGATTTCTAGAAAAATGGACATTACTAGAAAGATTGTTGTTTAGTCAGCAAGTTGTGTCCAACCATATGCGACTCCATGAACAGCAGCATACCAGGTCCTCAGTCCTTCACTATCTCCCTGAGTTTGTTCAAACTCATGTCCATTAGAAAGACTGGAAATTTTTTATTTGGACTTTTGACTTGGTATAACAGAAAATTTGATTTCTATTTGTGCTTCTTAAGAATCAAATAAAACCTAGGTCCACAATTTATTTGATGGAAGTTGTTGGTTCATGTATTGCTGAAGCCTAGCCTGAAGGATTTTGAGCATAATGAAATGAGGGCAATTGTACAGTAGTTTGAACATTTCTTCACATTGCCCTTCTTTGGGATTGTAATGAAAGCTGACCTTTTCCAGTGCTGTGGCCACTGCTGAGTTTTCCAAATTTGCTGGCATATTGAGTGCAACACTTTATCAGCATCATCTTTTAGGATTTTCAATAGCTCAGCACTATTACCTCATAATAGTAAGGCCCACTTCACACTCCAAGATGTCTGGCTCTAATTGAGTGACTACACCTTCATGGTTATCAAGGTCATTAAGACCTTTTTTGTAAAGTTCTGTGTATTCTTGCCACCTCTTCTTAATCTCTTCTACTTTTGTTAGAATTTCTAACAATTCCATCTCTAAGAATTTTCCACAGTTTCACTTTTATTTACTTTTGTTAGGTCCTTACTGTTTCAGTCCTTAATGATTTCCATCCTTGCATGAAATGTTCCCTTTATATGTTCGGCTTTCTTGAGATCTCTAATCTTTCCCATTTTGTTGTTTTTCCTCTATTTCTCTGCATTGTTCATTTTAAAAGACCTTCTTGTCCCTCCTTACTATTCTCTGTAATTCTTCATTCAGTTGGGTATATCTTTCCCTTTCTCCCTCGCCTTTCACTTCTCTTCTTTCCTCAGCTATTTGTATATCCTCTTAATACAACCATTTTGCCTTCTTGCATTTCTTTTTCTTTGGGATAGTTTTAGCCATTTGTACAGGATTGTCTCTTGTACAGTGTCACAATTCTCCATCCATAGTTGTTCTGTCTCTCTATCAGATCTAATCCCTTGAATCTATTTGACACTTCCACTGTATAGTCATAAGGGATTTGATTTAGGTCATACTGAATAGCCTAGTGGTTTTCCTTACTTTCTTCAATTTAAGACTGAATTTTGCAATAAGAAGCTGATATCTGAGCCTTAGTCAGTTCCTGGTCTTGTTTTTGATGACTATATAGAGCTTCTCCATATTTGGCTGCAAATAATATAATCAATCTGATTTGGGTATTGACCATTTAGTGATGTCCATATATAGAATCATCTCTTGTGTTGTTGGAAAGAAGTGTTTGGTATAATCAGTGTGTTCTCTTGGCAAAATCTGTTAGCCTTTGCCCTGCTTCATTTTGTACTCCAAGGCCAAACTTGCCCTTTATTCCAGGTATCTCTTGACTTCCTCCTTTTGCATTTCAATCCTCTCTGATGAAAAGGACGTCTTGTTTTGGTATTAGCTGTAGAAGGTCTTATAGGTCTTGAACCAGTCAACTTCAGCTTCTTCAGCATTAGTGGTTGGGACATAATCTTGGATTACTGTGATGTTGAATATCTTCCTTGGGAAACGAACTGAGATCATTCTGTCATTTTTGAGTTTGCACCCAAGTACTGCATTTAAGATTCTCTTGTTAACGATGAGGACTACTCTTTTTCTTCTAATGGATTCTTGCCCACAGTAGTAGATATAATGGTCATCTGAGTTAAATTCTCCCATTCCCTTCCATTTTAGCTCACTAAATCAAACAACATCTTTGATTCCTAAGATGTTGACATTCACTCCTGCCATCTCCTGCTTGACCAGGTCCAATTTACTTTGATTCACAGACCTAACATTCCAGATTACTATGCAGTATTGCCCTTTACAGCACTGGACTTTACTTTTACCATCAAACATATCCACAATTGGGCATCATTTCCACTTTGGCCCAGACACTTCATTCTTTCTGGAACTATTAGTAATTGCCTTCTGCTCTTCCCTAGTATCATATTGGATGCCTTCCAACCTGGAGGATTCATCTTCTAGTGTCATATATTTTTGCCTTTCCATATTGTTCATGGGTTTCTCGCAGCAAGAATACTAGTGTGGTTTGCCATTCCCTCCTCCAGTAGACCACACATTCTGTCAGCAGAACTCTTCACTGTGACCTGTCCATCTTGAGTAGCCCTGCATAGCCTAGCTCATAGCTTCACTGAGTTATGCGAGCCTCTTTGCCACAAGGTTGTGAGCCATGAAGGGGAAGTATAAGGTGACATCTCTCTAATTAACTTTATGTAGTATCATTTTACCCTCACAAAATATTAGTTATGTATCAACTAATCTGGCAATCTATTATTCTTACAGTTAAAAGGGAAATAACCACAGAACATCCAGATATAGCAGAGAATCTTCCAGAAATGAATCCATCAATAGATGACTTAATATTTCAATTAGATTTAAACAAAGTAATAGGTAAGTAGAGATTTATAATGTTTGGGTACAATAGAGGACACATTCTAAGAGTTAAAGCATTTCTCCTGTATTGTACAGTTATTAAAATAAGAAATTCAAACATAAGGTAACCTTTCTCAGTTTAATAAACAGTCAGCCCTCTGTATCCATGGGTTTCACATCTACAGATTCAGCTGACCACAGATCAGAAATATTCAGAAGAAAATTTTTCAGAAAGTTCCAAAACACAATGGTTTATGCACTGACAATGGTTTAGATAGCATTTACAACTATGTACATAGCATTTTTAATGTGTTAGGTATTATAAGTAATCTAGAGATGATTTAAAGTATATAGGAGAGTGTTCATAGGTTACAGGAAAATATTGCACCATTTTATTCAAGAGACTGGAGCATCTTCAGGATTTGGTATCCACAGGGGATTCTGAGAGCCCTCCTCTGTGGATACCAAGGGAAAGCTGTAATAATTTTATTCTTTTATTAATCAGTCTATGTATCAATTATATGTATCTTTAAAAGAATTTGTCATCTGCTTATTATTTAAACAGTCTATGTATCAATTAATATATATCTTTAAAAGAATTTGTCATCTGCTTATTACTTCACCAAACAAACATTAATTAAGTAATGCTTAAGAGTTTACCTGCTCATGAAAAAAAAAAAGGTTTTCCCTATATTGTGAATTTTCATGATATAAACTAGATGCTATATGATCAGTTCTTTAGAAAACACAGTTTTTGTTACTTATATCATCTGTTGTGATAACAAGACAATGAAAAAATACAACCATCACTAGATAGGCAATAAGTCTACTTTGTGACCTTTGTATCACAATGTTGGCAAATGTCTAATAGTTTAAAAACCTATGCTAAGAAAGTCCCTGGTAACCTAGTGGTTAGGATTCTGGACTTTAACTGTCACGGGCCAGGTTCAGTCCCTGGTCAGAGAACTGAGATCCCACAAGTTGTGTGGCACAGCCAAAAACAAAACCTATGCTAAAGCTCGTGTGGCCAAGTGACTAAGTACTTAACTAATTTCTAATAAGATAATTTTAAGTGTAACATTGGCAGCTTCTGAACAACCATTTGAAGGTAGATGTCAGCAAAATGACAGACTAGGAGACTCCAAGCTTTTAATCCCTGACAGAAACAATGAAAAAGGGTGAGGAAGGGGAAAGGCAGAAAACCATTAGAACAACTTTGTCAGAACTTTGGGAAACAATAAAATATTTACAGTAACAAGAGGATTCCCCAGTTAAGAAAAAGTCATCTTCGAAATGGTCAGCAAATTTTGTAGAAATATGAAGAAGTGCCCAGCACAAAACCAACCACAAAGAATAGGAGAGCTTCTAGGGTTAACAAGATTACCATTCAGTTCAGTTCAGTTCAGTCACTCAGTCGTGTCCGACTCTTTGTGACCCCATGAATTGCAGCACACCAGGCCTCCCTATCCATCACCAACTCCCGGAGTTCACTCAGACTCAAGTCCATCGAGTCCGTGATGCCATCCAGCCATCTCATCCTCGGTCGTCCCCTTCTCCTCCTGCCCCCAATCCCTCCCAGCATCAGAGTCTTTTCCAATGAGTCAACTCTTCATATGAGGTGGCCAAAGTACTGGAGTTTCAGCTTTAGCATCATTCCTTCCAAAGAAATCCCAGGGCTGATCTCCTTTAGAATGGACTGGTTGGATCTCCTTGCAGTCCAAGGGACTCTCAAGAGTCTTCTCCAACACCACAGTTCAAAAGCACCAATTCTTCGGCGCTCAGCCTTCTTCATAGTTCAACTCTCACATCCATACATGACCACAGGAAAAACCATAGCCTTGACTAGACGGACCTGCTCTATAGAAAATGCTAAGGGGAATCCTTGAGGTTGACGTGAAACAATGTTATACAGTAACTTGAAGCTATATGAAGAAATGAAGATCTCCAGTGTAGATAAGTACATCTCAAATATAAAAGCCAGTATTATTGTAGTTTTAGTTTGTAGCTCTACTTTTAATTTCATATAATAGTTTTAGGAAAAATATATAAAAGTAATGATAAATCTGTATTATTGGGCACACAGTGTATAAAGATATGCTTCATAACATCAGTATCAAAAAAGGATTGAGGCATATAGAAGTACAGCTTTTGGATGTTATTGAAGTTAAGTTGGCATCAATTTAAATTAGATTTTTATAACTTTAAGATGTTATGCATAATTCTCTTGGTAACAAAAAGGAAAATATATATAGAATATGCACAAAGGAAATAAAACTAGTCCCTTAAACTATCAGTTGAACATGAAAGAAGGCAGTATTAGAGAAAATGAGGAACCAAAAAATGTAAGAAATACAGAGAACAAATATAAACATGGCAGAAGTAAGTTCTTTCCTTTTCATTAATTACCATAAATGTAAATGATTAAGCTTTCTAAACAAAAGACAGAGATTGAAAAAATGGAAAAAGAATTATCCAACTATATGCTGCCCATAAGAGACTCACATTATATCAACAAAATTAATAAAACTTTAACTAGACTGATGAAGAATAAAGAAAGAAGACTCAAGCTATTAAATCAGACTAGAACCTGGGAATATTACTACCAACTTTACAGGAATAAAAAGCATTATAGGAAAACATTGCCACATTATTGAATAAAGAAAAAAAGTCATTAAACTTCAATAAAACTTTGCTCATAATATATTTTTGACACTTATCTTTTAAAAAATACAAATAAATTTCAGCAATTTCATAGTAAAATATTTCCTTCAATATTAGGAATGAGACATATGTTTGTTATCACTATTTCTATTCATTTTTGTACTGGCAACCATAGATATTACAAAAAATTAATAATGCAAGTTGTAAGTATTTAAAGAAATCTCATAAACTTCAGACAATGTAACTATGGAGGTATGTAACCTAAAAGAATCTGTAGTTTACAGATAAACTCTTGTATCAGCTGTATTTATTTAAATTCCTGAATATAGAGTAAAACTGTAGACAACTCAATTCTATTTCTATATACCAAGAACAAAAAATTGAAAATGAGCATTTTTTAGGGATGATGAAATTTATTTTAGTAGTAAAACAAATACAATATCTAGGAATAATTATTTTTTAAAGATTTGCAAAACTTCTTACCAGTTGAAAATGTAAAAAACTTGGAAGTCCTCATTCCCACACTCCAAACCAAAAAAAGCTAAAGAATCTTAAAGTCAACAACCCTTCTCAGTTCCATCAAAGAATTGAGGTTAGAGAGCAAATTTCTTCTCTCAAACTGAGGAGATAGATGGATACTGGAAATTACGTATTTTTAGAAACAAACTTACACTGGAGCCAGCAACTAGTAGGAAAACTTAAAGAGTAATTCAGTAATTGTTGGAAACTGGACATGAACTAGGTTGAGCAATAAAAAAGTTCTCAACACAACCTTGGATATACCATATACTTTCAGGTACCTTGGGTAAATATCAAAAATAAAATCTACTCATGCATTCAGCAAAGGGGAGAAAAGTGAACATCTAAAATTGCATTCTTCTTAACACAGGCCTAACTTTAAGGAAAACTACTTTACTGGAACCTGACAGATGTCCAGAAAAAGAAATGCCAGAATCTAACCTCTTGAACTTTCAGCATCAAGGAAGGCAGATATTCAAGTCCAGTCCTCTTTAGCCTTTCTGTTTTACCTAATTCAGTAAGCATGCTGAAAAGCAATTTTGAAAGTCACAGCCCAGAGGAAATTGTAAATAAAAGACTGAGAACTAATCGTAGGTTTATAGAATGCTTTCCCTTTCTCTTATACCTTACAACTACTTCACTAAGACCCCTGGATAATAACAGAGGGTTACCAATGGAAAAACTGCAGTGCTCAGGGCCCGTTAAAGAAGTATTTCTTAGGGAAAACCAAAAACCACAGAGGAGACCAGAAAAGGAAAATAAAAGAAATTTTAGCCTGTGACACCTGCTGAACTCCTCTCCAGATGAACATAAAACATCATAATAAAAACCTATATACTTCAGTTATTTTACCTGATACATCATGTCTAGCTTTAAAATAGTATATGGCATGCTAAAAGAGCAAAACATGCAAGCTGGACACAAAGCAATCATCAAGACCAGATGAAGATATAGCAGAAATTTTGGAATTATCAAACTGGGAACTTAAATTAACTATGACTAATATAATAAGGGCCCTTGCAGAAATGTAGACTATATGATAGAATATATAGGTAATATATGCATAGAGTAAATCTCTAAGAAATAATCAAAATAAATGCTAGAAATCAAAAGCACTGTAACAGAAATTAAGAATGTATCTAAATGACTAGTAAAAATTTCAAAATGGTACAGTCTTATTAGTTATCTAGAAAATTGGAGTTAAATTCATGAGGATTTTATGATATACCATCACTGAGTTTAAATCAAAGAATGACAGAATCAAGTCATGATAATATTGTAGAGCAACTAGAACATTCAGAAACTGCTGGTAGCAGTATAAATTAGTATACACACTCTGAAAAACTGGCATTTCTACTCTATTGGAAACTCCAATAAGATTGATGGCTGACTTTTCATCAGAGACTATGGAGAACAAAACACAATCAAATGACCAAAATGCAAAAGGAAAAAAGTGATCAACCCCAAATTTTATATCCAGCCAAATTACCTCTCAAAAAATAAAAGTAAAGAGATTTTAAAACATAAAAAACTGTGAAAATTCATTGCTAGCAGATTCACTTTATGAAAAGTACAAAAGAAAGTTCTTCAGGCTGAAAGTAAGTGACCTCAGACAGTAATCTGAACCCCATAAAAAAGAGACTGGGTTAAACTAGTTCTGTAATTATAAAAGATAGTATTAAAACATATACATAAATAATAATCATAATTTTAAGAAAGCAATGACTATATAGGTTATAGGTTATTATATTTATAATATAACAATGGTGCAAAAATATAGAGGAGGGAATAATGGTAGCATTTCTATACCTCACTGTAATTACTAGAATTTACTTAGCATAATTCTGATGTAAATTCTTTTTTTATTGTGAAAAAAATTGATCTATCTATAACATTGTGTGTTTAACATTTATGATATGTTGATACATTTGTACATTGCAATATGATGACCACCCCAGTGTTAGCTAACACTTCCATCATGTCATATAATTATCATTTTTTTGGTAAGAACACTGTCTAGTCTCTTCTAAAATTAATTGTGGTGATGGTCATATAACTCTGAATATATTTTTTAAAACATTGAAATGAATACTTTAAATGGGCAAATTGTATAATATGTTATATATTTTTAAAAACTAACTCAATGAATATCAAGAATAGAATTAAAAAAGGATTTGAAAAGTAGGAGGATATGATAAAAGAGAAAACTCTGACTTTTCTATGTTATACATTTCTCTAGCATATGTCTTTTAATAACCTAACCTTCCCTCAAATGCTATCCTCATTGTCTCTTACTTATCTAAGGAATCTGCTTCCTTAATGCAAATGAGCAAGTCTTTGTTACATATACCATTTGGAGAGAGAACCAGAGAAATTAAAATGTATCTGCTAATACTCCCAGTTTCATTCTGCTATACATCTTATTACTTTCACAAAATGTTGTTAATTATTGGAAATTTGTTCTGCCTAACCAGACACACTTTTTTCATTTTGGCAATGGTGCTGCAGCAGGTAACCACCTCTACACAAATAGCACAAACTTTTTAATACTTACTGGTTCATACATTTCTCCAAATAGAGACTTCCATCTGGGCATCTTAGTCATAACAAGTTTCTAACTTCAGGTACACACTCTGCTAGAAACTAATTAGCTACAGTATTTTAAATCCAGTAGTTGATCATTCCTAATTATTCCTTTCAATATAAACTCTCCTTTAATAATGTTAACGTATTTTTCTCATAATTGGACCTAGTTGCCGTTTAAATCAAGCAAAAATTTCAAATGGCATAAAACTCAAATGAAAAGAGACCCAGTCTCAATCCAGGTACTTCTACAAGTTTAACCATTTCTTCCTCCAGGCTACCAGGTCTACATGCTAAAGGGACCTAGGAGAGCATGTTTTTTCAGTCTACAACATATTCTGATATTCTTTTACATCACTGATGCCTACTTTGTTTACACTTAGGTAATATAAAAGGGGCATTAAAATATTCCTGGAAAGTCCAAGAATTTCTGCCCCATGGTAAATTTCCATGGAGACCCTAGTTTGCAACATAGCCTGAGGAAAAAAAAAATGTTGTGTTCCACATCACTGGTATATATCCCTATAGTATGATTTTGATTTTAATTTAAACTTAACAGTTGATTATTATCATAACCTCTCCAGGATATTTTAATTTAGTTTAAGAGATAGCACAGTATGGAAAAAGCACTGGTTAAAGGCATAAGGTTGTGCATCAGGTTTTTCATTATCTGGATACACAGTCTTGGCCATATTGTTAATGTCTCTAAGTCTCAATATATGGAGACTTAATGATTGCTAACAGCCATTCTAAGGTTTAATGACTCTGCAACCAAGATATTCCATTATAATGCATATTTATTAATAACTAGGCTAATTAAGATAGTACCACACAGGAACACACATACATACAGACAAAGAGAAACACTCGTATGTTAGGGTTACTTTACAAAGTGTTTTGTTATGTTTATTTCCATAGAAATTGATCTAGAACACTTGAAAGATACTGTTGAAAGACGTATACGGATAGTGGAAAATAAGACCCTAGCAAAGGGTCTCCCTGGTAAGTCTAATCTTTCCAAGTCTGATCTTTATGGTTTCTTTACCTGTTTTGGAGTTTGAGTATGAATTTTTGATGATAAGAGTGCTTGTATGTTGTTATTATATAGGTAAAATCTTCATGAATATTCTCATAATTAGTTGTACTATGGTATTTACTAGAAATCTAAAAGTTAGCTAGATATGATTTATAGAAAGGATCCATTTAAAAATTAAACCATAAAATGAAATGCTGTAATGAACTTGGAATATTCTTGGTACATCCTGGCTTTCCTGGTAGCTCAGACAGTAAAGCGTCTGCCTGCAGTGCAGGAGACCCGGGTTCAATCCCTGGGTTGGGAAGATCCCCTGGAGAAGAAAATGGCAACCACTCCAGTATTCCTGCCTGGAAGATTCCATGGACGGTGGAGCCTGGTAGGCTACAGTCCATCGGATTTCAAAGAGTCAGACACAACTAAGCCACTTCACTTCAAGTGTATTTAATTCTATTCTAATCTCTTTCTAGCTTAGAAAAGGAGAAAGTCTTCTTGATGAATGTGATAATAACAAGGTGAATGTAACACAGATTTAATTCATTGGTTACCATTTCTCTCTATTTGATGGAACTATCAGGCATATTAGCCTTCTCATCTGTGATAGAGTCATTAGTTGTGTTATGTAGTTCAGAGATTATGCTACAGTCTTTACTCTTGTAAAAGTGATAGACACACTGCCCTTTGATTTTGGGGGAAGAACTGATATTGAAGCTGAAACTCCAATACTTTGGCCACCTGATGTGAAGAACTGACTCACTGGAAAAGACCCTGATGCTGGGAAAAATTGAAGGCAGGAGGAGAAGGGGACAACAGAAAATGAGATGGTTGGATGGCATCACCAACTCGATGGACATGAGTTTGAGCAAGCTCCAGGAGTTGGTGATGGACAGGGAGACCTAGCTTGCTGCAGTCCATGGGGTCACAAAGAGTCAGACACAACTGATTTACTGAATGAACTGACTGATAACATCAAAAGAGATAGACCATGTAACAGAGATGTAAAAAAGACAGCACTGCTAAAACCACTATATCCAAGAATTTTTCCCTTGAGGAGCAGTAGTTGTGCCTTCAAACTGCAAAGGAGTACTTCAGTAAAATGTTTCAGCCAGATAGCTAAGAATATAAGCAAGAAAATAATAATAACATGCCTTGAAAAGGAAGTCAGTATTCAAAGATGCTACATTGCATATCTAGAATACTCAGTTTTCAGCATAAAATTATGGGTCATGCAAAAAAAGAACACTAAAATGTGACATATAACAAGGAAAAATGCATACAACAAAAACTGCTTGTGAGGATCCAAGCTACTGCACTTAAAGAACAAAACTAAAAAGTTATTATATATAATGTTCAAATAACTAAATGTAAACATTATGAAGAAGAGAAGATCTCACGACAATTCTTTATCAAATAGGTAATATATACAAAGAGAAATATATCATTTTGAAAAGGAACACATAGAAATTGGAGTTGAAAGTGTAACTGAAATTTTAAAAAATCAATAGAGATGTTCAGTATTTTTACACTATCAGAAGAAAGAATGAGCAAATTTAAAGTATGGAAATATAGGATGGGCAGCAGAGGGATTAAAGAGCAGAAAATGTCACTTTAAATAATGACAAAAAAACAGATATTATAAATAAAATGGTTAAAATAATAAATGCTGTACATACATGCTTTGTCTTCTCTTGGTAGAGCACAAAATTATGTAAATACTTTAAAAGCAATTTTAATAAATGAATTCATTTTTATATGCTTCATATATAAAATTGGGAAAAGATAGTAAGAATTACATTATAAAGAGAACTATATATGTAGAATATGAAAAAAATTTATAAATCTTCCTGGAATTTCATGTTTAGTATAAATCTAAAGTAGACTATAAAATGACTATGATTGTTACACAGCTCTATGAATACAGTAATAAGCATAGAATTAACATTTAAAATGGATCATGTTACATTAAAAAAAATAGTTCAACAAACTCCAAGCAGAGTAGGATTTAAAAAAAAAAACAAAACTTAAAAGCAGTGGGAGAACATTGTGAAGGAAGAAAATTGTGCCTCTTAATAGATTAGGTTTCTCTACTCTATATTCTTTATTGCCTCCCTGCTTACCTAAGAATCCTTTGATTTCTCAAATCAAGTGAATCAGTGCTTCTAATTTTATCTTTGGAGAAAGACCAGAGAAGAGAACTAAAGTATGTCTGCTAATGTTCTCCAGTTCTGTGTTGCTATAGTACACATTACTTTCACAAATGCTGTAACTTAATTACTAAAACTTGTTCTGCCCAATCCAGCATGTCTTCAGTTTTAGTAATGATGTCCAGTGGTGATAAATTTGTGCTGCCTCAGTAATAGTACACACTTGAAATATTCATGGGTTCAGCCAGTTCTCCAAAGGAAGACTTATAATGTATAAGTTCTGGATGCAACAAGTTCAAGCTTCACTTACATTAAGCTTGAACCAAATTTTGCCCACCCAAGACTTTACCTAACAGGTAACCCAGAGTCACCAATTCTGATTATTCCTTTTGCAATATAAAATTCTTTTAAATATTTTTTTTCTGATACGGAACATAGATCATCATTTCTGAATCCAGCAAAAAGTGAAAACCAGGTAAAGACTCAAATGGAAAGGGATTCAGTACCAATGCTCACATTCCTGCAAATGACCCATTTCCTGCTCCTCAGGGGAGAAGGTCTGTGTGCTAAGAGAACCTGGGAGAGTATTTTATCTCTGTCCACAAATTACTTGTTTTTCTTTCCCATCACTGTCTCTGTCCACAAATTACTTGTTTTTCTTTCCCATCATTGATGCTTACTTGACTTAGCTATATAACCTTTTAAAAAAAGAATTAAAATATTCCTGGACAAGTCAAAGAATTTCTGCAACTTCCTGTGACTATGATGCCTATCATTTGCAACTTGACCCTGGGGAAAAATGTTATGTTCTACATCACCAGATATATCCTTACCATGTGAATGTGTTCTTAATGTGCACACTATTTATTAAGATAAACTCTCTAGGATGACTTTTGTTTGCAAAAGGTTTGTATTTTATGGAAAAAGCTCTGGTTAAAGAACTATGAAGTATCAGTTTATGGATCAGCTTTGTTGTTACCTAGATATGTGGCATTGGTCAAATCATTATTTCTCTGTGTGTCAGTCACTTAGTTGTGTCCGACTGTTTGCGACCCCATGGACTGTAGCCCAGTTGGCTTCTTCATCCATGAAATTCTCCAGGCAAGAATACTGGAATGGGTTGCCATTCCCTTCTCCAGGGTATCTTTCCAACCCAGGGATCAAACCTGGATCTCCTGCATTGCAGGCAGAAAGCCTCAGTATAATGAGGCTTATGTGATTGCTTACAGCCCTTCCAATTCTAAGGTCCTGTGATACTACAATCCAGACATTTCATTTTAATTCTGTTCTATAATATTAAAACAATAAAGGAGTACTACACACACAGAGAAACACATATTAATATATGCCTTGCAAAAGTGTTTTGAAACTTATAGAGACTCATACAGAGCACTATGCAGAAGCTACTGGAAGAAGTACTCTAAAGGGCGAAATCAAGAGTCATCTTGGTAAGAACAAGAGTATTTCAAGTCTATTTCTGCTTTATTTATCTTCTCTGGAGTTTAAATTTGTATCTAAATGAGTATAGTGCCTATATGCTATTATTATAGGCTGAAATGTTTTCATCAATTCCCTCCCATTATTAGTGGAACTCCAGCAGTTACTAACAGTAGAAAATTAGCTACATAGTATAAGTTTTAGAACTCATTCACTTAAAACTTATCCTTAGAAATTCAATGCTATGGTAAGTTTGGAATATGCTTGCCAGAAGGGTTTGAAATGTTATTACTATTCGCTTTCTTTTTCAGGCTAGAAAGATAGCTGCTTTGTATTTGCATAAGCAGAAAAGCTAGTTTTATCAATGTAATTAAAATGGAGATTTCATTGCTTACTAATTCCCTCTAAGTAATTAAAATACTAGGCACAGATTCAGTAACTCTGGTGAAATAGAGATCTTTAGTCTTGTTGTGCAGCTCATAGTTTACTGCTGCCCCTTGTCTTGGTGTAATGGTATTGGACACACTGCTCTTTGATCTTTGGTGTGATATTAAGGGAGGCAGAGAGCTTGCCAGAAAAGTAAAGGAAAGAGATACTCACAAGGAAAAGCAGCTGTCATCAAAGGTAACTCTGCCCAAGTCTGTGCTCCCGGAGGAGCAACCTTAGAAGCTTCATGCTGTAGAGAAGGAGACTTCTCAACCACAGAATATATGCTTCCCTGGTAGCTCAGATGGTAAAGAATCTGCCTGCAATGCAGAAAACCCAGGTTTGATCCCTGGGTTGGAAAGATTCCCCTGGAGAAGGGAATGGCTATGCACAAGTATCCTTGTCTAGGAAATCCTATGAGCACAGGAGCCTGGGGGGCTAAAGTCCGTAGGGTGACAAAGAGTCAGACACGACTGCGTGACTAACGCTTTCAACACTTTCACATATTCCAGCCAAGTCACCAAGCAAATAATGAGGAAAACAGCAGCAACAAGCCTCCAAAGAGAAGAGGAACTCACTATCTAGATTTCTTATATTATCTAGAATGCCCAGTATTTATCCCCCAAAATTTGAGACAGGCAAAGAAACAAAGTGTGATTCATGTACTAGGAACTTCAGGAAAAGTAGGTGTAAAAAATAAATTAAGCAGTGAGAATGTATTGTGAAGGAGAAAAATTGTGATTCTTACTAGGTTACAGATTCCTCTAGCACATACCCTTTTTTCTCTCATCCTTAATTCTGCTATTAGATGCTCTTCTTAATGCTTCCTTGCTTATACAGGCATCAACTGTACTTGTCAGTCTTACCTATACCAGGTGGAGAAAAACTAGACAGCCTCAGTTATATCTCCTCTGTAGGATCTTTAATACTTTCTCCTGCTCTCAGCCATTACAACAAAGCATTAATAGTAAGATCCGCCTTATGGTTTCAGGTTCAGGATAGGTTTCCAACTTCTGGTATGTGTTCTTTGGAACCACCTTCCATTCACAAAACATCGGACACATTATTTGACCCAAGTCATCAGTCCTACTTACCACTTTTTCAATATGAATTTTTGTTTAATAACTTTCATGCAGTTTCCTCTCCTTTGACCTAGTTTGTAGTTACTGCTGCTGCTGCTGCTGCTGCTAAGTCGCTTCAGTCACATCCGACTCTGTGCGACCCCATAGACGGCAGCCCACCAGGCTCCCCCGTCCCTGGGATTCTCCAGGCAAGAACACTGGAGTGGGTTGCTATTTCCTTCTCCAATGCATGAAAGTGAAAAGTGAAAGGAAAGTCACTCAGTCATGTCCGACTTCTAGTGACTCCATGGACTGCAGCCTACCAGGCTCCTCCTCCATGGGGTTTTCTAGGCAAGAGTACTGGAGTGGATTGCCATTGCCTTGTAGTTAACTAAATCCTGCCAAATCTTCAAATCACATAAAAACTCAAAGGGAGTGGGATGCAGTCCCAGTGCTGGTACTGCTGCAGAGTTACCCACTTCCCCCTCCCCAGCGAAAAGGTATACATTGTAAGAAGACCTGATAGGCAGTTTTTCTTAGACCACAGAGTATCTTGCTATTCTTCTGCATCATTAATGTCTACTGGACTTACATAACCTTAAAAATGGCATAAAGCACTCTAAAGAGAGTCAAAGAATTTCTGCCTGGTAGTAACTTTCTGTGACCATGGTTTGTAACTTGACCAGTGGGCAGGGGAAAAATGCCATGTTCCACTCATAGGTATATTCTTTTTTTTTTTTTTTTAATATCTCTGACCTCATGGTCTTTTTTTTGTTTGTTATCTATTTTATTTATTTATTTTACTTTATTTTACTTTACAATACTGTATTGGTTTTGCCATACATTAACATGAATCTGCCACGGGTGTACACATGTTCCCAATCCTGAACCCCCCTCCCACCTCCCTCTGACATTGAAACATAGGTATATTCTTAAAGGATGAATGTTCTCTTTGTGTAAACTTGGCAGTTATATCATTAATGTGAACTCCCCAAGATGATTAAGGTTTGTGTGAGACATGGCATCATGTAGAAAAAGCACTGGTTAAGGAATTATGCGGCCTCAGCTTGTGCTCAATTTTGTATTTTCTTGGTATGTGTTCTCAGTCAAATCTCAAAACATCTCTAAGCTTCTATATCATGAGGCTTATATGATTGCTAAGAGCCCTTCAAATCCTGATGTTTTATGACCGTGCAGTGCAGACATATAATTTCTCTTCTGTGATAACAAATACTAATTAATTTAGTACTACACATAGATACAATGATAGACATACACATGTGTTAGTGGTTACCT
Source organism: Oryx dammah (assembly GCF_014754425.2). NCBI lineage: Eukaryota > Metazoa > Chordata > Mammalia > Artiodactyla > Bovidae > Oryx > Oryx dammah. The sequence continues at coordinate 63,288,223 of NW_024070194.1, forward strand.
TAGAAAGTGTCTTGAAATTTTATCTCTATAGAGACTGATATAGAATGCATGACAAATACAGTTAGAAGAGAAAAAGTAATTGGTCAAAGACACTAAGAACCATGTTGATAAGAACAAGAGGTTTTCAAGTAATACTTATGGTTTATGTCTTTTCTGGGATTTAATTAACGATGAACCATTAACGACAACAGTAACTATATTTTGTTATTAACAGGGAAAAATGCTTATGAATTCCCTCTAATAATTAAACTCTAGTATTTACTATCAGTGGAAAATTAGCTGCATGTTATTAGTTTTTAAGTATTTGTAAAGTAATCCATAGGCTTCCCTCATAGCTCAGTTGTTAAAGAATCTGCCTGCAGTGCAGGAGACCTGGGTTTGATTCCTGGGTTGGGAAGATCCCCTGGAGAAGGAAATGGCAGCCCACTCCAGTATTCTTACCTGGAGAATCCCATGGACAGAGGAGCATGGCAGTCCATGGGGTCACAAGAGTAGGACACGACTTAGTGACTAAACCACCACCGAAGTAATCCATATAATCCTGTGCTCTGACTGTAGAATATACTTGGTTTCAGTGTCTCCAACTGCCCTTCTATTCACTTTCATTGCTAGCTTAACATGCAAAAAGCAAAAAAAGCCAGTTGATGAGATCAGGAATATAACAGCTATTTCATTGGTTACCAATTTCCTCTACATAATTAAGCTGGCATGTAAATTCATATCTCTACTAACTGGAGTTCTCTAGCAGAGTTTACAATTCACCGACACTGCTTTAGTCTTGGAGTAACAGAGTTAGATACGTTTCTCTTTGGTGCAGGAAATCTTGTGGTCATGAACTTTCTGCAGAACTGATGCTGAAAACTAGACTTGCAAAGTAACTGAACCCTCAGATAAAAACATAGAAATGTGTTTTCACTGAAGTTTAATATTCAAGCAAGATTTCTAAAATTTATTTGCTTTTGATTCCTTTATTTTATTACATTCTCACTTTTATTTCCAAAAAAAAGTAATGTTAAAAATGAATCAAATAAAACTTATTTATTCCAACAGCTTTTAAGTGGAGAAAAGCTGGTGGTGTAAAAGTGAAATTATTTAGCCAAGCAGTTAAAATTTGTTTTCTGTTTTACTTCAGAGTGTTTTTGGTTATGTTCTTTCAATTAATTTTTGCTTCAGTGTTACTTATTAATAGAGATCCTTGTCAGTTTTGAATAGTTAACTTAGACAGCAAAAAGTGCTTTCTTTATATCCATTCATTTTAAAATGTCCTGCTATTTAATAACAAAATTGTTAGTTATTTCATACTTATTTATTAATGGTAAATTTATAACTAATTCTCTAAATGAAATTTGAAAGTCAGAAACTAAGAGGAAAGAAGTTGAATGTACTGCCAAATGTAAAAGTTAAAAAGTGTTAATATCCTACCTCACCAGGTACATCCCTGCCATATGAATGTTTTCTGATATACCCAAGACGATTATATTTACTAAGTAAAAGTGAAAAATGAAGTCTCTAGGGTTACTTAAATCTGTGAAAGACTTTATATTTTATGGAAAAGTTCCCAGTTAAGGAACTATGAGGCATCAGTGTATGGATCAATTTTGTTTGTTGTTACTAGATATATGCTGCTGCTAAATCGCTTCAGTCGTGTCCGACTCTGTGCGACCCCATAGACGGCAGCCCACCAGGCTCCTCTGTCCCTGGGATTTTCCAGGCAAGAACACTGGACTGGGTTGCCATTTCCTTCTCCATACTAGATATATGGCCTTGGTGAAATCATTAAACATTTCTGAGCCTCAATATAATGAGGTTTATAAGACTTCCAGTTCTAAAGGTATTATATGTGCAGTCCAGGCATTTCATTATAACTCTTCTCCTATAATAAAAATATCTAATAAGAATACACATATATTCCACACACACACACACACACAAACATACACATGTTAATGTTTAGCTTACAAATGTATCTTGAAACTGTTTATTTCTGTAGCATCTGATACAGAGCTATTCCCAGATATTATTGGGAGACGTTTCCTGAAGAGTGAATTCAAGACACAACCCAAGAACCATCTTGGTAAGAATAATATTTTGAGTCTGTTTCCTGTTCTTTTTATTAATAGCTTCTCTGAAGTTTATTTAACTTTGCATCTTTAGTGACTACAGCGCCTATATGCTATTATTACAGGATTAAAAATTGTCATCAATTCCCTCCTATAATTACTAGAATTCTAGCAGTTATTGTCAGTGGGGAATTAGCTGCATATTGTTAATTTTAGAATTTATTTGATTCAAAAGTGATCCATAAAAAATTCAGTGATACAGTGAAATAAGCCAAACAGAGAAAGACAAATACCATATGATTTCACTTGTAGGTGGAAATTTAAAAGTTAACCATATGTTACTTTAATAATAAGAAACAATAAGTTGTCTCACTTGGAAAACAGAAAACAAACTTGAAACAAAAATAGTGCTCTGAAGTTCTAAACACTCAAGTAATTAGAGTGGCCCTGATGGCCAAGGTATAAACTGTATTTACATTAAGACTCTTGGGTGGCATCCTCTTTTGTTCCATCGTCTTTCTCCTCCTGTGCAGCTTTCCATAAACAACCATGTTTTTTCATTTTTTTCTCCTTCTTTGTGAACCAAAATACATGTTTCCAATGTACTTTATGGGTACCACATGAATAAGTTCATGTCAAAAAAACAGAAGGAAATGAGTTAAAGTTTAAAAAACAGAATTCCATGCTTCAAAAGACAATATGAAAGAGTATTTCCTGTTCTTCTATTAATTGGCTTAAAAGACAGTTGTATAGAACAGTATAAAAAATATGGAAAAGTTATATATGCTGTTTTTGTTCAGTCACTAAGTCATGTCCAAGTCTTTGCAATCGCATAAGCTATAGCCTGCCAGTTCAGTTCAGTTCTGTCGCTCAGTCGTGTCCGACTCTTTGCGACCCCATGACTCGCAGCACGCCAGGCCTCCCTGTTCATCACCATCTCCCAGAGTTCACTCAGACTCATGTCCATCGAGTCCGTGATGCCATCCAGCCATTTCATCCTCGGTTGTCCCTTTCTCCTCCTGCCCCCAATCCCTCCCAGCATCAGAGTCTTTTCCAATGAGTCAACTCTTCTCATGAGGTGGCCAAAGTACCGGAGTTTCAGCTTCAGCATCATGCCTTCCAAAGAAATCCCAGGAATGGACTGGTTGGATCTCCTTGCAGTCCAAGAGACTCTCAAGAGTCTTCTCCAACACCACAGTTCAAAAGCATCAATTCTTTGGCCCTCAGCCTTCTTCACAGTCCAACTCTCACATCCATACATGACCACAGGAAAAACCATAGCCTTGACTAGACGGACCTTTGTTGGCAAAGTAATGTCTCTGCTTTTGAATATGCTATCTAGGTTGGTCATAACTTTTCTTCCAAGGAGTAAACGTCTTTTAATTTCATGGCTGCAGTCACCATCTGCAGTGATTTTGGAGCCCAGAAAAATAAAGTCTGACACTGTTTCCACTGTTTCCCCATCTATTTCCCATGAAGTGATGGGACCAGATTCCATGATCTTCGTTTTCTGAATGTTGAGCTTTAAGCCAACTTTTTCACTCTCCTCTTTCACTTTCCTCAAGAGGCTTTTTAGCCCCTCTTCACTTTCTGCCATAAGGGTGGTGTCATCTGCATATCTG